>NW_027556098.1:317275277-317845277 GCF_003287225.1 Phascolarctos cinereus | reverse complement strand
AAACATCACAGGATCATAGACTGAACACTGGCCAATTGGAAAAGTCTCGGCAATCCAAGGTCTTCCTTTTACAGATGATGGAGATGAGTCCTAGAAGGGAGAATAAGACAGGAAGAGGGGAGAGCAAAAGGTGGAGAAGGAAGAGAAAGAAAAGGGAAAAAGGAGGAACAAGGAGGCAGGTAGGGCAGGAATAAGTAGGAGAGTCTGTTTACTGTTTAGCTTCTGTAGAGCCCAACCCAGAGCATTCTGGATGGGCTGCAGCCCATCTCTGTCTAAGAGAAATGAAGAAATACACAAATGCCTCCCTTTCCCCCATTAACTTCCTGGTCCAAAAACACTCCTCCATGGGTACATAGCACCACAGAATGTCAGAGATGAAAGGAGCCTTAAACATAGCTGGTCCCAACTGCTTTTATGAAAGTGATAAGCCAGACCCAAAGAGGATAATGGACTCATTGGATGACAATCCTTCCTTCCCCTAACCCCCTCCAGATATTCTGATAGTCTGGGTAGAATGATGGGGCAAACCTCATGAGATGAAATTTAGTCAGCATATATGGAAAGTTCTAACCTCAAGGCCAAAAAAATCAGCCTCACAAGTACAGGACAGGAGAAGCATAGCTAGATGAGATAAATTCTCAGGAGAAAGATCTCAGGGGTTTTGTGACCTCAAGTTCAAAATGTCAACAGTAGGACTTTAGGCAGCTAAAAAAGCTAATGAAATCTTACGCAGCATAAAGACAAGCAGAGTATCCACAAACAGGTGCACTCGATCCTCTGTCTTGATCTAGAACAGAGGTTTCCAGCCTTTTTAAAAAAAAGTTATTTTGGCAGAAACTCAGAAAAAATCTTTTATAATGCATAAAATAAGATAGGATTACAAAGGAAACCAGCAATGTTGGAATTTGGTTACCAAAATGTGTTTGGTTTTTTTTTTCCAGTTCACAGATCCCAGGTTAAGAACTCCTGGCACTGTGTCTGGTTCTGGGTGTCACATTTTAGGTGGAATATTGACAAACTGGAATATGAGCAGAAGAGGGCTCACAGAATGATTATAGTTCTGGAGAAAGTTTTGTATAAGGGTCAGGATGTTTAGCTTAGAAAAGACCCAGAGGGAAATTGTAGTTGTCTCCAAATATCTGAAGAGCTGTCATATGAAGAAGGTCTTAGACATCATTTGGCTTGGCCCCAGAAAGAAGACCTGGCCTCACTGGAGGTCTTTGATTGGAACCTCTATGAACGCTCCATGGAGTTGCTAGAGGTGGGGATGGGGGTGAAGTATTCCTATTCAGGACTATAGGAGGCATTGGACTGTTGGTCCTTGGAGTGTCATCCAATTCTGGGAGCCTGTACTGCTAGGATCCTCACATTATGCCACAAAGCTGTGCTACAGAAAGCATTTTGTAAATCTTAAGAGTATATGTGAGTGAGTGTGTGTGTGTGTGTGTGATTGCATATATATTTTTTGCATATATATATATAATTTTTTGAGCTATTATTATTATTCTGCACACACACATAGAGGCCTCTCCCTTCCTGTGTCTGCTGTGCTCTGTGCTAAACACAGCTGTGGCTGAAGCCAACACCTGGACACCAGGCAAGTTATTATAGAAGTTCAGAGCTCAAAGGGACCTCAGAGGTCAGCCAGTCCAGTGCCCTCGACAGCGTACCCAAAGGCCAAGCATCTAGCATTTTCTTGAGTCTAGCTTCTAGTCTTACCTCAGTGGATGGCCTTAGGCATGTCAGTTCTCATTTGTGCACTTCAGTTCCCTCACCTGTAAAATAATCTGTAGATCTCTATTTAGTATTGGAAACCTCTTAAGACATCTCCACCTCTTTTTGGAGAACATTTTTAAGAAAGTTCTCCAACCCCACCCTATGCCCCAGGCTACAATTGGGGTTAGTTCTGCCTTCTGCTGTCTCTGTCCCATGACAAATCCCAGGGATCACTGCCTTTCACCCTGCCTCTTACCCCCAAAGTCTGCTCTTCTCCAAGTTGAACACATTCAGTTCTAGGCCCAGAGCTAGATGGGGCCTTAGAACATAGAATGTTAGCCCTGGACAGGACCTTAAAACACAATGTAAAATAGTTTGAACCCCTGCACTAATCCAATGCTCTTATTTTACGGAAGAGGAAGCTGAGGCCAGAGAGTTCAAGTGCTTCATCCAGTAAGTTAGTGGAAGATTTTAAGTCCGGGTACCTTAAATCCACAAACTGTTTCTGGGCGGAGTGAGATTGTTTTGGAAAGTTCTTGGGAAGACCAGCCCACAAAAAGAGGGGCAATGGCTTCTAGGGGAGATCGTGATTGCAAAGCCACACATTTTAAAGAGAAAAGGGGAAGCTGGATGTGTGAGGGGGGAGAGAAGGATGAGGGGAGCTGCGGATGTTAAAGCAATCGGAACCAAAATCCTTTCCTCAAACAAATTAGGATGGTGCAGGTCCCTCCTGAGTAAACAGTACCATGTAAATATTTATGCTTCATGCAGTTTGCTAACTCGGGGGAGGGAATATAGATTTCACAGATGCAGAATAATGTGAGTGATACCAGCAGCCTGACATCTTTGGTGGAGAGAGCAGAAGAACCATGAAAGAAGGGAAATCCAGGCCAGACCTGGGAATCCCAGCCTGAAATAGATGAGGGAGAGGAAGAGAAAGAGGGACAAGGATGGACACAAGGAAAGAGAGAAGAAAGGACAGGCGAGGAGAACAGAGGAAGTGGATGGAGAGATGGAGAAATGGGGAGAGGGCCTGCAGGGAGAAACCACATGGGAAGAAGAGGTAGACAGAGAGGGTGAGGACAGAGGGAAAAGAGAGAGACCTGAAAAGACAGAAGAAGCAAGAGAATAGCAGGAGTAGAAAGACAAGACAGTGAGAGATGAGTTGGGTTTGTGGTGGGTTGTTTTTTTTTTATGAGAAAGAACCACAACTTGTGATCAAAGGTAATGTTTTTACAAGAACATAAATAGCAGCCTTGGGGCTGTAGGCTGCCCCTGTGGCTATTTGGGCAGAGGAAAAACCTAGGAAACACAGTCTCTTTTTATCTAGTCATGGACAAGAGCTCTCAGAGGGCATGCTCTGCTGAAGACCTCCCAGCATTCAGGCCAGCCAGCATTACCTCAGTCCAGGTCACAACTTGCCTTCTCCTGCTTCTTTCAAACTTGGTCTAAGAAACAAAACCAAACCCAAATCCTAAATTGACAGATGGGTGTCGCCAACTAAAAATGCCACAAATTCCCACCCGAGAATGGCTATGAGTCAGTCCATCTTTCACCAATGAACAACATCCCCTCCCCCTGCACAACGTGGGTAAGACGCACATCAAGCTTATAGGTGACCTTGTACTTTTTATGGTCCTATCCGTTCCTGCCCTTGATGACAGTTCCCTCCTCAGATGTCCTGAACATTCAGTCTAAATGCCTACGTGTCAGAGCTGGCTTTCAGATGAACCTTATAGAACAGAAAATGTCAGAGGTGGAAGGGACCTCAGACCCCAGAATATCAGTAATGGGAGGGACCTTAGAACAAAGAATGTCAGTAAATGGAAGAGAACTTAGAACACAGAATGTCAGAGCCGGGAAGAGAGACTTTGGAACATAGAGAATGTTAGAGGTGGGAGAGGCCTTAGAACATGGAATGTCAGTGACTTTAACCACATGGAATGTCACTGATGGACGGATAATGGAATTGGAAGGGACCTTCTTAGACCACAGAATATCAAAGCTGGAAGGGACCTTACAATATAGATATGTCCCAACTATTAGAGATCATAGAACATAGAAAGTTAAGCCTCAGAATTACAGAAGATCTGAAAGCAAAATGAATGAATGGGAAGACATTAGAACAGAGAATACCAGAGCTGGAGTAGACCTTTGAATATAGAACATAGCAAGTCAGAGCTGAAGGGATCTTAGAACATGAAACATAAAATGTCAGAGCTAAAGGGATCTTAGAAGTGTTGGAAGTTAAAATAATTCCTGACAACTCTGTAGTCCTTTATGGTTTACAAATTGTTTTCACCTCCATATTTCATTTCACCCTTAAAACAGCCCTGTGAGGGAGGCAGAAAAGGGGTTTTATCCCCATTTTACACATGGGAAAAATTAAGGTCAAGAGAAGTCTTGGGACTTTTAAAGGTTGGGGAGCAAAGTCAGTGGGGAAGCCTCTGGAATCCTGCCCACCAGCCCCACCATTCCTGTTGCTTCCAAGCTCCAGTAATAATATGGAGTGCTGGAAACCATGCCACCATCTTTCTGGAATGTAGTATTATTATTTTTTTTCTCTCTCTTTCTACATCGCCCCCCCCCCAGCTTCCCCCTGCACAGCCTCAGAGAAAGCCCTGGGCCCCACCAGGGTAGAAACATGGAAGGGGGAAGGCAGCCAGTCTTCCCAGGATATAGGATGCATCTTGTAACTATCCCAGCATGCTCTCTCGCTCTCACCTTCTGGAGCTTCTGTGGCCAAGTACTTTGTGTTTTGAATGCTCTTACCTGCTGTGTCCAAGTCAAAAGTTAAGTAACGTGTGAAGAGACAGGAAAAAAGAAAACAGGCCTGGGAGGGAAAGGAAAAGAACAAGAATTCCTCTTAGAGCAACACAGCTCCCCTGTAATTAGCACCAAAAATCTGGCCTCACATTTTCCCCTCTACAAGCACTGAGTTTGAACTGGGACATCTGAAGTTAATTATATGCTTTCTTCCTTTGGGGGTTTGACCCTGTTTGGTAGGAATTATCCACATACAAAACAATGGCAACTGTAAAAAAAAAATCCCCCCGAACTGCAGGATAAAAAAGGGTCCTACTAGTGTATTAGAGTTGAAATGGACCTCAGAATGTATAATGTTCAGGCTAAAAGGGACATTCTCTCCTAGAATGTTACAACATAGAGTGGCATTGCTGGAAGGCACCACAGAATGTTAGGAGTGAAGGGGTCTTTAGAACACAAAATAATAGAGCTAGAAGGGACCTTAGCCTACGTTTCGTTAGAACACAGAAAATAGGATGTTATTGCTGGAGATTGAAAGAGACCTGAGAACATGGTATATTAGAGATAGAAGGGAACTTAGAATGTTAGAAGTGGGAGGAACCCGGGAGCACAGAATATTACAACTGAGAAAGACCTTAGGAACGTAGACTAAACTCCAGTGACTCCCTGTCACCTCCAGGAGCAAATACAAAGTCCTCTGTTCGATTTTTAAAACTCTTCATAGCCTGATCCCATGCACTCTGTGATCCAGTGACACTGGTCTCCTTATATTCCTCACTCAAGATCGTCCAGCCCCGGTGTCTGGAATGCTCTTCCTCCTCATCTCAGACCCACTGGCTTCCCTTAAGTCTCAGCTCAAGTATCATCCTCTCGGTACTAGTGCCTTCCCCACTGAGATTACCACCAATGTGAGCATATGTAAACATTCATTCATTCATTCATTTGGCAAGCCCCTACTAAGTGCAAGGCATTGTGCCAGACACTAGGGAGATGAAACAAAACAATCTCTGCCTTTAAGTGCTTACCTTCTCCTAACTGCCAAAACTAACAAACTAGGAAGGTTTTAAACATAGGCAAAGAGATGCACTGTCTGTCACCCAAGGAGCAGCCTTAGCAAAGAATAGCAATTCACAATTTTGTAGTGCTTTAAGGTTTACAAAACACTTTTCTTAGAAAGCTTAGGAAGATAGATGGTACAAATATCATTAACATCCCTCCCTTTTTTTGTGGAGGCCCAGAAGATATGGAAGAGCAGTGATCTGTACTGTGTAGGTATTCCCATGCATGAATTACAGAAGTTTTAACGACATGCTTTTTGGAAAGGAGAGTGTGGTGTAGTGGATGGAGAGCCATCCTTAGAGCCTCGAAGGGAGTCTTGCCTCTGACACCTGCTGGCTGTGTGGCCTTGAAAGAGTCACTTGTCTTGCCACTGGACGTTGGGGGAGAGAGTAAGGCTGATGACTTTGCAGCTTTTCCTCACTTAAATCTAATTCATACCACCACCCTTGTGATATTACTGGTCCTCTTCTAGAAAAAGCATGAACAACACGATCGATGCTTCTTGGTATTCCTACCACCTACCCTTACTTCCTTTAAATATCACCTAAAATCCCTTTCCTGCCCCCTCTTAATTCTAGCATCTTTCCTCTTACTGATTATTTCCCATTTATCCTGTATACAGCTTGTTTGTGTTGTTGCCTCCCCCTTAGAGTGTAAGCTCTTAGAGGGCTTTCACCTCTTTTTGTGTGCCTGGTGCTTAGCACAATGTCTGGCACGCGGGAAGGTGCTTAATAATTTTTTATTGATTGATTAATTAGTGCTGTAGGCTAGAGATGTCAAACTCACAGCCAGCAAAGCTGCCAGAACCAGATTAAAATATAACTGGAAAATGTTTAACAAAATAAATAAAAATACAGTCCAACACAGTTAATGTTAATTTGTGGTTTTCTAATATGTGGCCCAGGATCGGTTCTATTTGAAAGGTGCAATAAATAAATAAATAAATAAATAAAAATTTAAAAAAGAAGAAAACATTAAAAAAAAAAAAAGAAAATTGCTCTAGACAACTCTAAAACTCAGAGAGAAAATACTGATCTACATTGGTAGAGGGATTTTCCTCACCTGGAAGTTCCCCATCCCAGTGAAGTCACAGGCCCAGTCACTATCCTTGAAGTACAAGATATAGGAAACATGGTCCAAGCCCCTCCCCCCACACTATGGACTTCCATGGAGCAGGTTTGATTAGGGGTGGGGAGAGGAACAGAGGTTGGTTCCCCAAAGGATCATTATCCCTCTTTGATTCATTGCCCTCACCTGGAATTATTGCCGGAAAATCTTCTAAATATACCCACAGTATAGCTTATGTCAGGGTTTCCCTGAAGGGGTACAACAGGGTCACCAACTCGCCTAAAAACACTCAAAATAATAATGGGACAACCTTTATTTTACCCTGCAGGAAGATGCAAAAACCTCACAGAAGCCCATAAGCAAAGAATATATATCAAGCATGCAAATAACTCATCTGCTGTCTCCAAATGGCAGTTGACCTTGGGGGTTGCTATTGGAGTGACTGACATTCTGGTGAGTCCCTTCTTCTACACAGACCCCTCCTCCCCACACTATGGCTCCTTCTACCCCGTAGTTAGATTCCCCTGGAAGATAGTCACACTGTCAGTATTGCTTAACTAGCTCTTCTCAGTGGACGTGCACTGACCAGGCAACTCACAATAATGGGAGGGAGATGCTAACGAAGCCCAAAGATAAAGTCTCTGGGCACCCTCACCACCCAGTGTGATAGAGGTTTTGTCCTTTAGCCTCTGGGAGATGCCATCTTGATTATTCTTCTCTCTAAAGAAGCACACTGTTGATAAGATCTTGTCTCCCTGGAAGGCTGGTGGCCTTGAACATTTGAACTGAGGACTCTTGAACTTGAGGCAGCCTCCGAGGCTGGGACTCCTCTTTCAGGATGAATGGGAGCACATGTTTGTTTCTGCCATTTGCTACTGACTGGGCAGTGTAGTGGATAGAGGGCCTAACTTGATGTCAACATGGACCTGATTTCATAATGCTACCTTAGATACTTAATTAGTTATGTGACCTTGGGCATGTTGCTTAACCTCGATTAGTCTCAGTTTCCTCATCTGTAAGATGGGTAAACTTATAGTGCCTACCTGATATGTTGTGCAGACCAAATGAGATAGTTTATGTAAAGTGATTTGCAAATCTTAAAGTACTATATTAAAAGTTAATTAGTACTACTACTATATTGATAATATCACATTATATTATCAATAATTATATATTCTATTATTGTGGTAGTAATATAATAATTATTATATAATAATAGTACTATATTAAAATGCACTGTTATGACGATGATGTCTTGATGTTGCACATATTTGTAGTGTTCCAAGAGGAGAAATTCGAATTTTTCTTTTATCTACAATGCCTGACACATAGTAGATGTTTAATAAATGTTTATTGATTGATTAATTCCTGGGAGTAGGAACTGTTCAGCTTCACAGTTCCCTCCCCCAACTCCTCTGTCTCTCTCTGTCTCTCTCTCTCTCTCCCCCCTCTCTCTCTCTCTCTCTCTCTCTCACACACACACACACACACACACACACACACACACACACACACACACAGTACACACACACCTCTGTGCCCCTTTATGTTCTGAACAGGGAAAAATAAAAAGGAAATCCCCAAAGAAAATAGTCCATACTCCTGAGGCCCAACCAGCTAGTCACGTTGGCTATAGCACTATTTCCTGGGAACCAGTTAGCAAGGTGCCAGTGGGCATGCCCAGGGATTCCCCAATCCTTCTCTCTCCCCTTTATAGAATTAAAAAATAAACTTATCAGGCAAGATATTAATGAAAATAGTCATCTGGGAACAATTTGGTTCCTTTGTCACTAATCTTTAAATTAATTTTTTAATTAGCAAAGATCTTTCCCTCTCACATGGGGGAAAAACTCCTTATAACAAATATGCACAGATTCACACATTGGTCATATCTAAAAAATATGTCTCACTCTGTAAAATGAGCCCATCACCTCTCTCTTAGGAAGTGGGTAGCGTGCTTTATCATTGGTCTTCTGGAGCACTTCACTGCATTGAGCAAGGTTCTTAAGTCTTACAAAGGTGTTTGTCTTTACAATGTCTTTTTTTTTTTAAATTAAATTGCTCTTCTCATTTCACTCAGCATAAGTTCATACAAGTCATTCCAGGTTTCACTGAAACTATACCTTTCATCATTTCTTGTGGAAAAATAAGATTTAATCATATTCATATGCCATAACTTGTTCTCACTACTCTTTATTTTTTTTAAATTATATTACTTCATTAAATATTTCCTAATTTTGTGTGAAAAGTAATTTAACAATCATTTTTTAAATTTTCAAGTTCCAAAACCTATCATTCCCTTCTAACCCTCCTCTTTCCTTGAAAAGGCAAGCAACTTGATTTTGATTATCCGTATGCAAAAGAAAACGCAAACAAAATCATAAAAATAAAGTGTTTTTTTTAAGTATGCTTCAGTCTGTATTCAGAGTTCACCAGTTCTCTCTCTCCATCACGATCATATGCCACAATTTGTTCGACCATCCCCCAACTGATGGGTATCCACTCAATTTCCAATCCTTTGCTACTACAAAAAGAGTTACTATAAATACAAATACGTCCTTTTCCCTTTTCTTTGATCTCTTCAGGATACAGACCTAGTATTACTGGGTCAAAGAATATGCATAGTTTTATAGCTCTTTGAGTATAGTTCCAAATTGTTCTCCAGAATGGTTGGACTTGTTCACAACTCTACTAACAGTTCATTCACATCCTAATTTTTCTATATCCCCTCCATCATTTGTCATTTTCTTTTTCTGTGTTAGCCAATCTGAAGGTATGAACATCAGGGTTGCTTTAATTTGCATTTCTGTAATGAATAGTGATTTATTGCATTTTTTTTATGTGACTATCAACAGCTTTGATTTCTTCTTCTGAAAACTGCCTGTTCATAATCCTTTGATGATTTATCAACTGGGTAATGGCTCTTATTTTTTATAAATTTGTCTCAGTTCCCTATATATTTGAGAAGTGAGGCTTTTATCAGAGAAACTTATTGCAAAAATTTTTCCCACTTTCCTATTTTCCTTCTAATTTTGGCTACATTAGTTTTGTTTGTGCAAAAGCCTTTTAATTTTATGTAATCAAAATTACCTATTTTACCTCCCATAATCCCATCTATTCCCTTATCCATAAATCTTACAGGTACATTTTTCCATGCTTCCCTAGTTTACTTATGATATCACTCTTTATGGCTGAATCATTTGTCCATTTTGACTTTATCTTGGTATACAGGGTGAGATGTTCATTTATGGCTAATTTCTGGCAAACTGCTTTCTAGTTTTCCCAGTGATTTTTGTCAAATGTTAGTTCTTGTCCAAAAAGCTTGGGTCTTTAGGTTTAACAAATACTAAGTTACTATGGTCATATACTACTGTGTATTGTACCTAGTCTATTCTACTGATCCACCACTTTATTTTTTAGCCAGCACCAGATTGTTTTGATGACTACCACTTTGTAATATAGTTTGAAATCTGGAACTCCTAGGTCACCTTCCTTAACATTTTTTTTCATTGATTCCCTTGATATTTTTTACCTTTTTTCTTCCAGATTAATTTTATGATTTTTTTCTAGCTCTATAAAATAATTCTTTGGTCATCGGATTGGTACTGAATAAGTAAATTAACTTAGGCAGAATTATCATTTTTATTACATTGGCTCAGCCTACTCATGAGCAGTTGATATTTCTCCAGATCCATTAGATCTTCTTTATTTGTGTGAAAAATGTTTTTAATTGCGTTCATATAACCCCTGTCTTGGCAAGTAGACTCCTCAGGATTTCATACTATTTGCAGTTATTTTAAATGGAATTTATCTTTGTATCTCTTCCTAATGGACTTTATTGGTATTATAAAGAAATGCTGATGATTTATGTGCGTTTATTTTATGTCCTCCAATTTTGCTAAAGTTGTTAATTATGTCAGCTAGTTTTTTGGTTAATTCTCTAGGGTTCTCTAAGTATACCATCATATCTGCAAAGAGTAATAATTTTGTATCCTCATTGCCCATTTTTATTCCTTCAATTTGTTTTTCTTGTCTTATTGCTAGCATTTCTAGTACAATATTGAATAGTAGTGATGATAATGGGCATCCTTGTTTCATTCTCTGATCTTATTGGGAAGGCTTCAAGTGTATCCCCATTACAGATAATTCTTGCTCTTGGTTTTAGGTAAATATTACTTTATCATTTTGGGAAAAGCTACATTGATTCCTATGTTTTCTAGTGTTTTTAATAAGAATGGGTGCTATATTTTGTCAAACGTTTTTTCTGTATCTACTGATATAATCACATTTTTTTGTTTTTGTTATTGATATGGTTAATTATGCTGATAGTTTCCCTAATTTTGAATCAGTCCTGCATTCCTGGTATAAATCCTATCTGATCATTTATTGCTGTAATCTGCTTGCTCATCTTTCATTTAAAATTTTTACGTTGATATCCATTAAGGAAATTGGTAGATAGTTTTCCTTCTCTGTTTTTGCTCTCCTTAGTTTAGGTATCAAAATCATATTTGTATCATAAAAATCATTTGGTAGGACTCCTTCTTTACCAATTTTTTCAAATAGTTTATATAGTATTGGGATTAATTGTTCCTTAAATGTTTGGTAAAATTAACTTGTAATTCCATCTGGTCCTGGGGATTTTTTCTTAGGGAGATCATTGACAACTTGTTCAATTTCTTTTTTCTAGGATAGGGTTATTTAAGTGTTCTACTTCCTCTTTTGTTAATCTAGGCAGTTTATAATTTTGTAAATATTCATCTATTTCACTGAGATTGTCAGTTTTACTGACATGTAATAGAGCAAAATAACTTCTAATAATTACTTTAATTTCATCTTCATTGGGGGTGCATTCACCCTTTTAATTTTTGATACTGGTAATTTGATTTTCTTTTTTTTTAATAAAATTAACCAATAGTGTATTATTTTGTTGCTTTTTTTATATAAAATCAACTCCCAGTTTTATTTATTATTTAAAATTTTTACTTCAAATTTTATTAATCTCTCCTTTGAATTTCTGGATTTCCATTTTGGTGTTTAACTATGGATTTTAATTTGTTCTTTTCCTATTTTTTTTTAACTTGCGTGACCAATTGATCTGTTCTTTTTCTCTTTTACTGATGTACATATTTAGAGATATAAAATTTCCCTTAAGTATTGCTTTGGCTGCATCCCACAAATTTTGGTATGTTGTTTCATTGTTGTCATTCTCTATAATGAAATTATTAACTATTTCTATAATTTGTTCTTTTACCCATTCATTCTTTTGTTGTTGTTCAGTCATGTCCAACTCTTTGTGACCCAGGAGCATCTCCCGACAGGTGTCCAGGGTCATCTTCATTGCTTCTGTGACACTGTCTATCCATCTCATCTTCTGCCATTCCCTTCTCCTTTTTCTTTTAATCTTTCTCAACATCAAGGTTTTTTTTTTCAGTGAGTCCTGTCTTCTCATTATGTGGCCAAAGTATTTAAGTTTCAGATTCAGTATTTGTCCTTCAAATGAATAGTCTGAATTAATTTCTGTAAGTGTTGACTGATCTGACCTCCTTGCTGTCCAAGGGACTTTCAAAAGTCTTCTCCAGCACCACAGTTTGAAAATGTTAGTTTTGCAGTGCTCAGCTTTCCTCATAGTCCAACTCTCAGCCTTATATTACTACTGGAAAAACCATAGCTTTAACTATGCAGATCTTTGTTGGCAAGATGATGTCTCTGCTTTTTAATATGCTATTCAGATTTGCCACAGCTTTCCTTCCAAGCAGCAAGTGTCTTAGTTTCATGGCTACAGTCACCATCTGCAACGATCTTTAAGTCCAAGAATATAAAATCTGAAACTGCTTCCATTTCTTCTCCCTCTATTTGCCAGGAAGTGATGGAACCAGTTGCCATGATCTTAGTTGTTGGGTTTTTTTTAATATTAAGCTCTGAGCCAACCTTTACACTCTCCTCTTTTACCCTCATCAAGAGGCTTCTTAATTCTTCTTCACTTTCTGCTATCATAGTGGTATTGTTTGCATATCCCAGATTGTTAATATTTCTCCTGGCAACCTTAATTCTGGCTTATGACTCATCCAGCCTGGCATTTGCATGATGTATCCTGCATATAAGTTAAATAAGGTGACAATATACAGCTTTGTCATATTTTTTCCAATCTTAAACCAATCAGTTATTCCATGTTTGGTTCTAACTGTTGCTTCTTGACCCACATACAGGTTCTTCAGGAGACAAGTAAGATGATCTAATATTCCCATCTCTTTGAGGACTTGCCACATTTTGTTATGATCCACACAGTCAAAGGCTTTAGTATAGTCAGTGAGGCACAAGTAGATGTTTTTCTGGAAGAACTCTCTTGCTTTCTCCATAACCCAGAGCATGTCGGCAATTTGCTCTTTAGTTCCTCTGCCTCTTCAAAAATCAGCCTGTTCTTCTGGTAATTCTCTGTTCACATATTGCTGAAATCTAGCTTGCAAAATCTTAAGCATAACCTTGCTGGTGCATGAAATTAACACAATTGTGTGGTAATTTGCACATTCCTTGGCATTGCCCTTCTTTAATATTGGGACATAAACTGATCTTTTCCAATCCAGTGGCCAGTGTTGAGTTTTCCAAATTTGCTGGCATACTGAGAACAGCACTTTAACAGGATTATCTTTTAGGATTTTAAATAGCTCAGCTGGAATTCCATCACCTCCATTGGCCTTCTTGTTAGCAATGCTTTCTAAGGCCCACTTGACTTCATTCTTCAGGATGTCTGGTTCTGGATTGGTAACCATACTATAATGGTTATTGGTGATGCTAAGATCTTTCTTGTATAGTTCTTCTGTATATTCTTGCTACCGCTTCTTAATTTCTTCTGCTTCTGTTAAGTCACTACTATTTTTGTCTTTTATCTTGCCCATTTTTACATGAAACATTTCCTTTATATCTCTAATACTCTTGAAGAGATCTTTTACCTTTCTCCTTCTCTGTTTTCTTCCATTTTTTTGAATTGCTCCTTCTTTAGGATTAGATTATTTTGTTTCCAATTAATTTTTAATCTATGCATCCATGGCCTTTCATTGAATATAATTTTTATCATCTTATGGTCTGAAAAGGGTGCATTTAATATTTCTGCTTTTCTGTATTTGTTCTGAGGGTTTTATGCCTTAATATAGGGTCAGTTTGTGAAGGTGCAGTGTACTGTGAAGGTGCTATATACAGCTGAAAAAGAAATATACTACTTTCTAGTCCCATCCAGTTTTCTCCAGAGGACTATCATATCTAACTTTTCAAAAATTCTATTCATCTCCTTAATTTCTCTCTTATTTATGTTTAGATTTATCTAGCTCTGAAATAGAAAAGTTGATGTCCCCCAGTAGTATAGTTTTACTGTCCATTTCCTCTTGTAATTCATTTAACTTTTCCTTTAAGAATTTAGATGCTATGACATTTGATACATATGTTTAGAATTAATATTAACTTCATTGTCTATGATGCCTTTTAGCAAGATGTAGTTTCCCTGCTTATCTCTTTTAATTATGTCTATTTTTGCTTTGTCTGAGATCCTGACTGCTACCCCTGTGTTTTTTTTTTAACCTCAGCTAAAGCATAATAGATTCTGCTCCAGACCCTTATTTTAACTCTATGTGTATCTCTCTGTCTCAAGTGTATATTTTGTAAACAACATATTGTTAAATTCTGGTTTCTAATCTACTTTGCTACTCACTTCCATTTTACCAATGAGTTCATCCCATTTATTATTATTGCTAACTATACATTTCCCTTCATCCTATTTTCTTCTATTTCTTCTCTCTCTTTTTATCCTATCCCCTCCTCTAAAGTCTGTTTTGTTTCTGAACACTGCCCTCTTTTATTTACCATCCCTTTTATTCCCCCACACACCCTTTCTTTTTGTCCCTTTCCCGTCCTACTTCCCTGTTGGGTAAGATAGATTTCTATACCCAGTTGAATGTGTGTATACATATGTACCCTAAATATGTACTAGTTCTGGGGGGCTGGAAATTTTCAGTGGCCCCAAGGTGGTGTGGTCTGAGGTCACTGCTCTCCTGGTCTGCACCCTGCTCCTTAACCAGGAAGGGCCCCTGACTCCTTGGGAGTGCAATTGAACTGCTTCTCAGGGCCCCTGTTCCTTCTTGACCAAGAGTGCTCTTCTCTGCCCTCGAAACTGTGACCCAGCAGTGGGTGTAGGCAATGGAGTTGCCAAACAGCATCTGGTCCTATGTCCAGTGCTAGCACAAGGGTAGCCTGTATTCCTTTTCTGACCAGTTACCAGGTCTCCTTACCATCTCAGGCTTGACAGCTTCCAAAGCTGCTGCTATTTCTGTCACGACTACCTAGTCCCCTCACTCATGTTTCATCCATGTTGTTTCCAGGCCAGCCTCCTCCCCCATGTCAAAGATTTCTCTTTCCAACTTCCTATGTTGTCTTGAGCTAGAAGAATGTCTCACTCACTCTGACCTTTTGTTAGCTCTGCCATTCCAGAATTTGATTTGAGTCATTATTTTAAAGTTGTTTGGAGGGGAATGTTGGGAGAGCTAAGTTGAGTGCTTTCTCTACTCTGCCATCTTGGCCCTGCTCCCAGAAGTCCCTTCATTAGACTTTTTAAAAAAAAGTTTTATCGATACATCTTGTCTTTACATCCCATTCATTTTTGTGGGTTAGCCTAGGTTGCCATTGAGGTCCCTTCCAATTCTCAAATTCTGTGATTTCCCCCTCCTAGCCCTACCTTATGACAAAGTAAAACAATTAAGCAAAAAACATCCAACACAGACACTGTCACTTAAAATAGAAACAGTAGTCTGCCCGAATGGCCTTGTTGTTGCTATTCAACTTTAGCAGATAACTGTAAACTTTTTTCCTCTCTTTCATTCATAGCTTGAAAGAAAAAAGAAGTCACCCCTCTTCCATTCAGCCCCACTTAACTATCCTATTGAAAGCCACTGGATGCACAACTTGCTGGCTCTTGAAATCTGAGGCCCCTCTGGCATCCTTCACCTTGTAGCTACAGCTACAGCTTGTCTGCTGTTTTCGCTTGGGCACTTTCACGGAAGGTAGTCAGGGCAGTATTCATAGCATCAGAGACCCAAGGTCACATCACTAGGAAGTAACAGAGCCTGGATTCGAATCCAGGTCACCCCATGCCAAATGCAGCATCTGCCAACAATTCTTGCTCCCATTTTACAGATGAGAACATAGGCTTGGGGAAGGGAAGTGATTAGCCCCAGGTCACACAAAAGAGTAAATTAAATAGCCTATATTCCAAACCCTGATACCTGCCCTCCAAGTACAATACTTTGTCAACAGCACTTATTGAAATGAATGAAGGGAAATTTACCCTTATCCACCCCACACAACTTGGTGTAGTGGGAGGAACACTGACACTGAAATTAAAAGACCTGGATTTGGGGTATTGATGGCTCTGGGTAAAAGTGGGCAACATGGTTTGGAGCTGGATACTGGGCAGTCAGGTAGGAGGGCTGGTTCTGGGCAAAGTAAAGCAAAAACTCACCTATCAAAGCCCAAGGTCATTTTAGGGGGCAGAGAATGCAAATTCTTTATCTAAAATTATTTTTTAATGAGCAAAATTCCATTTTCGAATTTAAGCTTTCAGCCATGTTTGCCTCCAGTGCCCTCAGGAGACAAATTAGTAGATTGCTTCCTTCTGTCTCTCTTTTCCACTACTCCCTCCCTCCATTTCCTTCCATTAGAGGTGGGGAAAGAGAGACTTGTCATATGCCATTTAGCTAAGGGGTGCCAGCAGAGAGCTGGTTGTTAAACTTTCAGTGTGAACATTTATACTTCAGCAGTCAGCAAACACTACAAATCAAGGCTTGATTTATTGTTTTATTGATTGTCTAAACTTAAGAAAAAGATAGAGAAAGTGTTAATAATTCAATATAAATTAGTTTAAAAATTAATATTTAATAAAGTTAATCAAGAGTCATAGGAACCTCCTTCCCACCTACCTCTGCTCTTGTTCAGAGCCAGTTGTTAAACATTTATGATCACACCACTCTTTTTTAGCCCTTTTATTCCTGAAACAAGCTTGACCCTGTCAAGGTCAATATGAATGTCATTCACTTTTATCAAGTCAAAGGTCCCAAGGGAACTATCCCAGTGGAAAAGAAAATAGGGGACAGAGGGGAAGGAAGAATAAATTGAGCTGCAAACTCTCTGTGTCCCTGGTCTTGGCCTGGAGAAGATGGACCAAAAATGGCTAAGAGGGAAGCTCAATGCCAAGTAGAGAAACAGTAGATGCTCCTCTTGCCATCCTCAGAAGCTCAAGTCACCAAGTGAACCATGGCCCAGGTCCGGAAAGAGCTGGGATCACCGCTGAGCTGCTATCAGTGGGCCACATTACAAAGACCATGGGGAAATATTACTGAGATTTTCAAAAAGAAAAAGGAAAAAGGAATCTGCAGGTGGCAAGCCAATGAGGTTTGATACTGATTCTTGATAAAGATTAGAGAACACTTCATGAAAGGGTTGATTTGTGAACAACTAGGAGAGAAAGTGGTGATCTCCAAGAGCCAGCATGGCTCTGTCAAAGACAAGTCCTGCCAAACTAATCTTGTGTCTATTTTTGACAGGGATTCTAGGGACATACTGAAGGTGCTGTTTATCTAGATTTTATCCAGGAGTTTAAGAAAGGCTCTCATGTTATTCTTGTGGACAAGAGGGAGAAATCTGGTCCAGAACATAGTCCAGTGAGGTGGATTAGAACTGGGGGAATGACTGTCTCTAAAGAGAAGCCACTGATAGGTGGAGGTCAGCTTGGATAGAGATCTCCAGTGGAATGCCATAGGGGTCTGTGCTTGTCCTTGTGCTACTTAATATTGTTTTTTATCAATGATTTGGATAAGGACATTAGATGGCATGTTTCTCAGATTTGCAGAAAACCCAATGCTAGAAAGTATAGCTAAGACACTGGATGACAGAGTTAGGGTCTAAAAAAAAAAAGCTCAACTGGCTAGCTCTGGACCTGGGTTCAAATCCCACATCATATGCTTATTACCTATCAATGTGGCTTTAGTCAAGCGACTTAACTTTCCTGGGCTTTAGCTATAATGAGGGGTTGGACTAGATGTTTCTTCCATCTCTAGATCTATAGTCCCATGAGCTCAGCCCAAATCTCCCAAGATAATATTCAGTAAAGATAAATGTAAAGTCACATATTTGGGTTCCAAAAAGAATTGGCTTCATAAGTATAATATGAGACATATGCCTAGACATCAGTTCATCTAAAAAAAGAGAAGAATCTGGGGTTTCTAGGGGACCGCAAGCTCAATATTTGTTAACAATATGGCAACTAAAAAACACAGATTTATGGTGTCTTGGATCACCAGGTACAATGAGAAGTACAATGTGTAGTACCAGGATGTTATAGCACTGCCTTGTTCTCCCCTTATCTGAGTGTTGTCATCAGGGAGGTCACTGGTAAATGTGAGAGTGTCCAGAGAAGGCCAAACAGGATGGAGGGTCTCAAAGATGATTCCTATGAGGGTCGGTTGAACGACTTGTGGATGTGGAGGCTGAAGAAGAGGACCCTTGCAAGGAGATGTATTTGTGTTCCAGTATCTGCAGGGCTGTCAAATGGAAGAGAGGTTAGGCTGCTTCTGCTTGGCCCCCAGGGTCAGACCCGGGAGCAGTGGATGCAGAGAGGCAGATCTGGCTTTGCTGGGGATGGCCACGGGGGCCCTCCTTAACATTCTGAGCTGTACAAGGGTGGAATGAGCTGCCGTGGGAGGAAGCGAGTGGGCTCCCCTTCCTTGGGGTTTGAACCCCAGCTTGGCCACCACCTCCTGTATGACTGTAGGCAAGTCACTTGGGCTAGGTTTCTTCATCTGTAACATGAGGGGGTTTGGTTTCTAAGTTATCCTCCAGATCTCTGAGCTCCACAGTTCCAGTGTCATCAGAGCTTGTCTTTGTCCAACACATCACATGTCATGGAGCCCTTTCATCTCCATTCTGCACCTGAGCCTACCTGGCCAGGGGCTCAGAGGTAAGAATAATAGTCACCTCTCTGGGGGCAATGTAATACAGAGGGAGGAGCCCTGGCTTCAGAGTCAGAGAGCCTGGGTTGGCATCTTGCCTCTGATTCATACCACCTCTAGTACCACCTACCTCCCCCGGGCCTTGGTTTCCTCATCTGTAAAAATAAGAAAGGGTTGGCCTCTGACGTTGCTTCTCACTCTAGATCTGTGCCCTCCCATTGTATTGGTTTTGTTGGTTATACAGTGCTTTAAATCTCTTATTTAATTTGATCCTCATGATAACCCAGATTGAGAGCAGGGACTTTCTTTTGCCTCTTTTTGTATCCCCAGCACTTAGCACAGTGCCTAGCACATAGTAGGTGCTTAATAAATGTTTATTGACTGACTGAGAAAGACAGAGTAAGGATTAAGACACCCATTTGACAGAGGAGGACACTGAGGCACAGAGGTTGGAAGGAGGATGTCCAAAGTTGAGTCACCGGGACTGTAAAATCATTTCCCCACAGTCCCAGAGGCAGCGAGCTCCTAAAGGCAGGAATTACTTCTCTACTGTCTCCCCCCACCCCACCCCCACACTGTCTGAGCACAGGCTTGAGGTAGGGGGTGGAGAGGGGAATAGTGTCAGACATGTCCCATGAGGAGGAGGGGAGATGAGGGGTGGGGAGAGAGAGAGACAAGCAGAAAGTGTATCCTAAATGGGCCCAGCCCTATATATGAAGTGCTGGTAATGGTGACCAGAGTGTGTGTCCCGTTGGGAGGCGTCTGTACCAGATGACGTCAGGATAGCAGTTTCCATCATGTAACTGCCCAGAGCTAAGGTCATTTCAAAAAATAGCCCTGCCTCCTCTTTCCTTTTGGCTCTGAAAGAGCTTATGAGAGTCACTAAATCACTGGCAAGAGAGGGTCTGAGCCATACTGGTTGGGCTGCCTCCAGCCCTGGCTTTCTCAAGACCAGTGACCAGCCCAGCAAATCCACCCTCCTGGCCTCTCCCCAGTCCTGAACCTGGGCAGACCAGTCCCTCTTCTGGGTGAACAGGGTTTTCTGGCCCTGCCCATAAGCAGACATGATTATTTCTGGGGGGCCCAACGCTCTGTAGAGGGTCTTACTGAAAGGACCAATCTTCTCTCTTTTATTCAACTGATTCTTTGATGGATCCAGTATCCTAAGACCTTGATTTTTGTCCTAAACAGTTGTTGGCTTTCTATGTGATTCTTGGCTATATCCCTTCTCTGGGCCTCAGTTTCCTTTTCTCTCAGATGAAGGGGTCAGATTAGATGATCTGAAGGCCCCTCCTCACTGAAACAGTGTATGTTCTACGGTCCCTTCCAACTTTGACACTCCCAATATTCTGTCCTAACACTGTAAATGCTAAGATTCCTTAGAGCCCTGATATTTTCTGGTCTATGTGTAAAGGTTCCTTTGAGCTATGACATAGGGCATTCTATATTCTCTTGTTCTGTGGTCCCTTCTAGTTCCAACAGTCTGTTCTAAGTTCCCTTTCAGAACTCACATCCCCATCCAGGTGGGTCTATTATTATTGATGATGATGGGAATGACCAGTTACTCCGTCAGCAAGTCTTAGGGATTCTGTTCCATGGGAGATGAGAGAACAGAAGGAGGAGATATAATCTCTGCCCTTGGGAAGTTGATGTTCTGGCTGGAGAGACTTGACTCCTGTACCATGACTAGTTGTTCATTTTTTGTTGTTTTTTTTCTGAGGGATGGACCATGTTATGTGCTTAATCCCATGACTCAGGCTGTTGAAGGCAATAGGAACCCAAGACCAGAGAAGTTCTCATCTATTCCCTGACTCTTGTTTATTTTTATATTTATCCTAGAAAAGAAAAGATTTGCAAAGACTGCCTTCAAATATGTAATGTTTAGCTTCATCAAACTTGTTTGTACTGTTGTCTAGTCATTTTCAGTCATGTCCAACTCTTTGTGATCCCTTTGGGGGGTTTTCTTGGCAAAATGGACTTGTTTGCCATTCTTTCTCCAGCTCATTTTATGGATGAGGAAAACAGGGTGAAGTGACTTGTCCAGGGTCACACACCTATTATGTGTCTGAGGCCAAATTTGAACTCAGATCTTCCTGACTTTAGGCCCAGTACTCTTCCCACTGAGCCACCTAGCTGCCCTTCCCTGACTCTTGGCTTTGAGCAAATCACTTCTCTCTAAAATGAGGAGGTTACACTTACTTACAGAGAGGTAATAGACTTGAGGTACAGAATGAGGCAACATTTTCAGGCAGGGCCAATATGAGGATTTGTTTTGTTTAACTCTGTATATGTCTGTTTGTTACAAGAGAAGGTTTGGTTTTTTTTTTAACTTGAGGAAGAGAGAGATTAGGTTCAGCAAACATTTATTAAGCACCTGCTATGTGCCCAGCACTCTACTAAGCTCTGGGGATGCAAAGAAAGGCAAACACACGGTCCTTCCACCTAAGGACCTCACCATCTGGTGGAGGAAACAACAGTTGGTGTCACCAAACAGCTCCTGGCGATGATGATGCCGTCCCCAAAAAAGAAAGAAAAAAAATCATTGAAGCATTTTTTAATGCATAAACAAATGGGAGAACTTTGAAACTAAAGCATCGAATCTATTATGTGCTTTTTTTAAAAGTCTGTATATAAAAGAGATTCGGGTTTCAGTCCTTTTTCTGTTCTTTGTATATGAAAATGTTCTTTTTGTTGGTTGTCAAGATGAAAATTTTTAAAAATTGAAATTATTTTTTAAAATTAAAATAAATTAAGGGGGGATGTGCTAAATGATTTCCCAGATCCCTCCCAGATTAAATCTATAAGCCCAGACTCACGCAGGAGTGAATGAGATGTTCATTCCTAGGAAAAACCACCTCTGTTCATCCTCGATGCCTCTTCTGAGAGAAGAGAGTGATGGCTAAGGCTATTTCCAGGGATTCTGGCGGCGCCTCAGCTGTCCAAAGATAAAAGACCTGCCTTCCTAGCCTAGCCCCCTATTCACTGCCTGAGCCAGCCCTCCCACCCCTTAAATATCCCGAGGTGAAAGCATTCCTGGGCTCCTTTCGGCCAAGCACGCTTCTGGCCTTCTGTGATGTGAGCCAGAATCCAGCTTCTTGGCCTCATTCAGCTCTTTCCCCTTGGACCACTCCTTGGGCCTCAGCCTGATGAACTGACTGACTGTTCTTTCTTCTTTCATTGCTTTTTCTCCTATTTTCTATCCTTTTCTTCTCCCTTCCCTTTTCCTTATTCTGTTTCCTATCTTTCTCTTACTTCTTTCCCTCCTCTCTGTCCTTACTTTTTTCTCTCCTTTCCCCCCTTGCTTTCTTTTTTAGCCTCCTTTCTGTTTTCCTTTTCTTTCTTCTCTCCCTTCCTCTTTCCCTTTTTTTCTTCCTTCTCTTCCCTTCCTCTCCTCCTATCCTCCTTCCCTCCCTCCCTTCATCAATTCCTTCCTGTCTTCTTTCCCTCCCCTACCTTCCTCTTTGTCTCCTTCTCTGACTACCTGCCTTCTTTCTTTCCTCCCTTTCTTCCTTTGGAGATAGTTAGGTCATACAGTGGATAGAATACTACACCTGGACTCAGAAAGACAGATACTTACTAGCTGTGCGGTCCAGAGCAAATCATTTGCCCTCTGTCTGCCTCAGTTTCCTCTACTGTAAATTAGGAATAATAATAGCACCTACCTTCCAGAGTTGTTGCAAGGACCAAATGAGATATTTGTAAAGTTCCTAGCATATAATAACTGCTTAACAAATACATTTACTTCCTTCCCTCTTTGCTTTCTTTCTCTTCCCTCCTTTTTTCTCTGTCATTCCTTTCTTTCCCTCCTCTTTCATCTTTCTTTCTCCCTCCCTTCTTTTCTCTCTCCATCTCATCCTCCCTTCCCCTACCTCCTTTCCTTCCATTTTCCTCTCTCTTCATTCCTTCCTTCCTTCCATTTTCCTTCCACTCTCCCTCCTTCCCTCCATCCTTTCCTTCTTTCTTTCCTTCCTTCTTCCCTTTTCCCTTCCTTTTCCCTTCCCTTCCTTTCCCCTTCCTTCCCTTTTCTTCCCTTCCCTTTTTTCCTCTTCTGTTCCCTTCCCTTCCCTTCCCTTCCCTTCCATCCTATCCATTCCTTTCCTTTCCTTTCTTCTCTCCCTTCATTCTACTCAGTAAAAAATTTTCTTTTGCTTAGATGTGGGATTCCTGAGCTGAAGGTTCAGCCTGGAAGCTTCCCTCTCTCCCCTGGTCATTGGCTCTCATGGCCCTTCCCCAGATACAAAGCAATGGGGTCACATATTGTCCTGCTGGTTATTCTGCCTTGGGTGGATCCCATGGACCAGAAGCCTTGAAGGGGATCTGGACAAACAGGGGAGTTGTCCTACAAGTTGGGAAGATGACTCAGGCTGGCCCAGTCTCAGCCTCATACCAAATGCTAAAGTCCTGGTCTCAGACTCTAGCTTCAGGTCCCTGGAGTCTGGGACCTGGCTGGCTCTTCGTTGACCTCTTCCTGACACTTCACAGATGTGGAACCTGAGTCCTAGAAAAGTTAAGTGACTTGCCCAAGGTCACATAGGTCTTGAAACCAGGCCCCCTGTCTCCAAATCTAATGTTCTTGCTATTCCACCACCCTTCCGTGGATATTTTTGTGAGAAGAGCCAATTGCAAACATTTTGCATTAATAGAAATGTGAGTTGTTGCCAAAGGTCTCTTTTGGCTTAAGATAGCTGCGTGATTCTGGGCAAGCCACTTAACCTCAGTTTCCTCAACCATAAAATGGGCATATAATATAATAACACCTACCTCCCAGAGTAGCTATGAGGATCAAATGAAATATCCGTAAAAAGTGTTTAGCATAGAACCTGGCACATAGTAGGCACTGTATAAATGCTTTTTCTCTTCCTCTTTCCCCTTCCCTTTCCCTTTTCATTAAATAAAATGAGACCAAATAAAAATATTTGTTCATTCAACAAGCATTTTTTGAGTTCAAGGCCTTGCCTAGAGGCAGCCAGGTGGCACAATGGATAGAGTGCATGTTCCTGAGTTCAAATCTGGCCTCAGACAGTTACTAGCTGTGTGACCCTGGGCAAGTCACTTAACTCTGCCTCAGTTTCCTAATCTGTAAAATTAGCTGGAGTATTCTATGCCAAGAAAACCCCTAACGGGATCATGAAAAGTCAGACACGACTGAACAGCAGCAAATCCAAATCCAGTGCATTGCACTGATAACTGAACTTTACACTCTACTAAGAATCCCCATAGATTTAAAGCTAGAGGGGACCTTGGAGGTAATCTAATCCAACCCCATCATTTTACAAATGAGGAAACTGAGACCCATAGAGGTAAGTGACTTGCCCAAGGTCACATAAGTAAGTAAGTGGCAGAGCTGAGATTTGAAGTCAGGTGTTGTAACTTCAAGTCCCCCTTAATTAGACTGGACCTCCACCCTTGCATTCTAGTACAGATGAAGAGATATAGACATCAAGAGTTATAATGGAAAACTATCTAATGACAAATCCAATTAATGCAGTGAGAATGGGGTGGAGGTCAGGGTAGGCATCATTTGCAGCAGAGGCATTCAGAAACTGGCATTGAAGGATGGCTAAGATTTCAACAGGTGGGGATGGGACCAGGACCTTTTTGGTTAAGTCATTAAACATTTATTAAGTACCTACTAGATGGAAGACACTGGCCTGGGTGCTAGGAATACAAAGGCAAAAAACAAAAAGCAATCTCTACGAACCAAAGGACTGGTATTCCAGTGGAGGATAGAATAGCTAAACAGATGAGTAAAGAAAAGAAAAATTTGAGGAGAGCACTAAGGAGTGAGGGGTGTGTGTGTGTGTGTGTGTGTGTGTGTGTGAGGATGGGGAGAGATCAAGAAAAGCTTCCTTTTGGAAGTAGCAACTGAGCTGGGCTTAGAAGGAAGCTAAGAATTTTAGGGGACAGCAGCAAAGAGGAAGGGCAGGAGCTGGAATATCTAGTTTTGGAAACTGCTAGCAGGCCAGTTTGGATGAGGCTTTGAGTCCAAGAAGAGAAGTAACATGAAATAAATCTGGAAAGGCACATGGGAGAGCCAGACTGTGGAGGGCTCTAACCGCTACCCTAAAACATGTGCATTTAATCCTACAAGTGACAGGGAGCCACTAAAGCTTCTTGAGCAATGGAGTGAAATGGTCAGACTTTTGCTTTAATACGATTATTTTGACAGCCATGCAGAGTATGGCTTGGAGAGAAGAGAGACAGGGAGGGATACCGTTTAGGGGGCTACAGGTTGTGACTTTGTGAGTGGAGAGAAAAAGGTGGATGATGAGAAGGTAAGAGGAGGCCCATGTTGTACAGGCAGACAGAAGTTATAAGGAACAATGTGAGCAAAGGCTGTGGGTCAAGAAATCATTAGAAAAATTTGGGAAACAACATTTAGACACACATACAGTGTCCAGTCCTAGGTACCACATTTTAGGAAGGACTGACAAAGTGGGGTGCATCCCAGTGAAAGTGAACAGTAAAGGACAGAAGACCATAACAAAGGAGGATCCTAGTCAGAGGAACTGGGAATTTCAGCCTAGAGAAGATTCAGGATAGGGACCTGACAGCTGTCTTCAAGTATTGCAGGCCTGTCAAGTGAACAAGGAAGTAGACTTGTCCTGCATTGTGTCAGAAGGAAGAGCTGGGAACAATGGGTAGAAGCTTCAGAAGCAGATTTCCTCTTTATCCAAGAAAAAACCTCCTAAGATGCAGAGCTGACCGGAAGAGGAATGGGTGGCATCAGCAAGCAGTGAGTTCTCTCTGTCACTAGAGATCTTCACTAGGATAAGTAAAATTATTTGAATTGAATTCCTGGCCCACGTTCTTCCTGCTCACTGGTCCTCATCAGGGTTCATCTCTCCCTGCCACTCCTTTGTCAGCATGTGCTTAGAAAAGGAAAACTGCTGGAGCATCAGGCTGGCCAAAGAGGAAGCAGCTTGATTCACCAAAGCCCAGAATCGTGATTGACACCAATGCCCTGTAGGACCCTGGACAGGCCACTCTACCTCTCTTGGTCAGATTTCCTTCTCTGTTACATGAAGATGTTGAGCTGGATGGCATCTAAGGTACCTTTCAGCTCTGATATCCTATGTTCTCAGGGCCCTCCACTTCCAACATTACCTTCCATATCTCAAAGTCTATTCAGATAATACATAATCAATCTCTTTCTTTGATTTAATTTTATTTTCAGATCTACATTCCCTCTCTCCCAGCTCTCCTCACCACCACCACTGAGAGAGCAAGAAAACATAATCTATCTTTTAAGATTCCTCCAAGATGTGACATGATATACCTAGAATATGGAAGGTAACTTGGAAAGAGACGATGGGCTGGAACCCCTTTTGTGTTCTAAAAACAAGAAACAAACCTAGAATCAAAGTGAATGCCCATGAGTTGGGAATGACCAAACTGTAACATGTGAATGTCATGGAAAATTATTGTGCAGTAAGAAACAACAAAGATGAGGAATTCAGAGAAACATTAGAAGGCTTATACAAACTTATGCAGAATAAAGCAAGCAGAGACAATGTTATTTCAGTTTACATTTATAAAGGGGGTATGGTGCATGGGCAGCTAGGTGGCACAGTGGATGGAGCCCCTGGCCTGGAGTCAGGAAGATCTGAGTTCAAATCTGGCCTCAGACACTTACTAGCAGTGTGACCCTGGGAAAGTCACTTAACCCTGTCTGCCTCAGTTTCCTCATCTGTAAAATGAGCTAGAGAAGGAAATGGCAAACCATTCCAGTATCTTTGTCCAAAAAAAACTCCAAATGGGGTGACAAAGAATCAGACGTGACTGGAAAAATTGAACAACGTGTGGTGCGTGAACAGACCTCTCCATGTAGAGAAGTCTGGGAAGATGGCTTCTGGGAGAATCATGATGACAGATAAGGGTAGTGGCTTGAAGGAGACTGTAGAGCATCCATGGACATTGTGTAACTGGTTCCTGGTGGTCAGCTACCAGGGAGGAAGCCTTTTTCAAAAAGACCTGAGTCAGCTTTACCATCACTTTGCTCTATTTGTGTCTGGGGGATCTTAGGGATTCTTTTACTCACATAGTCCTTGTCCTCGTCTGTTTGTTTGTTTGTCTGTTTTATTTTATTTTATTTTTTAAATTCTAGGTGAAGTGAGTGGAGTCTCAGACCTTGGAGGAAAATGGGAGTCAGATCCAACCTGGGTTTTGCAGCTAGTGCAGTACTGATGCCCCAAGGAGCCATTTTGGGAGTGACATTCAAGTCCCTGGCCCAGTGGAGGGCAGCCACGTCAAATCTAGGCTCGAACTTGGTGAGACAAATGTCATGTAAGAACTTAGCTAAGTTTTAAGACTATTTTCCTGGAGACTTAGATGGTGTAGGGGAGAGTATGCCCTGGAGGAAATGGCTGTATATTTATTCTTGACATATCTTTGAAGTTAACATATTTTTATAAAAGCCAGCCAGTGTTAAATGGTTAAATGGAAATGCGAGCTAGTCACTGGCCCCTAGCAATGAGGAATGCAGATGGTGGTGGCTTGAGCCCATGGCGGTGGAGAAGAAAGAACCCCACAAACCCCTCCGGGTCCCCTAGAGCCTTGAGGGGGCCATGTACTCAACCTGGTCTTGAGAGAGTGGGGCCAGAATGTACGTGTGACCCATGATTATATGTCTATTATAATGTAAACAACAGACCACTCTTGGTTGGGGGAAACACGCCTCCTTCTTTTCAAGAGAAATGGGAAGGGCTGTGCTACAGGGTGGAGAGTGTTTCATCCACTGTCAAACACTGGCATTGAATAGATTGGCTGTGCTTAATTGTTTTTCTTTGTTATTAGAGAGGCCTCATTTCTCTCTCCCTCTCTCTCCCTCCCTTCCCTCACCAGCTCCCATAGATTCAGTTATCATCTTTACATCTATATGTTTAGTCCTAGGCTCTCTCCTGATTTACAATCCTGCATCACCAGCTATCCATTAGACAGTTCAAGGTGGGTATCCCATAGGTGTGTCAAACTTCACATTTCCAAAATCATTTATTTTTCTCCCCCACCAAAGCCACCCCTCTTCTAAACGTGCTCGTTGTCAATGCCACAACCATTCTTCCTCAGTCATGCCGACTCCTCACTCTCAGTCACTCCGTGTGTCCAGTCACCCCCTACTGTACCTCACTGCCTGTTCTTGTCTCCTAGTCCCACAGCCCTCAGACCAGGACTTTGGGTATTTAGAGGAGGGGGGACCCTCCCATCAATGGGAAGGGAATAAGAATGCTAGCTGACTTTCAGATAGCACTTCAAAATTTTGCAGAGCATTTTATGCCCATTATTTCATCCTACACCCAGCCAAGTCAACAAGCATTTATTAAGTGCTAAGCACTGAGAAACTAAGCATAACCAGAAAGAAATACAGTCTCTGTCCTCAAAGAGTGTCCTTGTCAGAGAATACCTCCTATAAAAGGAAGCTAAAGGGGGGCAGAGCATGGAGGTAGCCAGCTAGAAGCATTCTAGAAAAAGTCTGGGAGGGCCAGGAGGGCAGCCTGGAGAGGAAGGAAGGTACGGCTGCCCTGGGTGCTCTCCTTCAAATGGAGGTTCTGGGAGGAAGGAGCCAATCAGAGGGAGGGACCGAGGAGGTTTGGACTACTTCCAGTGTGGGAAGTCCAGGGGTGAAGCAAGCTTCCAGAGTACTTTCCATGGAATGGTAAAGTCCAAAAGAGTCAAGAGTGCATCAGGAGTGCATCCTGGAGAGAGATGATCCTTTGAGATTGGTACGACTGCTACCCATAGGTACTATTATTCTCATTGTTCATATGGGGAAACCAAGGCTTAGAGCAGTTCAGTGACTTATCCTGGGTCACACAGCTGATGAATGCCAGGGGTGAGGTGTGAGCCTATGCTGGGGTTCTAGCGGCTCTACCATCCCTCTTATATAAGTTGAGAAAGGAGCCTTAGGGATCACTTAAATCAACCCCTTCATTTCACAAAAGGAGGAAACTGAATTCTTAAGATGAGAAATGATTCTTGCTGAGGAGTCCCAGGGGGCAGTCCTTTCCTTGTGCTAAGTGCCCTCTGGAACTGTCCCAAAGAAGGTTCCGCTTCTCAAGAGGTCCTTGAGTGAGCACAAGATGGACACTTGTGGAGATGTTATGGAGGCATTCCTTTGTAGGGATGGGAGGGACAAGACGGGCCCTTTCCAAATTGGAGATTACTTGATGCTTATGGGGACTCCATGAGCCTCTATTTCTTCCCCTGTAAAATGGAAGTAATAATTCCTGAACCTGTGGTGACCTACCTCAGAGGGTTACTTTGACCTTCAAATGAGATTGTGCATATAAAACGCTCTTCTGCTTCCTTTGCAGTCAGATCAGCTGCCAAAGCAATATTCCTAAAGCTTGTTTCTGACCATGTTACCTCCCTCCCCCTATAAACTCCAGTAGCTCCCTATTACCTCCAAGATCAAATACAAAATCCTGTTTGGCATTCAAAGCCCTTCCAAACCTGCTCACCCCACCTCAACCCATTTCCAGTCATCTCAACCTTACTCCCTCCACATGCTCTGCCGTCCATCTACACCAGCCTCCTGACTGTTCCCGGAACAAAACGTTCTATCTCCCAAACTAAGCATTTTTCCCAGATGTCCCCCATGCCCTGGATGCCTCCCCGCCTCATCTCTACCTTGCAGCTTCCTCAGCTTCCTTCAGGTACCAGCTAAAATCCCACCTTTCACAATCCCTTTTAATTCCAGGGCCTTCCTTTTATTATTTCCTTGTCCACATGTTGTCTTCCCCACCAGACTGGGGACAGGTCTTGACCTTTCTCTATGTCCCCAGCACACAGTGCAGTGCCAGACGTGTAGTAGGCGCTTTTCATAACTGTTTCTTGACTGGCTAACTTAAACCTCTCTTGCTGTCATTTCAATTCATCCTTCTAGTCCTGGGCTCCAGCGTTCTTCAGGGCCCATCACAGGCTGTTAGTTCCTTGATGGAAAATAGCAGATGGAGATGCTGTTAAAAATAGAAATCAGGCCCAGAAGAGGGGAGAGGAACCTGGCTGCTAATCACATGGAAGGGGCCTGGGATTGTGCCTTGGAAATCACAAGAGTTTACTGCGCAGGGGATTAAGGCTTCAGCATCTGGGGAGTGTCTGTTGGGGCAGCTCTGTGGCGACGATTGTGGTGATGACGGGAGTGACTGTGCTATCGATACCCAAGCAGGCCCCATCTTCCAGGGCCAGCCCAGGCCAGACCTCCGTCTGCTCCATGAGCTCACACTCCCCTGCCCTCGCTCCCAGCTCCCAACATACACACACACACACACACACACACACACACCCAACTCTGTTTAATTCCCCAATACACAGGACTCTATTTAACTTCCTCCTTTCTGCCGATCAGTCCAGTTGCCCCAGCTCCCTCCATCCTTGACCCAGATTCAGCCAGCCCACCCAAGGCTCTCAGTTCCTAAGACCATCAGAGTAGAAAGGGTGCTTGGAGCATAGAGTGTCAGAGCTGAGAAAGTCCTCAGAACATGGGATGTCAGAGATCGTAAGAGCCTTAGATCATAGAATGTCAGACTTAGGAGGGACCTGAGAACAAAGAATGTCAGAGCTGGAAGGGGCCTTAAAACACAGACTGTCAGAGCTGGGAAGGGCCTTAGACAACCTTTAGTCCAACTCTTCATTTTACAGGTGAAGAAACCAAGGCCTAGAAAAATACATGCGTTGCCTTTAGAGGCAGGGCCAAGACTTAAGCTTCTCAGGCCATTGCTTTCCTCCACACTCTGGCACCCACAGGTCTAGCATGACCATAGAGGGCCTGAGATGATGGCTGAGGATGGGCTACTCCTCCCAAGGCAGGGATGTCTAAAGGAAAGTGCCCTGAAGCTCTGAGAGGAGAAGCTACTTGCTCAGGGTCACACAGGATCTTAGTGTCAGGGCCAAGTCTCCAAAATCCCTTTCATGGCTCTGGCTCTCCTCTGTTGCCCAAGGAAGGAACCTAATGAGGGTATGGGGCATCTCAGGAGGTAGAGTAGGGAGAGGGAGCAGAGGAGGCTATGCAAATGGAAGGAAGGGGGGAGGAAGGAAAGAAGTGAGGGAGGGACTGAAGGAGGGATGGAGGGAGGAAGGAAGGAAAGAAGAAAGAATGGAGAGAGAAGGGGGAGGAAGAAAAAAGGGAGAGAGGAGGGAAGGAAGCATTTATTAAATGCCTACTATGTGCCAGGCACTATGCTAAGTGCTTTACAACTATCTCATTTAATCCTCACAACCAACCCTGGGAGGTATCTGTTGTTATTGCCTCAGATGAGGAAACTGAGGCAGGCAGAATTTAAATGACTTGTCCAGGGTCCCACAGCTAGTAAATGTCTGAGTCCATATTTGAATTCAGGTCTTCCTGACTCCAGGCCCAGCCCTCTACCCACTGCACCACCCAGCTGAAGGCAAATAGTGGTTTAATGGAACATGAGTAATCAGGAGATCTAACTTCAAATCCTGTGTGATCTCAGGCTAAAGCTTTTTCACCTCTCTTGGCCTCAGCTTCTTCATCTGATAAATGAGGGGTTGTAGTGGAGGAGCTAACTTTTAACTTTGTAGCATCTTAGGGTGTTGGATCTCCCCAACAAATTGTCTCTCTCCTTTGTCTTAATCCCTCAGGGCCCTGGGTCTTGGTTGAGGGCTGGGGAGGAGGAAGAATCAGTGGAGGGCACCAATCATGTTACACTTAAACACCTTAAGGCCAGTGATTTCATCTGCTGCTGTCAGATCAGTGAAAGGAACCTTGTATTTGGAGTCAGAGGACTTGATTCCAGTTCTACCTACTACTACTACACTACTAACTGCCACTAATATACTAATAATACTAACACTACTACTGCTACCTGTTTGATCTGAGTCAGCATCTTAACATCTCTGAGCCTGAGTTTTCTCATCTGCCAAATAAGGAGGGCTAGATTGGATGGCCCCCCGATCTTCAATCGCCTGATCCCATGCTGAGCACTTATACCTTAGGGGATGGTCTTGGTGAACTGCTGTGGGCAAAAAAAAAAAATCCTTGTTCTGTAGCAGCCTGGTAATGAGCCTTTCTGAATTTATCCAGACTAGATCTAAGATTCAGGGTAGATGCTCCTTAGCTGGCTACCCTAAACACCTCCTTAGCTTGGGGACAGGATTAGACTTCTCAGGGCCCTAGAGCTCAAAATCCAGTGGTTCTGTATGAGGCAGGAATCCTTGTTAGGGGGCCACTGCCCAAGTCCCAGTGAGACAGAATGAAATACTTCAAGTCACAGCAGGGAGGGTGGGGATTTTAGGGTAATGGACATTTCTCCCAGAAGGAAAAGTCTCTTCCTTTCTCTAGACCTCAGTTTCCCCATGTGTAAAATGGGAGTTTGGATGAGACCATCTTTGTCTGAGGTGAATCTGAAATCACCATGCAGTTTCACACTTCTATGAAGACAAAGAAAACTGGAACATAAGACATAATGATCAATATGTGTTAATAAAGGAGAACTACACACTTGTCATCTGTGAAAGGCTGTTGTTACAGGGTAGTGGGAATAGCCTGTGTGGTTCCAAAGTGCTGAATTAGGAGCAGTGTGTGTGTGTGTGTGTGTGTGTGTGTGTGTGTGTGTGTGTACTTGGGGGACAGAGGGCAAGAAGAATCATAGGGCAGCAGATTTGGGCTCCTGACTTCTCAGCTGAAGTCCTACCTTTTGCAAGAAGCCTTTCCCGATCCTCCTTAATTTAGTGCCTTCTCTCTGAAATTATCTCCAATTTATATCCTTTATATATTTTCTTCATTATGTTTAGCCATGCCCAATCCTTTATGACCCCATCTGGGGTCATACTGCAGTGGTTTGTCATTTCCTTCTCCAGCTCATTTTGCAGATGAGTAAACTGAGGCAAACAAGGTTAAGTGGCTTGCCTATGGTCACACAGCTAGAAAGTGTCTAAGATTGAATTTAAACTCAGGTCCTCTTGACTCCAGGCCCCTCACTCTATCCACTATGTTTGTATGTAGCTGTTTGTGTATTGTCAAGAGCAGGGACTGTTTATTACTTTTCTCTATATCCCCAGTGCTTAGCACAGTGCCTGACAAACAGTAGGTACTTAATAAATGCTTATTGACTTGACTTACTATATAAAGATGAACTTCCTGACCATCAGAGCTATCTCAAAGTGGAATGGGCTGTCTATGGAGATAAAAGGTTCTCTCATTGGATATGTTTGAGTAGTGACTGGAAGACCATTTTTTCAGGGACATTAGTAGAGGGGATTTCTATTCAGGTCTGGGCTGGTTTGATGATTGCTTGAGGTCCCTTCCAACTCTGGAATGTCTGGTTCTTGGTCATGACATTTTCCATACAATAGACTCTGGGCAATAGTTTATAGGATTGAGGATGGAATGTTCTTAGGAGACATCCTCAGTGGGGTCTTAAAAGGCAAGTCCTCCTTTATACTCTGACCCTATGAGAAAGTGACCAGTCCTCAGACTCTGGGAGCCATACCAAGTGGTGACCCAATGAGGATCTGACAGTGTACTTGGAGAAATGCCACAATTCTTCTAATAACATTAACAACAACAACAACAGTAGCTCACATGTGTGTGACCCTATGCGATTACAAAGAACCAGCGTGTCTGAGTTCTCAGCGGATTTGCACAGCAGCCATGGGAGAGATAGGAAATGGAGTATTACCTCCTTTGTGTAGATGAAGGAGCTGAAGCTCAGAGAGAAGCAGGGACTTGGCCACCATCACAGGCCTGGTACGTACTAGATCTGGAACTCAAAGCCAAACTTCTGGCATCCGGTCCAATTGCTGAGTAAACCGGGAATAGAGCCCAGGTCTCCTGACTTCTCATTTGCACCAATCAATGAATCAGTCAGCAAGCATTTGTATAATGTGCCAAGCACAGTTCTAGGCACTAGGAGTACAAAGATAAAAGGGAAAACAGTCCACCCTCCCCTTTAAGGAACTTGCATTCTGTTGTGGCACTGTTCTTCACTTCAGTTTAATCATACAATTTCATATAAACTCACTATGATTCAGACAGCCAAAGTTTACCATTGCTCTTTCTGCGGAAAGAAAGCTTGTTAAACAAATCCATGGTGTAATCCAGGGAGAGATAGTACTTGTAAAGTGCTTTACAAACCTTAGAGTGCTGTGTAAATTTAGCGATTATTGTATTATTATACATGTTTAACCTACTTAGGGGAGCAATTGATATAATCGTAAGTCAGTCACTCTTATCTTGAAGGATTCTTCAAGCCCGTCTCAAAGGGTCTCTAGTTGCCTGGATATATTAGCTAGAAGTTCTTGTCACTGGATTTGTTTAAAAGTAATGGTGCTTTCCCAAAGAGGTCGAAGAAAAAGGGAAAGGACGTACGTGTACAAAAATATTTGCAGCAGTTCTTTTTGTGGTGCCTAAGAATTAGAAATTGAGGGGATGCCTATCAGTTGAGATATGGCTGAATAAGTTGTGGTATGTAGTTGTGATGGAATACTATTGTGCTACAAGAAATGACAGCAGGATTGTTACAGAAGAACCTGGGACGACATGAACTGATGCCAAATGAAGTGAGCAGATCCAGGAGAACGTTGTACACAGTAACAGTAATCAGCCGTGAAAGATGTAGCTACTTTGATCAATACAAAGATCCATGACAATTACAAAGTATTCATGATGAAAAAACGACATCCACCTTCAGAGAAAGAACTGATGAACTCTGAGTGCAGACTGAAGTATATTTTTTCACTTTATTTTTCTTGCTGGGGGTGGGGGGGTGGGGAAACATGGTGAATATGGAAATATGTTTTGCATGACTTCATATGTATAAAGTGTGTACTTGCTTGCCTTCTCAATGAGTAAGGGAGAGGCTGGAGGAAGGGAGAGAATTTGGAGCTCAAAATTTTTTTAATGAATTTAAGAAATAAAAAGGTTGCATCATAAAATAATAAAGCAACCTTTCTTTAAAAATATTTCTTGATTCTCATTCATTCAGATAGATGCGTTCTCCAAGTAATAGTGTTAAAAAGACAACTGTCATTGAAATCTATGTGCTGGGCCTTTTGGGGAGGGGGGCAGAACCAGAGATGAGCAAGACTGGTCCTTTCTGATGAGCACAGCTGAAAAATTTAATAACACTTGAGTGGTTATGATTGTTGTCCTTCATGCTCTAACAGGACAAAAATGACATCACCCTGTCAGGGTCAAGTTACAGTGTGTCTGACTGGCTAATCGGACCAATATAAGCTCAGAAGGCTCTACGGGTACAAATAGTCCATAGGAATATTGGGAGTGTAGATGTCTCTAAATTTGCGCATCTCACGTTAATAATAATAATGATGATGATGATGATGGTACAAAACAACAGAGATTGCATATGGCAGGGCAGAATCGTGGGACTCTTAGAATCTGTAGAAGGACTTTAGATCTGGAAAGGACTTAGACAGTCAGAGCCAGAAGGGGTCTTAGAGCATGGGACATTAAAGCTGAGTTAGCAGTGCAGTATAGTGGGAAGAGCCCTGACTTTGGAGTTAGAGGTCTTGGGTTCAGATCCTGCTTCTCTCTGGGCCTCTGTTTCCTCATCTCTAAAATGAAAGAGGTTGGGCTGGGTGACTTGGTCCCTGCCAGATCTGCAGTTATGATCTTATGTGACCTTAGAATGTTAAGGCTAAAGACCTTCTGACATGGAATGTTCAAACACAGAACATTTAAGCTAGAAAGGATAATAGCAATTCATGTTTCTGTTGTACTAAAAGTCTGCAAAGCACCTTGCTCATAACATCCCTGTGAAGGTGATACCGAGTATATTATCCCCATTTTACAGAGGAGAAAACTGAAACTTGGAGTGGGTAAGTTGTGTGCCTGTGGTCCACAGTTGAATCCAGACTGCCTGACTCTTTGTCCTGTTTTTTTCTTTTTTTTCCATTAGAATTTGCTGTGTTTATCAGACCAGTTTGGTTACTAGACACCTTTTGAATTTGAAATCCCAGACTTTGAGAGTTGCAAGAGACCTCCCAGGGCATCTAGGCCAACCAAGCTATACTTGAACTGAGGGCCCAGCTTCACCTTCCCCAGCAATTGGCTATTTATGCTTTGTTTGAAGACCTCCAGTGAGAGGGAACTCAGTGCCTCCCCAGTGGGCACATTATACTTTTAGACAGCCTCTTTGGAAGGTTTTTCTTCCATCAAGCTGAAATCTCACTCCCTTCAACTTCCCCCCATGACCCCCAGCTCTGTCCTCTGGGAGCTAAGCAGAACTAGTATTATTGATAGATCTAGACTTGTTGGTCCAGGGAATACCCCAGACATAAAGGGGAAGGAGGCTTGGGAAATTTGGGGTATAAAACATAACAAATTAAGGTTATTTCATTTAAAAAAAGATCGCCCACAAGTTTTTTTATAATACATAATTTCATATTTAACATTGGAATATCACTGTCATTATTTGTTCATGGAACCCTTATTATGGACAACAGCTGGGGAAATACTGACTTTGTCCAAATCCTTCATTTTACAGATAAGGAAACTGAGGTCCAGAGAAGTAGAAATAACTTTTCCAAGGCCACCTGGACAACTTGTTTTCCTCTTTATTTCTTCCCTCCCCTTCTTTTCTTTTTCTTTTCTTTTTTTTTAGGGGGGGGCAATTGGGGTTAAGTGACTTGCCCAGGGTCACTCAGCTAGTAAGTGTCAAGTGTTTGGTCTGAGGCTGGATTTGAACTCAGGTCCTCCTGACTTCAGGGCCGGTGCTCTATCCACTGTGACACCTAGCTGCCCCCCCCTTTTCTTCATCCTCTTTCTACATCTATTCCTCTCTTTCCTCCCTTCTCCTACTCTTGCCCTCAGTCCCTTCCTTCCCTTCTTTCTCTTCTCCTTTTTCTCTTACTCCCTTCATCTTACCTTCTCTTCACTCTCTCCTTTCCTCCCTCTCTCTTGCTGCTTTCCTCTCTTCTCTCTTCCCTTTTCCTCCTTTCCTCTCCATTCTCTCACTCCATCCCTCCCCTCCCTTCATGTCTTTTCCTCTTTTTGTCCCCTCTCCTCTTTCTCTTCTCTCTCCCTCACTCTCCTCTCTCCCTTCTTCTCTTGTCCTTTCCTCCTCCTCTTTCTTGCTCCCCCCTCCTCCATTTGACCTCTTTTCTCTCTCACTTCCTTCTAGACAGTTATAATCAGCAACAGCTTTTGCCCCACACGGAACACAGAGTTGGACAGGAACAAAAACCATCTAAGCCAACCACTATCTGAACAAGATTCAGAGACAGACACCTTAAAGAAGGGCTGGTCCAGTTTTTGCTACAAGAATTCCAGTGAGCAGCAACCTCATGACCTCCAGAGACGACTCACTTCGTTTTCAGACAACTCTGAATGTTAGGAAATATTACACCCCATCTAAACCTGCCTCCTGACCACTCTCAGGCCTTATCCAACTCTTAGATGAGAAAGTGAGGTCACTGAGGACTAGGTGGGAAACAGGACCCAGGGTGCCGGCTGGGGCCCTCGGCCCCTGCCTGCCTGGGAAGGGTGTGTTAGCCTAGGGCTTGGGGAGAGGAGGGTGGCTAGGAAGGTTTAATGTGAGCGAATGGAAATCAGGTGGTGGGAATACTGGGGACAGGAAATGGCCAGCACGTCTGGGCAATCAGATAACCCAAATCACCGGCACCGGTAATTGAGGAGAAGGAAAATATATTAATCTCCCAAATAGGGTTGGAGGAGCTTCCCCCTCCTACTCATAGGGCTCCATGGGGCCTTTGAACCTTGAATGTCCAAACTGGAATGGACCTTAGAATACAGAATATCAGAGCTGGGAAGGACTTTAGAACATAGAATGTTAGAGCTGGGAAAGCCCTCAGAACAGAGAATGTCAGAGCTGGAAGAGACCTTAGAAGATACAATGTCAGAGCTAAGAGAGGCCTTAGAACGCGGAATATCAGAGTAGAAGGGACTTTGGAACACAGAATGTCAGAGCTGAGAGGGGCCTTAGAACATAGAATGTCAGAGCTGGGAGAGACCTTAGAACATAGAATGTCAGAGCTGGGAAGGATTTTAAAACACAGAATGTCAGAGCTGGGAAGGGTCTTAGAGACCCATCTACTCCAGCCTCCTCATGCTACACTGTAGTTAGGAAAACTGAGGACCAGATTTGGGAAATTGATTTGCCCAAAGACACACAGAGAGTAGTAACTAATGGTCCTTGGAGCGATTCTCTGCCCAGTCTTGATGAAGTCACCCTCCTGCATACTTTGCAACAATAATAACACATTTTCCCATCTCTCTGATACATTTAATGTTTGTGAAGCCTTTTCTTCACAACAGACCCATGAGGTTGGGAGTGCAAGAAGGATCTTGGCTGGCACATGGCCTTCTGCCATATATTAGAGGTGGAAGGGAGCTCAGTCATCATCTAATTCAGGGGTTATTAACCTGACACAGGACCCTCGGTTTCAGGATGAGAAAAAAAAATTGAATCTTTTTTCACTCAGCTACTTCTCACCCAAATTTAGCAGAAACTTACTGTGTGACTCTGGGCAAGTCACTTAATCTTTCTGCCTCAGTTTTCTTATCTGTAAAATAAAGTAATTAGCACCTACATCCCTGGATTGTTGTGAGGATCAAATGAGATTGGAAGCCTTAAATGTTATACAAATGCCAGATATCAGCAGTTGTGATCTGGTTCTCAAAGTGTGTGGCCTGAGGGTCCCTAGGACCCCTTCAGAAGGTCCATGAGGTCAAGTCTATTTTCACAATCATGTTAAAATGTTTTGATTTCTAATATAGTATATTTTGATAGATATAATCCACATAAACATAAAAGCTCTTGGGAAAGGGTCCTCAAAGGACCCTGAGATCATAGTGCATCAATGGCAGGTCTAGGGCTTGAACCCAGTTCTGCTCTCTTTCCAGTCTCTGATCAGCAAACCCTGATTAAGGGCTTGCTACCTGCAAATCCAACCTCAGACACCTACCAGCTGTGTGATCCTGGGCAAGTTACTTAATTCTGTTTGCCTCAGTTTCCTCATTTGTAAAATGGACTGGAGAAGGAAATGCAAACCACTCCAGTGCCTTTGTCAAGAAAACCACAAATGAGGGCACAAAGACTTGGAGACACTGAAAAAATGACTCAATAACAACTAAATGTGCACAATACTAGGTTAGGTCCTGGGGAAGATGTACTTTGTGGAATGGTCATGATATTTAGATAAATGACCCTACCATTATGAAATTTACCTCCTGGAAGACTATTCAAGGCAATAAGCATTTATATACATAGATGCATAATAATAGCTAGCATTTATATAGAACCTACTGTGTGCCAGGCTCTTTACAAATATTATCTTATTTGATCCTCGCAACAACCTTGGGAAGGACGTGCCAGTACTATCCCCAGTTTACAAATGAAGAAACAGATGCAGGCCAAAATGAAGTGACTTGCCCAGAGTTGCATGGCTAGTAAATGCCTGAGCCTGGATTTGAACTCGAGTCTTCTTGACTCCAGGCCCTATGGCCTGGTGCAGCTAAGGTGCAGCTGCCAATAAGCACCAAAGCGAATGGTAAACCAGAAAATGCTGGCAGAGCAGCACCACCTCGTAGCAGGAAGACGGCTCCCCACGCTCAGAAGGCTTGCCTTCAAGCACAACCTAACTTCCCAGCTGTTTAACACTGGGCAAATCACTTCCCCTCTCCCAGGCCTTAGTTTTCTTCTCTTTAAAATAAGGGTTAGATATTCTGTGGATATCTGAAGCTCCTTCTAGCTTTAATCCTGAAGCCCAATCATCATGAATGAAAGTGTTTTGGAAACAGTAAAGCTCTGTACCAGAGGTTCCCAAACTTCTTTGGTCTACCATCCCTTTTAAAAGAAAAAATTACTTAGCACTGGAACTCTATTTTCTTTAACCCTTTAATGGTTTTTTAAAAATTACATCACTTAAAAATATAGAATTTTTTTAAATGATGTATCTTAAATTTAATAATTTATTATAAATTTGTGGGTTTTTTCCCTGCATTGAAATTTTGATAATAAAATATTACATCATGTAACCATATAGTATCATATTGTGAACAAGTCATTACACATATTCCTACCATTGTAGTCTGGACTTCCCGACAATGTGTGACATGCTTACCTGCCAAAACTTGCTTGTTAAGACCTGTCAGTGAACTTGACCACTGATTGATTATAACTTACATTTTGTGTGTTTATTTGAAAATAATGTATTTGGAAAATAATGTAATCACTACAACTTTAACTCTGTTACACGACAGATGAAACATGTATGAACGGTTTTTCAAAATTTTCTTAACTTCTCTTCTTTCCTTATGCTTCCACTGCCCCCTTATTTTTATTTAATACCCCCCAATTGCATCTGAGGCTACTACTCCTCACCCCATTATTCCAGTGCCCCCCAGGGGGTGCTATCACCCACTTTGGCAACCTCTGCTCTGTACAAATGAGAGAGATTCTTACTGCCGTTATTGTTTCCTTATCTGTTAAAATGAGAGGGGAAGGGTTGGATTAGAAGGTCCCTTCCCGCTCTGGGAGCACAGAGGCAAGGGGGTGGGGTGGGGGGGTAGGGAAGAAAACGAAGTCTCTGTCTCTGTCTCTCTAGCTCTCCCCACCCCATGGGCCCTTGTTCTTTCCCTCTCTCCCTCCCATTTCTCACTCTTCTCTTTTTCTGTCTCTCTCCCTCCCTCTCTTTCTCAGTCTCTACCTCTCTCCTTCCTCTCTCAGTCTCTCTCTCCTTTCCTCTCTCTCTCTCTCTCCTTCTTCTTCTGTCTCTGTCATCTCTCTCTGTTCTGTTTCTTTATATTTCTCTGTCTTTACCTGTCTTCTCTCTCTCTGTCTCTGTCTCTCTGTCTCTCTGTCTCTCTGTCTCTCTGTCTCTCTGTCTCTCTTCTCTCTCTCTCTCTCTCTCTCTCTCACACACACACACACACACACACACACAGACAATTCCTGAGCAACAAATATAATAAAAGCAAAAGATTCAGAGCTCTACTTTCATACAGGCAGACAACTTCTAGTCTTTCTCTTTGGGAAAGTTGTTTCAGGCCCTAGATAGAAACTGAGCTCAGAAAAATTCTTATCTGCCAATTACAAATGAGAGGGAGTACTGAATGTTGAGTTGCTGAAGAGAATGTATTTCAAAGAATCAGAGGAAGAGCCAGGAATACCAGAGAAGAGAAAGACTCAGAAAAAGAGAGACAGGGGTAAGGTGAGGGACAGCTTGGAGGTGAAAGGCACACATACAGAAACACACAGAGAGACACAGGAGGTGGGGAGAGAAAGAAACAAAGAGACAGATATAATGAATGATGCTGTGAGAAGGGCAGAGACAGAGGGATATGACAAGGGGTGAAAGAAAGAAAGAGAAACAAATGCGTAGGAGAAAGACAAAGAAAAATGGGTGGGATGAAGGGAGAGAGAGAAAAGAGGGGAAAAGGGAGAGAGAAAAGAGGGAGGAAGAGAAAAGGGAGAGAGAGAAAAGAGGAAGAAGGGAAAGAAAAGAGAAAGAAGGGAGATAGGGAGAAAGAGAGAAGGGAGCTAGAGAGATAAAAGAGGAAGAAGGGAGAAAGAGATGGGACAGAGAGAAAAGAGGAAGAAGGGAGATAGGAAGAAAGAGAGAAGGGGGAGAGAGAAAAGAAAGGATGAAAGGAAAAAGGAGAGAGAGAAAAGAGGAAGAAGGGAGGGAGAGAGAGAGAGAGAGAGAGAGAGAGAGAGAGAGAGAGAGAGAGAGAGAGAGAGAGAGAGAAGGGAGAAAAAGGCCTGTTTATGGAACAGCCATAAAGTGAAATGAATTCTTTAACTTTTTTGCTCCACAGTCATCCTGACCCTGGGCCCCAGTCTCATTGGGGTATTTGAAGAGTTTGCTCTGCCTGGGGACCCCTGGACCATCTATAGCCTCTATTCCACCCCTATTTCTCACATTGGTATGGACCCCATAACTCTTTCTAGGGCCATTAGTCCATACTTCCTGCCTATGGCTGAGATCCTAATATATTTCAGTCCAAAAAAGTGTCTATCAGTGAAGCCCCAAACTCACTTCATATGGTTTTGTTGCTATCTAAACACAAGCAGATAAGGGATAGAAAATGAGGTAGGTTGGGGGGAGAAAGGGGAGAGAGAGAGAGAGAGAGAGAGAGAGAGAGAGAGAGAGAGAGAGAGAGAGAGAGAGAGAGAGAGAGAGAGAGAGAGAGGAGAGAGAAGAGAGAGAGAGAGGAGAAAGAGGAGGCAGGGGAGAGAGGAGAGCTAGAGAGTTAGGCACTGACAGAGAAGATAGGGGAACAGCCCAAATGAATTCATTTGGAGTAATAGATCATAGCACGTCGACCTGGAAGAGTCCTTGGCGACATCTTGACAGAGAGGACATTTGGGGAATGATAATCTGTTACAGTGAGCAGCACCTTAGATTTGGAGCAAAGAAGATCTGATTCAAGTCCCATCCCAATCAACTGAGCAAGTCACTTAATCTCTCAATTATATCTACAACACTAATATTACAGGCAAGAGTGACAACCCAAGAAAGCCAAAATCAGCATCTCTGACTCTACAAATCAGAGCTTGATTTATTGTTGGGTTGAGTCTAGATTTAAGAAATCGATGGGGAAAATTTGAATAATGCAGATTAAACTTAAAAGTGTGTCGTTAGAACCCCACCCTAGAGCTGGTTGTTAAACATGTACCAGGACACCCCTGCAAACAGTGGTGTTGTGAGACTCGAGATAATCTATGTAAAGCATTATATGTAAATACCAATGATTATTTGGGGAAATATTAGCCCAAAATGCTGACAAATTTTCTCACAGAAGCTCTGAGTAAGTCCTATTTAGATGTTATAACAATCGTGCCAATGTCAACATTCTTTTTTGAGAAATGAAATTTCTTAAGTTACCTGATTCTCCTTGCATATGTAGCAACACTGTTAGGTGGTACAGGGGCTAGAACTCTGGTCCTGAAGTCAGGAAGATCTGAGTTCAAATTCTGATTCAGACACTTACTAGCTGTGTGACCCTGAGCAAGTCACTGAACTTCTGTCTGCCTCAGTTTCCTCATCTATAAAATGGGGTTAAGAGCACCTAATTCCCAGGGTTGTTGTGAGACTCAACTGAGATAATATTTGTAAAGGACTAAGGACAATGCCTGGCACATAGTACGTTCTTAATAAATGCTTCTTCCCTTACCCCTCCCCACCCCTTTACATCACAGTACCTGGGAAAACGGGGGGGGGGGGGGGTGCGGCAGCAAGAAACAGTCATTTATTAAGTGCTTGTTATTCACAGAGCTCATCAGGAAACTTCTATAGGAAATATCTAAACTGGTATTGAGATTGAAATTACAGCTCTGAGACCCTGTGGTTCTGTGAAAATAACAATAACAGTAATGTTTTTATTCAGTTACAAAAAAGAAAAAGTAATTTTATCAATGTGAAGCAATAACCTGAAGAACATTGCATATCAAAGAATGAAATCAGGGTAGCAACCTGTCCGGGGACCATTTCTATCTGATCCTCAGAGATGAACAGACAGCAGGCCCTGGGGGCTTGAAGGAGGAGGGGGGAGGCATGTGTGGTGTGTGATCAAATCCTGCCTCTGACTCACACAGACTGTATGACACTGAGCAAATCACTTAATTCAGTGAACTAGCGTTGATGAAGCATTGTGAGCCAGCCACTGTGCTAAGTGCTGGGAATACAAATATTAAGTAGATAGCCCCTGTCCTCAAGGAGTTTACATTCCAACACAGGGAATATAACACCTCAAAGGAAACTAAAAAGTCCCCTTTGTAGGCACCCAATTTGAGTGCGTGGTAGAGGAAGTCCTGAGTGAAAGCTGAAGAGAAAAAAGAAAAGGCTAAACCTGGACACCCTCTTTAAATGGAGATTCTGGGACAATCAAAGCAGAGGAGGCCACAGGGATGGAGGGTACTTTCAGTGGGTGAATTACAGAGCTGAAATAAGGCTTCAGGATGAAAAGCTGGGGCAAGGTAGAGGAGGTCCCAAGTGCCCAGCCTGGAGAAGTTCTCAGCACCCACAGATAACTGCTCCACATCCAAGGCTCTTCACACCAATAAAATCGTAGGGTCAGAACCCTCCAAATGACAGAGACCCAAGACACACCCTCTGCAAAGATTCAGAGATTTTCTCTAAGATCCTAAGTTCTATGATATTATTACTGCTACTGTTACTACTGCTGCTGCTGCTGCCATTTCTGCTGCTATTACTACTGCTGCTGCCATTTCTGCTGCTATTACTACTGCTGCTGCTGCTGCTACTACACCAGGAAGCTCTGTCGAAATGTGAGCCATGAGTAGAAAAGGCTTACCGGCTATGTAAGGTCCTTGAGGGTAAGGACTATTTTTCCTTTTGTCATTGCATTCCCAGAGACTAACCTGGTTTTCCTTGCACATAGTAGGTACTTAATAAATGTATGTCGGTGGAATGGGATTCTTTTATTCTAAGTTCCTAAGATTTTGTGATTCTCTGAAAAATCACAGACTCAAAGCTGGAGGAACATTGGGGATTGTCTCATCTCTGCCTCCTTGAAGAGGAAGACTTCGGATGGAAGATGGATACTTCTCTATTTTTTCGGCAGGGCAACAGCCCCTTTCTCTTGGTTCCACAATGCAAGGCACAGAAAAATGGATTCCATTAAGTTAGCCACTTTCTAGGCTTGTGATAATGGATCTCCGTTTTCTTCTCAGTAAAATGAAGCAAATAATACTTTCTGGACTTGTATCTTTGGGGGATTGTGAGGAAAGCTTCTAGAAACAGCCTCGGAGCTGAAGTCAGGAAAACCTGAGTTCAAATTCGACCTCAGACATTTATTTAATTGTGTGATTGGGCAAACATTTAAGCTCTCTCAACCTCAGTTTCCTTATCGGCAAAATGAGGATAATAATGGTACAGGATTGTTGTGAAGATCAAATGAGCTAACACAAATAAAGCACTTTATTAAACTTAATTTATTAACTTTAAAGCACTGTATAAATGTTAGCTGCTGCAGCTGCTGCTGCTACACCACAAAGCCCTATCGAAATGTAAGCCATTAGAAATAATGACTGCAGCAGTAAGCCAGAGTCCTAACCTGAGGCCAACTGACAACTGCCCAGTTTTCTGCGCTGGGGAAGTAGGTGGAGAGAAAGATTCTTTGGCTCTTTTCCCAGTCCGTCCAGGGACCAAGAAGGGGCGCGGGGCCCAGGGGAAGGAAGAGTCTAGAGAAACACCCAAACTGTCAAAGCCCAGACTTTCGCCTCCGCGTCTGAATTTATCCAGGACTGACGCATAGGGGGAGCCATTGGCGCAGAGACCTAGGCCCGAGGAGAGGAGAGCTGGGCAGCTGTTGGATTCGTGTTTTAAACTTGCGTTGGGATTTCGTTCCGAGCAAACAGAACCTACTGCTCCAAGTTCTTTTCCGCGCCCAGAGAGAGTGGGAGGCTGGATCAACAGAATACGGGATACCTCTTCATTCTCGTTGATCACCTCATGTCCTCGGTGTTTCCTAGTCGTAGATTTAGGGGTCCAAGGGGCGTCAGAGGCCATCTGGTCCAACCCCTTCATTTTACAGACGAGGAAATGGAAGCCGAGAGGTTTAGTGACTTAACCTAGGTCACACAGGTTGCGAAAGTCGCAAATGCCAGCCAGTTCCTCTGAGCCAAACCCAAGACTTATAAACGTCTCAGAGGCAGATTTGAACACAGGTCTCCTTGACCGCTCCTGGCGGCGGACTGTAGACACTACCCATTAGGGAAATTGCGCGGGACTTCTCCCTTCCTTACGGTCTGCGATCCACCTACGCTGGACTGCTTGCTGCTCCTCACACACAACACTCCATCTCCCGACTCCGTGTCTTTGCAGTGGCATCCCTTGCCTGGGATGCTCACTATCTTCACCCCCACCTCCTCACTTCCCTGGCTTCCTTTAAGACTCAGTTAGAATCCCACTTTCTTGGGGTGGGTGGGGCTTTCCCGATGTCCTCTCCCACACCTTCCTCCCACTGTTACTTCCTACTGAGACTACCATCCAAACACTCAGTATTTTTCTTGTATGTACATCATTATGTGCATGCTATCTCTCTCCATTAGAATATGAGCTTCTTAAGGTTAGGGACCGTTCTTTGTGTTTTTGTTTTTTTAAGTTTGCCTTTTATTGCATTCTTAGAGCTTAGGACAGAGCCTGACACATGATAAGCGCTTAATGAATGCTTATTGACGGACTCTGCCTGAATTAGAGACAGGTAACTGTAGATCCAGATCCTGGTTTTGACAATTACTAGAAGTATGGTCCTGGACAAACTACTGTCCATCTGTTTACTCTTCTGTAAAATAGAAAGATGATAATGATTCGGCTATCTACCCCAGCAGATTGTTGTGAGGAAAACTCTGCGGGTGACCTTGGGTAAGTCACTTTCTTCCCTTTCCCCTCAGTGCCCCCTTCTCACCCCGAGGGATTTGGACTATGTCATCTAGAAGGTCCCTTCCAGCTTTAAAATTTAGTGATTCTATGAAAAGTTAAAGCGTTCTATGCATTTTATTATGAGATTTCTGCTAATCATTGCTGCTCCTCTCCCCACACACACTCTGTTTCTCCCCCTACCTCATCCCCGCAGCACGCGCGCGCGCGCGCGCGCACACACACACACACACACACACACACACACACACACACCCCTCCCTATCTCCCCTGGGGCTCCCCTTAGGGATCAAACAGGCTGGAGTCCTGTCCAAGCTGGGAAGCCTGGGGCCCGCTTTGTTATGCTAATCCACTCTGACATCACCCGGCCGATCAAAGCTGTCAGGGCTTCTTATAAGCAGGTTCGTAGGGACTCTTAGGAATCCGAGACCGCGAAAGGCCAGGGAGGTGACGAGTGGACGCGCAGTTTAGGGAGAACGGCGAAAAACCCTGTCTGGGAGGAGGCGCAGCCGTGGTGACCCGCACCCCTACTCCCACCCCTCTCCTCCTCCTGCTAGCTCGCCTTTGGTTTCTCGGGTTGGACAGAGCGGTAGTTCCTGATACCTGCACCAGAGCCTCCAGCAGCCCTCTTCCTTTTGCGCCCTGGAGATGTCTACACCATAGGCTCGGAGGAGCGGGCGGGGATAAAGAGACCTTTTGTCTCTGCCCTTGGAGGGGCGCTGCGGCAGAGGCGGGGGACAGCAGCCTTACTGTCGTGGGGCAGCACAGCCGCTGGCTAAGCCTGGGGAGAAAGGTAAGCAGGAGTACGGGACGGAGGTGGGGGCGCTTTAGAAGTTGCGTGAGCTCCGGGTCTAGGGTGCAGCCAGGTCCCTTAACCCCAGCCTTAACGAGGTGCAGATCTAATGCCTGGCCGGCGTTTGAAAGGGAAAGCAGGATTTACGTCTGCTATTTGTACTCCTTCACAGCCCCCTCCAGCCACTGTGTGGCTCTGGACCTCCTTCTCCCAGCCGCTGTAACGGCCCTCGCGGTCAATAGAAGGGGGAGACCCCAGGCTGTGGAAGGGGCGACAGGAGCAGGGAGGGGGGGGATCAGGCAACTTCAGCTCGACACCCCCCTCCACCCTGGTCCCCTCCCAGCACAATGGGCCTCAGGGCCGGAGAGATGAGCTCACGCCACAGCGATCCCGGGGGTGGGGGTGCGGTACTCGCCCGAAAACTGCCAGCGCTCAGTGAAAGGTGGGCAGAGTCCTGTCCTGGTGGCAAATTACGCTGTATCACCAGTCACCCTCCTCCCCACCACCACCCCATTCCCCTTTGAAAAGCTCCCCAACGCGAGCTAGGAGAAAGAGGGAACCAGCCACTCTTAGGGATGATACCAACCCATTGCTAAGACTTCAAAATAAGGGTCTGGAAGAAAAAGAGGGAAGACTAAGGAGGAGGAGGAGGGGGTTGGGAAGCGTGTGTTTAGAGACCTGATCTCTTCGCCTGGAGGAAGAGCCCGAAGCCTGAAAACGAAAGGAGATCCAATGAGGTCATAGAATTAGAAAAGGGGAAGCTCTTAGAACATAGATTAGAGGTGGGAGGAACCTCAGACTGAAATCGAGAGCTAAAAGGACCCTTAGAACGCAGAATATCAGAGCTGGAAGGAACCTAGAATCAGAGAAAGTCAGAGAGTGCAGCAAAAGTCCTTAGAACAGAGAATATTAGAGCTGGTTGGGACTTTAGCTCATAGAATTTAAGAACTGGTAAGGGACTTTAGATCCCAAAATGTCAGACCTTAGAACTGAGAAAGAGTTGGAAGGAATCTCAGCCCACTAAATATTAGAGCAGAAAAAGGATTGTAGAGATAGAGAATCTAGTTCCACTCAGGGTGGTGATGTAGAATTCGACTCTGGAGTCACAGAAGCCAGGCTCAAATCCTGCCTCTGCTACTTGCTATCTCTATGACCTTGGACAAGTTACTTTACCTCCCTAGGCCTTAATTTCCGGAGTTGAACTGCATGATCTTGAAGGTACCTTCTTAGCTTTGAGGCCAAGTCTTAGGATCCCTGATTTTACAGAGGAGCAAGCAGACACAGAGAGGAAAATGAGCTGGCCAAGGTCGTGCGCAGGAAGTTCGTTGCCGAACGCAGACTCCAAGCTGGGCTTTCCTGCAGGCCAGCTCAGGAGGCTTTCAGCCCACTCTCCCGTGGCCTCCCGCGCTAGTCTCTCTCCCTGTTCCACCTGGGAGGAGGCGCTGTGGGCTTTGCATGTGAAGCCACTGAAGGGCGCCGCTGGTCTAGCTTGCCCACAGGCACAGCCCTAGCCGGGCTGCGACGCTAGCTCTCTCCTCCCCAAAAGTGTCCCTGGAATGAGCGGGTCTGGAAGAGGAGCTGCCCAGAGCTCTCTCCACCTCCACCCTCCCCACAGGGACCTTGGTCTCTCTTCAAAGCACTGAGATCCCTCTGCCTTTTAACCCTTGGCACGGAACAACCCTTAATTAAAAAGAGACGGAACACCAAAACATCTCCAAATCTCGCACAGTAGCTTTTCTAGGTGGGCGACAGTTTCGGAGCCGCGGTAGGCAAGAGCAAAAGTTTCTAAGTTTGCACATGGTTCGGGGCTGGGAGTGGTGGGAGTTGCGCTCTTTTCGCCCCGCCGGAGGCCGGTCTTCTGAAGAGGCAGCTCCCTGGGCTGAGTGAGCCGTACTGTGCGCAAAGCGCTGGACTGAGGGCTGGGATAATGCAAGAGTATGTTGTTATGCTGGGGGCAGCGGCTTTTCCAGACCGCCATAGGAGGCAGTAGGGGAAAGGGGTCCCAGACGCCGCAGTCTTCCTCCCTGTCCCTTCGGCCTCCTCTGCACCTTCCCCTTCCCCCGTCATCTCCACCTTTCCCCTCTTCTGCCAGAATTCAGACACGCAGACCCTCGGAGCCGGGAGGGCCTTCAGAAATCATCTTGTGAAAGCCCAGCATTTCACAGAAGCGGAAATTGGGATGAGACTTGCCCAAGGTCACTCAGAGAGTCAGTGGCAGGGCTGCGACCGACTTGAGGTCTGCAGCCCAGAATGCCGCGCTGCCTCCCAGTAACTACCAGAGTTCACCTTTGGTTTGCTCCTCCTTGGCAGCAAAGGCTGTAGCTTCGCACAGGGGGAAAGGGGTAAGCGTGGGAGACAGAGGAAGAGATACGGGCAGGCGCCTGGGAGAAGGGCCAGAGTTAGTTTCGGAGGAGGAGGAGGAAGAGAAGAGGAGGAGAGAGGAGAGGAGGGAGGAATGGTAGGGTAGGCAAAAGAGTCGGTGCCGTCCTTCCCTCCCCCGCAGAGGCATGGGGTTAAAAACTGACATTCCCCTCCCCCCCATCTAAATCCCAGCGGGGCGAAAGTAGGTGACGGAGCTGGTTGTGCGTGTAAAGCGAAAGGCTAATTCGTTGGGAGAAGGCAGATAAGAGAAGCTCGGAAATAACTTTGCCAGCCTCCACCCCACCCCCGCCTTCATCCGCCTCAGGCAAAAGCCAAACCTTTCAAGTGCAGAGCTAGCTGAAGGATCTTGGCGGCCGATAAAAGGGACAGAAATAACCCGAAGCCTGGGGCACGCTCCGCGAGATCCCTGGGAACACCTCCACACCGAGAGGACAGAGGGAGCTGCCTGATGGCTACAAGAACACTGGACATATCCAGTAGCTTTGGGTTCGAATCCTCACTCGGCTAATTCCTATCTGTGACTGTGGCGAAGCCCCTTCCTTGCCCTCTCGGAGCCGAAGTTTCTTCCTCTGTAAAATGGGGGCAATGATCCCTGCCCTGCAGAACTCACAGAGCCTTTGTGAAATCCAAGGAGTCGGCGTGTGTAAAGTACTTCCAAAACAAAACCAAACCAAACCAAAAAACGCCCGATTATAAATTAATGCTATTGTGCTGTAATGGGGACCCCTCCCCTAACTTGGTTGGACCTGGAGGTGAAAGAGGCAGGAGTTAAAGCGGCGTCTTGGAAAAGAACATTGAATTTGGAGTCAGAAACCCAGGGTTCCAATCCTAGCTCTTTCACTGATTTAATAATCTTGGGCAAGTTACTTTTCTTCTCTACACTTCAGCGTCCTCTATCTGTCAAAATAAGGGCTTTAGACTGAGTGATTCCTCCAACCCTAAAATCCTATGATCTGGACAGGACTAAGACAAGGAGAATTCTAGTGGACACCTCCTAGACAGAGATTTCTCTTCTGGGGATAGACACTATTTAGTTGGAGGCAGATGTGGGGTAGTGGGCTCGGGAGCTAGGAGACCTGCATTCTAGTATTCCACGCTGCCCCTGCCTTACTGGGTGTCCTGGGAGAAAGACACTGTTCTCCTTCATTTTCCTTTTTTGTAAAAACAAACACAAACCAAAAAAAAAACCCCTAGGAGGTTGGACTAGATTTTGCCTTTAATATCTCTTCCGGCTCCTGTATTCTTTGTAGACCCCAGAAATGGGATTTCTGGTTCCTTCTCCAGAACCATGGACATCCTGGGCAGTATTGTTTTTGATCAGGGAATGGAAGATAGAGAACATCCTTAATAATTCTGCTTGGGTGGTTGAGGGTGGTGTGGTGGAGAGGACATTAAATCTCTAGTCAGAACAGTCACAACTCGTGTGCTCACATCTCAGCTCTGCTGCATAATTTGCTGTTTGACCTTGGTCATTTCTGAACTTTCGTTTCCAAATGAATACAATGAAGGGGTTGATTTAGATGGTCTCTCTTCCAATTCTGAATGTGCATGCTTAATCTCTCCTAATAATTCTATGTGTAGGAGATTCAGATAGGGGTGAAAGAAACTAGAACTCAGTCAATCAAAAAGCTTTTATTAAGTGCCTACTATGGGTCAGACACAATCCTGGGCGTTGGGGACACAGAGGCAGAAATAAAACAGTCCCCTACTCAGATTCTTTAAAACAAAAACCACTAATGCCGCCCCCCCCAAAAAAAACCGTCTTTAAACTCAAAGTCCTCCAGACCTGCCCGACCCTGCCCCCCAGGACAAAAGGCTCTTAGGTCTTGATTGACCTCGAGTTGCAGTTTCATCCCAGGTGTGGGTAAATTTGGAAGAGGCTGCCAGGCAGAGTTAATGAGGTGTGAAGGAAAGCATAGAGGGAGCCTGTATCTTCGGAGCAAGGGCACCGCCATTAGTCCACAGATGGATGCGCGTTTCATTTCTCCTCGAAAATTGGGGTGGGGGTGGGGGTAGAGAGAAGAGAGATTAGCTGAAGATTCGGCTTGAGCTGGGTGAGTTTGAGATTTGTTTCTTTGCTATTTCGTGTAGATTCCCCCGAGAGAGGAGGAGATGTGTGAATGTCAGTATACATACATACCGTGGTTCCTTTCTTCCCCTGACACGTGGATAGATGCTCCTAAAAGCGTCTTCCCCATCCTCTGTCCAGTGGACATAGCAGCAGCCTGTGGGGTAGATAGGATTTGGGATTATTGTCTCCATTTGATATTTGGGGAGCCTGAGTCTCAGAACTAGTGTGACCTTGAAAAAGTACCTTCCCCTCACTTAGTCTCAGTTTTCTCATTAATAAAATGTGGGAATTGGGCTAGATAATCTCTAGAGTCCTTTCCGGCTCTAACATCCCATGTTCTATAGCTCCTTTGAGCTCCAGCGTACTATTCTAAGAGCCTTCTCAGCTCTAAATCCTATGATCTCATGTTCATGTCATCGTGTGCCTAATAAGTGATGGAATGGAGGCTAGAGTGAGTCAGTAGGTTCCCTCCCTCAGTCTCCCATAGAATCATAGAGTCATAGAATTTCAGCACTAAAAGGAACTTTAGAGATCAGGTCTAGTCTCTTCATTTTATGGAAGAGGAAACAGACCTGTAGGACAATGTCTTACTCAAGAGCACACAGCAAGGTAATGTTAGAATTAGAACTGGAACCTAAGTCTTTGGATTTCTAATGTAGTAGTTTTCCGACGACACCACAGCTCCTTCTCTTGCCTCTTATTTCTCTGGCCTTCTTTCTTTTTTCTTTTTCTTCTGCTTTCCCTATCTCTCTTTCTCTCCCTGATCTCTGTCTTTTTCCTCTCTCTTTTCTTCTTCTTTCTCTTTCTTCCTCTCCTCTCCTCTTTCTCTCTTCCTTTTTCTCCTCCTCCTCCTCCTCCTCCTCCTTCTTCTTCTTCTTCTTCTTCTTCCTCTTCTTTCTTCTTCTTCTTCTTCCTCTTCTTCTTCTTCTTCTTCTTCTTCTTCTTCTCTCTCTCTCTCTCTCCTCTCTCTCTCTCTCTCTCTCTCTCTCTCTCTCTCTCTCTCTTTCCCTCTCCCTCCCCCTTTCCTCCTTCCCTTCCTCCTTCCCACATATACACATACTTAGACATACATACACATTCGTACATATAACGTTGTAAAAAACTGGATCGCTATGGAAGGTTCACCATATGGAGAGTTAAATAGAAACACGCAATCAGTCGTATAATGCAAGACATAATTCAACCCATACGTGCACTGTCTTTGTTGGCTATAAAGGTTCTATCAGAAGCAGGGGGTTGAGGGGGGAGAAGAGACACACACCCCGCCGAGCCCTCCCCGTTCTCAGTTCACAAGCCCCTCCTTTGCAATTTGAATAACACACCCCCCTAGCCCCAAGCCCCGTTTTTAACCACAGCTCCGATCTCTGCCTGGCTCTTAGGTTTTCTTGCGGACCAAAGACGAGCAGCCTGAGAGCGAGGTATCCGAGCCCGAGAGGAGTCCGTTTGGGGAAAGCCTTCCTCTCTCCCTCCAGGGAGGAGTGTTTGACCCTGGGAGTATTGGGGGCCGTGGAAAATGAAGGCGAAGGTGCAGTTTCTTTGGACGGTTTTCCTGTCTCTGGTTTTGCAGACCGGTCTTGGCTACGCGATTAAGTGGCTGTGAGTATTCTAAAGTTTCCAATGGCCTGCCGGGCTTGGACAAACAGCAGTGCTCGGGGGTCGGCTCGGGAGGAAATATTTAATACGGAGCTAAGGAGGACGTGCTTTACATATCGCTGCGACTGGGCAAGCCCATCACGCTTCATTTTACCCTGCCGCAAACTTCAGGCTTTTATTTATGTATTTAATTTTTTAAAAATTTATTAGAGGGGTGGGGTGGGAGTTTAAGGAATTATGAATCTATGTGTAGTGGAAATAGTACTGAAGGCAGAATCAGCAGACACCAGGTACTAATCCTAGCTTTTCTACTAACTAGTTGTGTGACCTTGGGCAAATCCTCTCTTTGGGCCTCAGTTTTCTGTATCTGTAAAAGGGGGTTAGACTATATGCTGTCTAAGGTCCCTCCATCTGTGACATACCATGTTCTACATTCTAAAGATCTTTCCAGGTGTGACAATCTGTTGTGCTGTGATTCTCTAACTTCAGTTTGGATCCTGGATCTGCCACTGATTTGCTGTGTGACCTTGGGAAAATTTCTTCCCCTCACTGGGCCTTAGCTTCTTCTTCTTCTGTAAAATGAGGACAATATAGTTTTTCCTTGCCTCCCTCTGAGGTCTCTTTCTAGGATCAAATGAAATAAAAACTGGGAAAGTGTAAACCACAAAATGCTATATAAATTTAAGTGCTGGTTATTTGGGGTCATTTCATCTTTGTTCCTCAGCAGTTAAGAAGGTTGAGATTCTAGTCCCAGGTCCACCCCTTAACCTTGGACAGAGGCAGTCAGTTGAGTTAGCTGGAAATACCCAGGACTGGGAATCACAGACCAAATTTGAGCCCAGCTACAGATTCATTTTTGTGGCCTCCAAGAAGCTGCTTTACCACTGAGCCTCAGTTTTCTCTTTTGTAAATTGCTATTAATAGCTTTCCCTGCCTCCCTCACAGGAATGTAATGAGGATACACTGAATTAGTAGATAGGAAAGTGCTCTGTAATCAGTAAAGCACTGCAGCCATATGGAGGATCAGTATTATTGTCTCAAGTTGGAACCGTGATCTCTCTTGAAACCGCTGCCGCTTTGGATGTTTCCAGGAATTAAGGTGGGTGGAAGAAAGAGAGGGGACCTCTGGAAGCACTTACAGGTAAACCACTGCCTTTGGGAGAGGGATAAGAGCGAGCTACAGGGAAGAGGTCAAAATCATAAAATGTCAGAACTGGAAGAGCTTCGAGGGACCTTACTTAGAACATAGAGTGTCAGAGCTTGGAGGAGACTTAGGACTTAGAATGTCAGAGCTAGAAAGGCCCTAGAACAGAGAAAGTTAGAACATGCAACATAGAACGTCAGGACTATCTAGGTCTTTGAGACTGAGTTCACCACACTAATTGTAGAGATAAGGAAACGTGGATTAGTGTCGTGGCTGCCTCCAAACAGTTGAAGAGGCAGGCATTCGTCTTACTGATCGCATTTTTGGCAAACAAAATGGCAAGTTCATGATCTCCTCCCAACTGGAAGTGAGTTATTGGTTAATTGATGCTTTATTAAAACCATCCATATATCCGAGCTTTTGTTGCCAAGTGGAAAAATGGTCTTTGTGGTCTGTCTGCCTTGCACACAGGAGGTAGTCGTTCTCTGTGTCACCTCTTTGTGACTCTAATGCACTACGAAAAAAAAAGTGAAATTATCATCATTGGCCAAGGGTGTGGCGTTCATCTGTTGCTGGGATCTAAATTGCAGAATGTTGGCCAGGGAAGAGGCCTTCAGATCTTCTCCTCAAGCTCCCTCACTTTGCAGAGGCCCGGGGAGGGGGAAGGATTTATCGAAGGCTGCACAGAGAATCCCTGGCAGAGTCTGGATCGGGAGATCCTGGGGAATTCCTCACTCATGGTGGATGGTAGAGGGGAGGGAAAAGAAGGGAAGGAGGAGGGTCTGCTAATGTGGCAAATATCTAGAAATACAGCTTTAGAACAGATCCAAAAGCACACTAGCATCTCCTCAACCATCTCCCACACCCTCAGCCCTTCCTTCTCTGAACCCCCTCCCCCCATTTATTTGGTTCAAAGTGTCTTGGCTTGTTCTTGTTTGATGGCTCTGTGATCTCATCCGTGTGGGCACTCCCCAACTGGTGAGATTTCCAACTCTTTCACATCTTATCCTGTGGCATTCTTCTCCACATCTTTCCATAAACCTTCCATAGAGAATATAGAGTCCCCTATATGATCATAGAATTTAGAACTGAAGGGGATTTCAGCCATCATATAGATCCAAGTTGCTTTACCAGGGGTCCTTACACTTTTGAAAAATAAATTTTTTGATAACCAAATCTCAATGTATTTCCTTCGTGTCCTATGTATTTTATACATTTAAAAATTGTTTTTTAAATATTTCAAATGATCATATTATCAATAAATCTAAATCAATTATTGAAATTTATTTAATGAAATTTAAGATTGTTAAATTAGAATTTTATTTTAAATGATTTAAGAAGTATTATGAGAAAAGGTCCATAGTCTTCACCAGACTGCTAAGGGGGTCCACAAAGGGTTAAGAACCTCTGCTTTAGCTGTAAACCCTCATTTGGCTAAGAATCTGTGGCCTTGAGACAGGATAGTGACTTGCCTGCCATCACTCAGGCTTCTTAAGTAGCAGAGCCTCGAACTTGCATGCCAAATCTGCTTTCTCTACCATGTCAGCTTTTTTCTTCCAAGCTTCTGTGGGGGTGCCCATGGACTTTTGTTGGTAGGGAGAATGTCTGTCTGGGAGTGGCTCAGTTCCTCCAGCTAGACATCATCCTGCCCCATGGTGCGGGTCTTTGTAGCCTTTGTCCCCTTCTCTGAACCCCAAGAGTTCCATCCACTGGGCAAGTTCCTCACGGAAGTGGAAAATGGTTCCACTGAGGGGAGCATGGAGACATTTTGAATTTTTCTGGCTTATGGCCAAAAAACTTCATCCTTAGTGGCCAACCATCATCCAATACTCTAGCCCCGAGTACTTGGCTTGGCTGGCCCTTTGACCAGAGGCACACCCTCCATCTCCTGGCCCATCCTGGTGGTCTGGCCAGCATGGCGAGGACTTAGCAGGGCTGGTGTTCCATTGGCACAGCCCAGCTCGCTTCTGTGCAGGAAAAGGATAGAGGAAAGAAGATGCCAATGATGGAATCATTGCTGTTATCATGATTATCTTTATTGAAAGGATCCTAGCACTGTGATAGTATAATCTGAAGGGCTATCATGTGGAAGAGAGATTGGATTTATTCTGCTTGGGCCCAGAATGAGGGGAAGTTACAGAGGCTCAGTAAAAATAAGGACTAAACTGTGGTTTTGATGTTATGTGGAACTCCTTCTGCCAATGCAGGCCAGCACATTCTCTGCACTTTTATAGAAAGTTGCAGAGTGGGGGGACGGGGGGAGTTAAGTGACTTGCCCAAGGTCACACATTACCCAGTATATGACAAAGACAGAATTAGAACCTGGCTCTGATGCCAGTTCTCTATCCACTACACCTGCTTGTAATTCAATAGCAAGAAAAAATTCCTAACAATGAGAAGTCTCAAAGTGGAATGGGCTGCCTTGAACTGCAATAAGCTAGGCTTGGACCACAATAAGCTAGCCATCACTCGGGGTCTTCTTACAGGGAGGCTGCATGACCATCTGTTGGAGGTGTCCTAGAGAGAATTCGCAGTAACATGCCTCTCAGGTTAGATGTGCGCTGAGGTTCTTTGCTCCTCCAGGACTCTGGGGTTCTTTGAACAGCCCTGAAAGGTAGGTAGGCTATGCCAGTGTCATTATCTCCATGTCATAGCTGAAGAAATGGAAGCTGAAAGAGATTCAGTAAAATCACCCAAGCTCAAACCCCCTGTAAACATCAGAGTTAATGTTGGTCTCCTGACTCCGAATCCAGGACTCATTCTACTGTACCAGCTGTTCTCAAAGTGAGGTGTGAGCCCCCAGGGATCCCCAGGACCCTTCAGGGGTTCCATGAGGTCAAAATGATTTTCATAATAATACCAAGATAAATTTATTTCTAATGTGGTGAAAATTTTTAACTATAACCCATATAAGCAAAAGCTCTTTGGGAGGAGGTTTCTCAATAATTTTCAAGAATGTAAAGAGGTCCTGACACCTATGATTCTGAGGACCACTGGACTTCAACAGGCTGACTCCTGTCTCACTAAGGAGCCTGAGGCTTTGTCTCCTGGAAAGGGAGTTATTGACATCAGCCAGCAGCAGGGAAGGGCTTGTTTTGGGTTTTGTTTGTTATTAGAGCACTGGATGGTCTCTTCCTACGGAAATTACTGGCTCCAGCTGTGGTGACCTTGAAGTTAGAAAACATAGATTCAAATCCCATAGTCCTGCTACCCAGGCACTATTTGATGTAGGATCATTTCACCCTCTCTCTCTCTCTCTCTCTCTCTCTCTCTCTCTCTCTCTCTCTCTCTCTCTCTCTTCTCTCTCCTCTCTCTCTCTCTCTTCTCTTCTCTTCTCTTCTCTCTCTCTCTCTTCTCTCTCTTTCCTCTTCTCTCTCTCCTCTCTCTCCTCTCTCTCTCTCTCTCTCTCTCTCTCTCTCTCTCTCTCTCTCTCTCTCTCTCTTCTCTCTCTCCTCTCTCCCACCTTCTCTCTCTTCTCTATCCTCCCTTCTGTCTCTTGTCTCTCCTCTCTGTCTCCTCTTTCTCCTCTCCTCTCTCTCTCCTCTTCTCTTCTCTTCTGTCTTTCTCTCCCTTTCCCCCTTTATCTCTCTCCTCTTTCCTCTTTTACCTCCCTCGTCTCTCTCCCCTTTTCTCTCCTTTCTTCTCTCTGTCCTCTATCTCCACACCCCCTTCTCTCTTAAATATACTTTATTTTAAACATTCATTTTAAATAATTTCTGCTCCAAATTCCTTCCTCCCTTCTAGCCGTTTCCCCACTCATCGAGAAGGAAAGCAATATGATCATTTCACCTAAGCCTCAGTTTCCTCCTCTGAAAAATGAGGAGGTTGCATCAAATTGAGAATTCTTAACCTAGGCTCCGTGCACCCCCCAGGGGTCCATGGATATATTACAGTAACAATGTGAACTTGCAGGGGAAGAAAAAAAAATACTTTTATTTTCACTAAGCTCTAACTGAAACTTAGCATTTTCTTAAATTATGAATTTTTTAAAATACGGTATTCCAAAAAAGGAATCCCTAGGCTTCACCAGATGACCAAAGGGGGTCCTTGGTCTACTCTGGATTATCTATGATGCCTGCACTAGTTCTGACATTCTTTTTTCCAAAGTCCTTTCTAGCTCTGACGTTCTATGTTCCAAGGGTCCTCCCAGCTCTGACATTCTATGTTCCAAGGGTCCTCCCAGCTCTGACATTCTAGGGTAAATGATTTAGTTATAGTTCACATCTATCTTTCCATGCAAAGTTCTTTCTCAGATATCATTTCAGTTGGTTCCCGAAGCATCTCTGTCAGGAAGATAGTGCAAAAGCAGTCATCTCCATATTATAGATGAGAGGAAGTGATTTATTTATTCAAGGTCACCCACACCTTAGACATCAGAGTAACTTGACTTAGAAGCCAAGTCAGTGCTACTAGTGTTTGCCTGGTGTATGAGGCTGGAGGTAAAGCAGTTTGCAGTAGTCAGTGTAAAGAGCCTTGGATTTTGAGTCACTAGGTCTGTGGGCTGATCCTGACCCTTGCTCATACATTGGTGTGCCCTAGGGTCGATCTCTTAGCCTCTCAGAGCTTCAGTTTTCTCATCAGCAAAATGGGGCCAATATACATGCCCTATGTATGAGGTGTGCAGGGAGGACTGGCACCTCTGGTGTGAGGGCTGCTGAGCCCTTTTCAGGGCTGCTCATCCACCACTGGTGTCCACCTGTCACCCAGCTCTTACCTGTGGCTCCAAGGAGCTGTAAGATGGGTTGCGGCACATCCTGGTAAAACCATCTCAGCAGCATAGGATAACCCAACAGGCCTCAAACCTGTTGATGAGTTAAGGGGAAGCCTACCCCCCAACTGAATATCTTCGCTGGTGAAAGGGCAGAACACTTTGTTCCAATGGCCATGAAGACAGCTGGAGCAGGCGCTATGGAGTGCTTAGAGCTTGGTCAGACGTCAAAGACACCAAGCTCATCCACTTCATCCCAGGCCATGGCCGGTTGCCTTCACTTTAGTTCTGCCACTGGACTCAGTGACTCTGGAAGAGAGAGTGAGGCTGATCACTGAAATCCAACTCATTTGGGAGTCAGGACATCACCCATGATGTCACCGGTCCTCTTCATGTATTTATTTATTTATTTTGGTGAGGCAATTGGGGTTAAGTGACTTGCCCAAGGTCACACAGTTAGTGTCAAGTGTCTGAGACCAGATTACTGGTCCTCTTAGGAAATGTAGGATGAAAATAATAAGATCACTGAGTAAACCTGAGCCAGAGGTGGCACAATGGAGAAAGGAAGACTTGAGTTCAAATCCAGCCTCAGATAACTTCCTAGTTGTGTAAGCCTAAACTAGTCACTTAAATCTGTTTGCCTCAATTTCCTCATCTGTAAAATGGGGATGATAATAGCACCTCCTTCCCAGGGTTGTTATGAGGATCAAATGAGATAATATTTCTGACACACTTACCCCAATGCCTGGCACATAGGAGGTGGCATAGAAATATTAGCAGTTATTACTATTTTTATCCCAGAACTACACAATCACAGACCTAGAAATGGGAGAGAGAGAGATAATAGATCTGTCTTTCCCCAGGACTTTCGGGTTTACAAAGAACTTCCCCCACAACCACCTCGTGAGCTAGAGGCACTGTGTCATTACGGCCCGTCTGACAGAGTAGGAAGAGCGAAGGGTTACACAACTTGGAAGTGGCAGAGTCAGAAGCTACAAAAATCCAAGTGATTATTGAATTCTAGATAAATCCGCAGAGAAGCTACCAAAAGGAACTAAGTTCCTGGGGATTTTCCCCGAAAGCACTGGAGTGTCAGAGGGCAACTGGGTTTTTCTGGCTGTGCTTTCTTTTTCGATAAAGTCTAGATTGGAAGGGGTTTGGGAGCTAGCCTGGCCAAGGGAAGCAGGGCAGTTCTTTTGGGTCTCAAATAGATATAAGGAAAACCAGCAGTTCGTACCAGAGCAAATCCAGCCCTGATTTTGGTGTTGGGACAGCTGGGTTTGAATTCTGTCTTTTCCTCTTTAATATCTTTGTGACCTTTAAACTTCCGTTTGCTCATCTGTAAAATGGGGAGAACAGCTGTAGAAAAAGCAGCTCTCCTCTTTATCAATCCCAACCCTTACCAGTACCGTGAAGCGTCAGACCATCAGGGGATGGCGATAAAAGCATCTCCTTCAGTTAGTTCTCCCAAAAATGAGAAGGCCTTGGCTGTGAGGAAACTGGGCCTGGCAGATAAACAAGCCGGTCAAAGGAATGAGGATGAAAGGGACGTGTGCTGGGCGAACCACAACCAGATGTGGCCATTTTACCCCAAGCTCACACCTGCTGGAAACCTGGGAGCACAGCCCACGCTTGCTGGCGCTCCCCACCTCCTGGCTCTTCCTACCTGGCCAGCTGCCCGACTCTGAGCCATCCATCCAACCAAAGGCTCAGTGAAACCTGTGGGGCCGTGACTCAGACCAGGAGCCCCGCAGCACGCTGGGCTTCCAGCTAGAAGACCAGGGGCGCTCTCCTGCATCTGCCGTTCACTTACTATGGGCGCTTGGACAATAATAACAGCTGGCATTTCCATAGCACTTTGCATAGGTTGTCAAACGTGTGTAAACCTATGTTTGCAAAGCACTTTATGTATGTTATTTCATCAGATACTCACAACCCGGGGAGGTAGGTGGTGTTGGTATCCTGATTTTTAGATGAGGAAACCGAGGCACAGGGAAATTAAGTGACTTGAAAATGTCTGAGGCAGGTCCAAGCCCAGCACTCTGTACACACTCTGAGCCTCCTTTCCCACCTTTAACAAAAATAACTCACATTTATATAGCACCTGAAAGTTTCACTGAATCACAGAATTTGACAACTGGAAGGGACCCCAGTAGTTGTCTTGCTCCACTCATACATCAAAGGGCTCCCCACTATAAAATCCCCAAAAGGTGAGGATGGAAGATGCCCAAGGGGGGGCAGCCTACCATCTCCCAAAGCTGCCCATTCCACCTTGGGATGGCTCCAATTGCTAGAAAAGGCTTCCTGCCCTCCAGTCTAAATCTGCTTTTCTGTGACTTCCACCTTGGCTCTATCTGTCCTTGGGGAGCCAGACAGAACAAACTGGTTCATCTTCCTCATGACACCCACAGAACACTAGCATGCCCCATATTGATTCTTCTTTTCTTAAGACCAATTATCCCTGGTTCCTCCCACCTCTCTCCATCAGACTTGGGCTTAGGAGCTTTGCCGTCCTGCCTGATTATATTGGGTATTTTTCAAGCCCCTCTTAAAGCGGGGCTCCTAGAAATGAATGGAAAACTCTAGATGTGCCCTGACTATGGCAGAGTACAGTGGAATGATCGCCTCCCGATTTCTAGAAACTCCTTTCAGTGCAGGCCAATATCACACCTGCTCTTTTGACTACTGCATAAAACTGCCTACGTGTATTGAGCCTCCAATCCACTAAGAACCTCAGATCTTTTCCAGGATAATTGCTACCTCACTGTGCGTCTCCTATCCGGCTCTTATGGAGCTGATTTTTTTGTACCTGAGGGCAAGACTTTACATTTATCCCTATTGAATTTCATCCAATTAGATTCAGCCTGATACCCTTATGTGTCAAGATCTTTTTGGACCTTTCTTCTGTCACCAAGTACGATAGCTATCCCTCCCAGCTTCTCGTCATCTGTAAATTCATTGAGCATGCCATCTAGGCCATAAATGTAGCTCTCCAATTTAAGAGTCTCCAACTCTCCAAGTTACTGAGACCTTGGGCCATGTTGACATTAGATTGTAAGCTCACTGAGGGCAAGGATTGTCTTTTGCCTCTTTTTGTATCTCCAACACTTAGCACAGTGCTCAGCACAGAGCAGATAGTTAATAAATGTTTATTGATTGCTTGATTGACATGAAACCATTAATGGCTACTCTAGGGTTTGGCTGTGCAGCCAGTTCTGAATCTCTATCTAATCCATAGCTTTCCATCTTCTCTGCAAGAATAGTAAGAGATTCAGACAGGACCTGGAAGAACTCCCCTCGAATCAAAAATCATCTGCTTGGCGGGGTTTGAGCCAAAAGTAAATAGTTGAAGGAATTTGTCTTTTCTTTTATTTTTTGCCTTTCCAGTCATCTGATATCAATCATCAATTTGTTCATGTGAATAAACTTAAAATCACTGTTACCTCTCCCAGGAGCACTTACCAACAATCGGTTAACCAACCATGTGTCAAAATACCTGGCCATAGTTCTCGCATTGCCACTTTCATCTGCTCTGTGATTTTCTAGAAGGATGAGCCTCAGTTTCCTTCCTTTGTCAAATGGGAATCATGCTATGGAACATTAACAGTCTCAAACTCAAGAGAGAGTCTTGAAGTTGGAAGGAACCTGAGAATCTTTCTCTAGGTTAACGCACACCTGTCCAAGAATTCCTTCTATGACGTCCCAAGGCCGGCAGCCTTCCAAGCTTTTACTTGGCCTCCTTCAGTGGGAGGGGTGTGAATTATTGTTTCCAAAGGCAGTCTATTCCAATTTGCATACCTCTGATTGTCAGGAAGTTTTTCTGGATGTTAAGCCTAAGTTTGTTCTTTTGAAGACTTCCCTAGCTTTTCTTTCTAAGATTAAGATGAATACTGCTAATTCCTCTTTCATGCAGCAGCCCATTTCAAACACTTGGAGGTAGCTAAGATGTCATTCCCATATGCTGTCTATAGATCCTTCAAGCCTCATATGGAATTAACTGGAGGCCCATCATCATCCTAAATTCCTTCATTAGATCATTTTCCAAATTATTAATATCCTTCTTCTACTGTGGTACCCAGGAGTAAACAGCAATAACACAGATGTGGTCTGAGCAAGGCAGAGTATAGCTAGGCTATCAGCCACCTTTTAGCCGCTGTATGAATTATTGATTCATTGAGCCTGTGGTCCACTAAAACCTTCAGATTTTTTTCATACTGTTCTCTAGCCGTGCCTCTCCCATATTCTAGTTGGAGCATCTATTTTTTTTTAACTCAAGTATAAGGCTGCATTTATCCCAATTACGTTTCACATTATTAAATTCAGTCTCATGTTCTAGCCTGCCAAGTTATTTTTTGGATCCTGACCCTGCCATCTGGTATTAGGGATAGCTGTGTTAGCTCTCCCTTCCAGCTTTGTGTTATCTGCCCATGTGATAAGCGTGTCATCTATATCTTTATCCAAATCATTGACAAAAATGCTAAATAACACACGGCCAAGCCTAGACTCCTGGGGCTGTTTGCTCGAGTCCTCCTCAGTTGACATCGAATTGTTAATGACTACCAAGAGCATTCATTTCCTTTGTAAGCTGGAAAATGCTATGTCCATGTGAGCAGTTATTATCATCAGGAATGATAATAACCCGTAATTGTTTATCTTGGGCCATCTGCGAGCCAGTGGTGTGATGGGGGGAAAAAGTGGATTAGGCGTCAAGATTCTCAGTTCTGCCTCCCTTGAGCACAGTGTGAAAAACTTTGAATTTTGGAATCAAAAGACCTGGATTCAAATCTCAGCTCAGCTGATGAATTACTTTGTGACCCTAGCCCAGTCAGTTCTCTTGTCTGGACCTCCTGTCTAAAATGAAGGGGGTCAACAGTGAGGTTCCTAAAGAGTTAGTTGTGTCACACACCAGGGAACAGAGCTATGTGTGTATGGGAGGCCCCCCTGGTACCTCTGAGAGTTTCCTCCTTCCCCCAGCTCAGATGATAGGTTAATAAAGCCAGCCCTCACCGTCTCACCTTATAAACAATCCTTGTAAGAGGAGGCTAGGGAAGCGCCTCTGTTAGTAGCCCTGTTGAACTTGGCTGCAGGAACTTTGTTAGTGCCAGCAGGGGAAGCCAGGCAGTGGCAAGCCTGCTCAGCTTAGAGCTGGGAACTGGGTTTGAATCCTGACTTTAACTAGCTGGGTCACATTGACAAAAGCACTTCCTTTTCTGAACCTCACCTTCTTCCTCTGAAAAATGGAGGTAATGATTCTTCTAGTGGAGAGGCAGAATGTTGGTATATTGGAGAGAAGGCCAACCTGGATTCAAGTCCTGTCTCTGATAGGTCCTGGTCAGGTTGTTTAACCTCCCGGTGCCCCCACACATCCCTAAGATTGTAATTACAGACACGTTGTTCATCCGAGTCTGGGGAAGGATTTTCCACACCTGTCAGTTTCCAGTGAAATCACAGATCTGGAATTTAAAAAAAAAAATACTTGTTGACTCACCATGAGGAAAGAACTTTGTAAATCATAAAATGTTATGGAAAGGAAACCTGTTATTATTTTCATTCCATAAATATTTACTAGAGGCAGCCTGGGAGTCCAGACTGACTTTAATAATAATTCTAGCTAGCATTTAGATAACTTTTTTTTAAGGAAATTGGGGTTAAGTGACTTACCCAGGGTCACACAGCTAGTAAGTATCAAGTGTCTGAGGCCAGATTTGAACTCAGGTCCTCCTGACTTCAGGCCGGTGCTCTATCCACTGTGCCACCTACCTGCACCCATGTAGATAACATTTTAAGATGGCCTTATTTAATTCTCACAACAATCCTGGCAGAGAAGTGCTGTTATTGTCCCCATTTCACAGATGAGGAAACTGAGGCAGACAGAGGTGACATGACTTGCCCAGAGTCACAGCTAGTAAGAGTCTGAGGCTGGATTTGAACTCAGGGCTTTCTACCTTCCAGTTCACTACTGTATCCACTGTACCACCTAGCTACTTTAGCTTAGAAGCACCCAAGGGTCATAATTTGAGGGGACCTGGGAAGACCTAACAGACACAAAGTTGATCCCAGAGATAGGAAACCCTGGGTTCAAGACTTGCCTCTTTCTCCTAATGGCTATGCAACCTTAGCACATCCTTTAACTGTCTACACTCCAGATAACTCTCTAAGACTTGAAGTTTCCAAGGAGGTAGTGATTTGCAGCGGTAGAGGGACCTTCCTTCCTGGGAACTCTCTACATTGAGGAAATCATAGGTCTGGTAAAAAATTTAAATGGATATTTATGAAGTACTGTTGTGTACAGGGACCATGCTAGGGGCACTGGGGGTCACATAGTGATGGAGAAATCTGGAAGCAGGGTCTCTGCATGGAGGAAATTCACAATTTGGCCTTTAGAATAATTGTCGTTATTACTACCAGAGAATGGTATAGCAGTCCTGGAAGTCAGAATAATAGCTAGCATTTAGCATTTATATAGAGCTTTAAGGTTTACAAAGTACTTTTCCAAATATTAGGTGGTGCAGTGGATAGCGCTCTATCTACCCAGAGTGCTGGGCCTGGAGTTAGGAAGACCTGAGTTCAAATCTGGCCTCAGATACTTACTAGCTGTGTGGCCCTGGACAAGTCACTTCACCTCTGTTTACCTTATTCCACTAGAGAAGGAAACAGCAAACCACTCTAGTATCTTTGCCAAGAAAACCCCATGGACAGTATGAAAAGGTTGGACATGACTGAGCAACTTTCCAAATACTATCTCATTTTATTATCACAACCACCCTAGGAGGTAGGGGAAGGGGAAAAAGCATTTATTAAGTACCAACTATGTTCCAAGTGCTTTAAAAATATTATTTCATAACCACCTTTGGAGATAGGCACTATTATGATTTCTGCTTTGCAGTTGAGGAAACTGAGGCAGACAGAGTTTAAGTGCCCAGGGTCACCTAGCTAATAAATGTCTGAGACTGGATTTGAACCCAAGTCTTCTTGACTTTAGGCCCGGCACTATAGCCATTTTACCACCTAGGAAGATGCTATTATTATCCCTATTTTATTGATAAAGGAACTAAGGCTAATGGAGGTCATAGAGCAGGGGTGGGGAACCTTCGGCCTTCAGGCCACAGGTGGCCTTCTAGGGCCTGAAGTGCGGCCTTTTGACTGAATCCAGATTTTATAGAACAAAAGTCAAAAGGCCACACCTAAGGACCTAGAAGGCCTCAGGTTCCCTACCCATGTCATAGAGCTACCTAGTAAATGTCAGAGGCTAGATTGAGCTCAGCTCTTTCTTACTCCAGGCCCAGCACTGGGCTTCCCAGCTGCCTCAGAAGACTTAGATCCTTAGTGCTCCCCCACTAATACACTGATCAAGTCCTTTCCCTGCTCTGAGCTTCAGTTTCCTTCTCTGTTAAATGAAGGGATTGGAGCAGATGGGTTCAGAGGACTCCAATCTTGCAGCCCCATCTTGGTTTTGAAGGGTTTGTCCTCTGCCTAGAGGCAAGGCTGAACTGGCTGATGGTGGTGTGAAGAGGGGCTTTGAATCACCTGTGTGCTCTGTGCCACGTGGACCCAGGACAGGTGAAACTCACTGGGGAAGCAGTGAGACAGTGGAGTTGTCTGGCTGATCGCCTTGAGGAGTCTCAGGCTTCTGTGTGAGAATGACACATTTGTGTCTGTCAGTCTCGGTGTGCTTGTGTGCCACTGGGTACCTGTGTCTCTCCAGATGTGGGTAGGACTGTGCCTATCTGTCTCTGTCTTAGGGCATGCACATTTCCCTGATGAGATATCTGGTGTGTCTCGTGTTTATGATGTGGGAACTGTAGCTGTCTTAAGAAAATGCCACACTTTAAAAATATTCTGCCCTGCTCCCAGACAGATTGATAACTTCACACCTTCCTGCCTCGTGTCTGTGAGTTTGGGGCTCCTAGGGGAGCAGAGATGATCCATCCCCTACCCCATCTTCCCACCCCCAGCCCCTCAGACCTAGCTGGGAGCTTGGGAAGGGTTGGAGTTTTTCATGGAGCATCCCAGCCCCTGGACAAATGGCTGGAGCACCTAGCAGTGGGCCTTCCCAGCTTCTTCCTCAGAGGCCCAGCCCAGCCTCTCCCTATCATGCCAGCAGTCAGGAGAGCCGAATTCTTATCCCAGCTCTGCCCCTAATTGGATATGTGACCACCCCCAAGTTGCTTCCCTTTCTTCATCTGTAAAATGACTTACATGGGCTCAGAGGTCCCTCACTGAGCTGGCTTTGCTGGCTGACTTTCTATGTGGCCTTGGGGAAGTCACTTCTCCTGCCTGGGTCCCAGCTTCCTTATTTGCAAAAATGGTCATTTCTAAGACCTCATCTAGCTCAAAATTCTGGAGTAGGGGTTTTTAACTTGGGGTTCTGTAAGCTTGTGTGTGTTTTAATATTTTGATAACCATTTCAATAGAATTGGTTTCTTCTGTAATATTATGTATTTTGCTTTCAGCTTTTGAAAATATGATTCTGAGAAGGGGTCCATAGACCTTACCACACTGCAGAAGGGGTCCCTGACACACTCACAAAAAGAAAAGCCTCTGTTTTCTAGGGCAGTACCACCCTAATTGAGCTGTGTAATCCTGGGCAAGTCACTTAACCTGCAATAATTTCTTCATCTATGAAACTACCCCCACTGAGCCCTTACCTCATCCCCCCCAAAATCCCCTTCTCCAAACACACACACACACACACACATACAATTTTGAGACCATTTCCTGCTTTATAGATAAAGAAAACCAAGACCAGAGATGTCCAATGATTTGTCTCAACTCACTAGCAAAAGATGAGCAAGGCTTGGACCAGATCATGTGTTCTGTCCAGGGCCCTTTTCAACTTATACTGCCAGGTTAGACTAAGACAGGAACAGCTTTTGTCTTCACCCTCAAACTCTTGGGCTGTCTTCTCTTTCTTTTTCCTCGTCTCTACCCGAACCATTCCAATATTGACATCCAGGAAAGGTTCAGTGGAAGCTTGGTCCTCTCTTCCCAGATCTGAGGAAGCCCATCATTTGTCTCAAAAGCTGAGATTTAAGGGGACTCAGACCTTTGATCATCATCCAGGCTGCTCTCCTGGCAAAGGACAGGGCTGGGTTTTTCCTTATCAGAAGACAAATTTTAAGTCTTTTTTATATTTGACTTTTTTCTAATTACATATAAAAATAATTTAAACATTAATTTTTTAAAAATTTGAGTTCCAAATTCTCTTCCTCCCTCCTTCTCCTCCCCTCTCCTCGAGAAGTCAAGACAGTTGGTATAGATTATACATGTGCAGTCATGTAAGACATATTTCCATATTAGCTATGTTGTGAAAGAAAACACAGACAAAAAAAAACCACCCCTAAAACAAGGAAAGTAAAGAAAGTTAAAAAAACAGTCTGTTTTGATCTGCTTTCATACTCCATCAGTTCTTTCTCTGGAGCTGGATAGCATTTTTCATCATAAGTCCTTTGGAATTGTCTTGGATCATTATATTGCTGAGAATAGCTAAATCATTCACAGTTGATCATTTCACAATCTTGCTGTTACAATTATTACTGTTTTCCTGGTTCTACCCACTTTACTTTGCATCAGTTAATGTAAATCTTCCTTGTTGTTTCTGAAATCATCCTGCTCATCATTTCTTGTAGCACAATAGTATTCCATCACAATCATATACCACAAGTTACTCAGCCATTCCTCAGTTGATGGGCATCCTCTCAATTTCCAATTCTTTGCCACCACAAAAAGAATTGCTATAAATATTTTTGTACCTGTAGGTCCTTTCCTTTTTTCTTTGATCTCTTTGGGATATAGAACTAGTAATGATATTGCCAGGTCAAAGGGCATGCACATCTTTATAGTCCTTTGGGCATAGTTCCAAATTGCTCTCCAGAATGGTTGGATCAGTTCACAGCCTCACCAACAGTGCCTTAGTGTTCCAATTTTCCCACATTCCTGCCAACATTTGTCATTTTCCTTTTCTGTCACATTAGCCAATCTGATGGGTGTGAGGTGTACCTCAGAGTTGTTTTAATTTGCATTTCTCTGATCAATAGTGATTTAGAGCATTTTTTCATATGACTATAGATAGCTTTGATTTCTTCTTCTGACAAAGGAATTTTTAAAAAATTAAAATAAGATCCTTATTTCTCTATCACTTTTAAGTTTTGCTAGGACTTGAAGGAAGCCTCAGAGGCAGAGACAAGGAGGGAGGATGTTCCAGGCATGGGGCACAGGCAGTGAAAATTCTCAGAGGTGGGAGATAGAGTGGTAGAGGAGCAGCAAGGAAGCCAGTGGAAGTGTAAGAAGACTGGAAGCAGAGGAGGGGCAGGCTCTGAGGCACTTCGAGGATTTCATATTTGATTCTAGACGTGATATCGAGCCGTTGAGGTTGTTTGAGCAGGAAGATGACGTGGACAGACCTGCACTTCAGGAAAATCACTTTGACCAGTGAATGGGGGATAGACCAGAGTGGGGAGGGACAAGGACCAGGCAGACTGGCCAGCAGGCTATGGAAATGGTCCAAGCTTGAGGTGATGAGGGCGTGTACCACGCTGGGGGCTGTGTCAGAGAGAAGGGGGCATGCTTGGGAGATGTGATGAAAGCAGAAACTATAGGACCTGGCAACAGATTGGATGTGGGGTGAGCAGAGGGCTGTGATGGGGAGGGAAAGAGAGTCAAGACTTGAGGATGACCCATAAGTAAGGTGTGAAGCCTGCTGACTGAAAGGTGGTGTTCCCCTCTACAGTAATGGGGAAGTGAGGAAGAGAAGAAGTTTGAGGGGAAAAGATAAGAATCCACATTTAGCCAGGCTGAGTTTAAGATATCTAGAGAACACCCAGTCCAACATGTCCGATAGACAGTTGAAAACTGGAGTATGTGAGGAATGATCCAAAACCAAGTCTTTTCAAACCCAAATCCAGTGCTGCAGCCACTGCCCCACACTGCCTCTAAAATGATGATGGTGATGATAGCTAACATTTATAATAGTGCTTGTTATGTGCCATGTACTGTGCTAAGTGCTTTACAGTGACTACAGCAGCCCCGGGAAGTAGGTGCTGTTAGCCCTATTTTACAGATGAGGAAACTGAGGTAAGCAGAGATTAAGCGGCTTGTCCAGGGTCACGTAGCTAGGAAGTGCTTGAGGCCAGATCCAGGTCCAGGGCTTTATCCACCAAGTTACCCAGCTGAAAAGGCCTGGAAGGACTGTCCTTTCCCAAATTCTGTGGGCCAACCAAATTGGCCCATATTCTCCATATTCTTTGTATACAACGCTCCATCACCCACATCCAAGCCTTTGCAAGTCTTCCTGACTCCAGCCTGAGTTCTGTGTTTTAAGATGCCTTCCTCCTCTGAATTCTATATCCCAAGTAAGGTGTCCTGCGTCTCTGATGATCAATGTTCTAAGGGCCTTCCCAGCTCTGGCTTTATAGATCCTCTCTAGCTCTGACACACTATGGTTCCATGAAAGCCTTTTCCCCTATGATAGGAATTTCATGGAGCAGACAAGGAGTTTTGGAGGTGGTAGGGCCTTTCTAGGTTCCACTGAATTGTACCTCTTCAGAAGCTAAGACCAATCCTGGCCTCAGGCATCGCTGGAAACAGAGGGAAGGGCCCAGGAACATCACATTGCAAAGGAAATGGCATTGTGCTCCTCCCCTAACCCTGCTCCAGGGTGAACTCAGCATCCCCTTAAGTACCGATATCCCACCTGGATCCTTGCCTGCCCCCCCCCCAGAATGCACCCCACCTATCCACCCAGCAGCAGTCCTCAGCAGGCCTTCGCAGGGCATGATTTCCAACCTGTCAGGCCCCTGCTGGTTTTTCCTTTACCTAACTGCATCCTGTCTCCTACCCAGCACGTCACCCACTTTCAGAGGGAGAGCGGAGAGAGCCCTAAGCGGGGGAGACAGAGGCCTGGGTTCTAGTGTGAGGACCACCACTGATCTGCTCTTTGACCTAGGCCCAGTCACTGTACCTCATTATACCTCTGTTTCCTCTTCTGTCAAACGGAGTTAACCCGGCTGATCTCCGAAGTCTTACCACTTTACAGCCCAAAGTGAGCTGGTGTTGAGAGCAGGATTTTTTTTTTTTTGGCTGTTCAGACTGAGCCTCTGAATAAACAGATTGCTGGCCAAGTTTGAGTTCTCCCCATGCTCATTTTACCTTCTGCAAAACATTCCCGGGGCTGGGCTCTCTGCTGAAGTTCCCAGCACTGACAGCAGGCCCTGAACACAACCAGAGGGAAAGTATGATGCATGGAACCAGGCTCTGGTGAACGGGTGGGTTAATTTGTAAGTAGCCCAGAGAAGCCCTCGTAAATTCATTGGAATATCCCACCATGTACTCTAGGAAGGGGGAGGATGGTGCCTGTGGCCTGGGCCAGGATGCCTCTCGGACAAGGAAGAACTAGCATGGAAAGGAAACAAACATGGTGTAATGGATAGTTCCCAGGACTCAAGACCTAATCCCGTCTCTGATACTAGCAGTGTGAGTACAAGCAGGACACCGGTCCTGTCTGAGCTTCATTCCCCTCCTCTGTGACATGGGAATCGGTGCATTTCCTACCCTATAGGCTCGTGAGTAAAGCGCTTTGTAGAATGCGAAGCATTGTAAAAACATTAACTTTTCTTGCTGTGATTGCTATTATTCCTAAACAGGGCCAATCTCCTTTGCCTGGATTTCCTGCCTCTCTGGGGGAGCAGCCCAGAATCCCCCATTTCCAGAGATCTGGGCTTAGGGCTGGTAACTTTAAAAAAGCAACCAGGTGCCGTAGAAAGAATCCCTAGGTTTGAGTCGCAGCTCTAATCCTTATAGTCACCTGACACTTCTGCTCTCTAGGCCTCAGTTTCCCCCTCTGTAAAATGAAAGGGTTGAATTAGAAGATGCCAAAGGTCCCTGTTCTCTAACATTATCAGCTTTCTCCTTGGCCTACCTGGCCTTCAATTTTCCTCATCTGTTAAAAGGGGATAATACCTGGAGCATTTATATCACAGGATTGTTCTGAAGATCAAATTAGATAAGGTATATGTGTGTGTATTTTTGCAAACCTTAAAGCACCCCATAAATGTCGGCTGTTAACATTATTATCATTATTAGAGACAATGGAGATTTTTGAGTAGGAGAGTGGCAACACCCAGACATGAGTTTTAGGCATGTCATCAGCTATGGAGAGAGGATGATGTGGAGAGAGGAGAAGGTTGGAAAAGAGGGGACCAGCTGGTCCAGGTGAGAATCCAAGAGGGGCGGAGTGAGGGGAGTGATCATGTGAGGAAAAAGAGGAGATGTCGTGGAGGTAGAGTCTGTGAAATTAGGATGAGGGAAGGAGGGAAGCGAGAGGGGAAGAGATTATAGAACCTGGAACAGAAATAGATGCTGTAGATTACAGCGCTGAACTTGGAATCACGATAACCTGAGTTTCGATGCTTCCTGAGACATTTAGTAGCTGTGTGACCCTGGGCAAGTCACTGAACCCCTCTCAGCCTCAGTTTCCCTATATGTAAAATGGGGATGATAGTAGCAGCTATCTCCCAGGGTTGTTGTGAGGATCAAGTTATATATAAAGTGCTTTGCAAAAGCACTATAGGTAATGTATATGCACTATCTACACACATGAATATTATACATGTGTACATATATATAGATATATATGTATACATATGATTATTCTTTTCCCTTCTCAACTCTTGCAAAGTTGTTTGTCTTTACAAGCTGTTGTCCTTGTAAAAATGGTTCTCCCGTTGCTCACTTTATCCTGCTTCATCTTGTACAAGTCTTCCAAGGCTTTTCTGAAACCATTTAGGAAATACTTCCCAATAGCAAAAGGAATTCAATAGTAACATCATCTGCCTTGGGAAGAAGTGAGTTTCCTCACCACTGGTGGGAGTTGGGGGTTGAGGGGGGTGGTCCAAGACTGACATCTAAGATGCTGAACAGCCCAGGGACATCCTAGAGGGGATTCCTGACCTGGATGGAAGGTTAGACTAAATACCCACTGAAGTCCTTTATGATGCTAAGATTCTAATTGTGCAGGGACTCACCCCTCAAACTGGAGGCCAGCCAGAAGCAAAGGCTGAAGTCTTCTTTGACCAGAAGTAGGCTTGAGTGGACAGTATCCAAGCTTGTGATCACTCAGACAGCTTCTCACTGCAGCGGGTCAGAAGTTAGACAAGATCAACCCCAAGCTTTCCCCTGCCCCTGAATGCCGATGGCTGGGGGCACTCACTGGCATTCCCGAGCCTCAGTTTCCTCTTCTCTACAATGGAGAGATTAAAAATTCCTGCTCCTCCTCTGTCATTGCACTATTGTAAGGCTCAGATGAAATAAAAAATGGCAAAGTGCTTTGTTAACTTCATGAATGTGACAGCCTCTTGGTTACTATACTGTTATTATTAATAGGTCAGACCGTGTACTTTGTACTTGTACCCGCGGCTCCTGAATGGTGCCTGGCATGTAGGAGATGCTTAATAAATACTTATTGGTTGATTAATTTATGTAGGTGACCAGGTGCTCTAGATAGTGAGAGGGATAGAGTGTTGTTTCTGAGGTCAGGAAGACCTGTTTTCAAATCTGACCTCAGATACCAAGTCACTTAACCTCTGTCTGCCTCAGTTTCTTTATCTGTAAAGTGAGAATAATAATAGCACCTATCCCCCAGAGTTGTTGTGAGGATCAAATGGGATAATAATTACAATAATTACAAAGTACTTAGCGCTCAGCCTGGCACATAGTAGTAAGCACTATATAAATTTTAGCAATTATTATTATGTGCTCTGCATATATTAAGGGACTCTGGCAATGAAGGGAAAGTAAGTTTATGAACTGAGGGGTGCTAATGTATGCAGCCCAGATCATTGTCTTGTCTAGAGGCAGGGTGGTGAAGGGGAGAGAGTCCTGGCTTTGGAGCCAGGAGACCTAGGCTCTAGGCAGTCAGTCAGTAAAGGTTATTAAGTGCCTACTATGTGCCAGGCACTGTGCTATGTGCTGGAGATACAAAGAAAGGCAAAAGACAGTCCCTGCCCTCAAGGGGCTTACAATCTAAGGGAGGAGGTGACATACAAACAATTATGTACAGACATACTATGTACAGTACAGGATAAATAGGAAATAATTAACAAAGGGAAGGCACTGGAATTAACAGGGATTAGCAAATACCTCCTGTAGAAGGTGGGATTTTAGCTGGGACTTAAAGGAAGCTGGGGAGGCCAAAAGAGAGAGAGAGAGACGAAGACTTAAGAGAATTCCAAGCACAAAGGATTGGTAAGTGGGATGGCTGACGTTGGGAGCTGGTTCTGTTCTTGGGACAGTAAGGAAGTCAGCGTCACCCTGATTTCAAGGGGAGTGAGATGTAAGAAGACCAGAAAGGTAGGAGGGGGGTAGGGTTTGAAGGACGTAGAATGTCAGAGGATTTTGTACTTGAACCTGAAGGCCTAGAGTTTATTCGGGGGCGGGGGGGGAGGGTGACGTAGTCAGACTTATAGTTTAGGGAAACTTCTTTCTAGTCCTGATTGTAGAACTTGCCGGCTCTGTGAATGCTGGAGCATTATTTCAGGTCTCTGAATTTCAGATCTGTTTCCTCTCTTGTAAAATAGGGCTAAATAATGATTGCATTACTTGCATCACAGGGATTTTTTTTTTTTGCAAGCAAAGAATTTGGTAAAGTGCTAATAAGATACCACATACTTAGTAACAAATGAATGTGAATCAGGTTATGTTGGGCAAGACAAATCTGTCCTTACGATCCTTTCAGAATAGGGAAGACCCAGGCCAGGCCAGTTTTATTCAGGGTACCATGGTGGAACATACAATGGTCGTATAGCCAAAGGATCTGGATTTGAGTGTCCGCTTTTCTGTGTATGACCCTAAGACAAGTTCCCCTCCCATCTCTGGGTCTTGGCTTCTTCTTTTGTAAAATGAGAGGACTAGACCAGAGAGGTCCCAAACAGCAACCCCAAAGCACGGCATCAGGTCATAAAGAACAGAATGCCATACCCTTGCTAGCTGACCCTGGACCATGATCATTGATTTATTTCTGCCTATAAATCCCCTCTTTACATTATTCTACCACAAGCCCAGAATCTCAGGAACTGGAAGAGAGCTCAGATGTCTGTTCACAGAATGATGGGATGGTAGACCAGAAGCCATCCAGTCTAACCCTCTGATTTTACAATGACTCATCTGAGGTCACAGAGACCTCATGAGCATGAGAGGCAGGATTTGAGCCCTGGCCCAGAGTTCTTTACACCAATGTCATTCAATCCTCCCACTCAACTCAAAGCCAGAGACCCTTCTATGTCTGCCTGATATCAGTCATAACCAGCCTGTGCTTCAGTATCACCAGGAGGGGCAGCGAGGTGGCACAGTGAATAGAGTACTGGCCCTGAAGTCAGAAGGACCTGAGTTCAAATCCCACCTCAGACCAAACACTTGACACTAGCTGTGTGACCTTGGGCAAGTTACTTAGCCCCAATTGCCTAAAACACACACACACACACACACACACACACACACACACACACAACAACAACAACAACAACAACAACAAAATACCACCAGGAACAGGGAACTTAACACATCCTGAAACCCAGCCCATTTTATCTTGAGATAGCTCTGATTTTAAGGAAATTCTTCCTAATGTTAATAATGACAGTTCAGGCTTTCTCTGCTTGTCTCTGTTTCCTCCACTGTAACACCTACCTACCTCACAGGGTTGTTGAGAGGACAGGGGTGTGTCCTGGCATGCAGTAGGTAGTATACAAATTCTCTTTCCCTCCCCCATTTCCCCCCTTTCTGCAATACCTTGTGGTTTACAAAGCGCTTTCCTCACACCAACCTTGGGAGGTGAATAGCACAAATATTAGCGTCCCTGTTTTATGAAGAAAGGATCTGGGGTTCATGCAAATGGAGTGACTTCCTCAAGGTCAACCAGCAGTAAAGGTTTACAGCCAAACCCCAACCCAAGTCTTTCCTCCAGCACCAGCATTGTTTCTGTTTCACGAAGCTGTCTCTTTGAAAGTTAAATGGGAATTTGCCTCAGACCTTAAGGAAGATCCCAGCTTCCTGGGGAATTCCAATCCGAAGACCACTAGATGGGGAATCAGGAGACCTGAATTCATAATTACTTCATCAATTTAGAGCCAGGAAGGACCTTAGAAATCAGTGAGTCTAACCTGACACATTTTCTTGGGCTCTGGGCAGTGGATTTGAGGTCAAGTAGACCTGACTTGAAATCCTGCCTTAAGTACTGACTCACTAGCTGTGTGACTCTGGGCAAGTCACTTCACTCTCCAAGCCTCAATTTCCCCATCTGTAAAATAGGGTAAACAATACTACCTACCTCCCATTGCTTGTGAGAATTGAGTGAGATAACATGTAACATGCTTTGCAACCTTTAAGGTGCTATACAAATACTAGCTATTATTATTCTAGATGAGGAAACTGAGGCCCAGAGAAGTTATTTGATTTGCCCAAGGTCACACAAGTAGTAGTAAGTGGCAGGGTTTGACCCCAAATCCCCTGACTCAAAATCTTAATGCTCTTCCCTACTGTTATGAGCTGCCTGTGACCCTGCACTGCGATTTCCTACTTAGGAGACCTTGGTCCAATCAGTCAACCTCTCCTGGCCTCAGATTTCCCCATTTGTAAAATCAGGGCTTTGGACTAGATAATCCTTCTGGTCCCTTCCAACTCCAAATCCCATGATCCTTCTGGGCACCGATTCAGGGAATCCTGCCGTTGGCCCAGGGCTTCCTTCTTACTTCAACCTTTACTAATCTTTCAGCTCTGGCTGAAGATACAAGGCCCCAGAGCCATATCCTTTCCTCTCTAGTCCCCAGTGTGGTGCTACCACAATCTAGGGGTGCCCCAACACCAGTATTTACTTCCTTCTTCCCACTACCTCCAAATCTCCCAGAGCCTCCCAGCATCTCAGAGTTGAAGGGGACCTTGAGTATGGATCTCTTCTACAACATTTCCCAACAGGTTGTCAGTAGCTTTAGAGAGTCAGTCTTAATAAACGCTTAACTAATACGTATTTATGAAGCACCTACTATGTGCTGGGCACTGTGCTAAGCACTAGGGATTGAAAGAAAGGCAAAAGCAATCCCTGCCTTCAAGGAGCTCTTGATCTGGTGGTGAAGACAACATGCAAACAGCTGTGTACCAACAAGTTATAGACGGGATAAATGGAAAATAACTAACAAAGGGAACACCCTGGAATTAAGAGGGATTGGGAAAGGCTTCCTGAGGATGGAGGGCTTTTAGCTTCCACTTGAAGACCCGAAGTGACAAGGAACTCACCGCTGCACCAGGCAGCCCATTTGACTGTCGGGTAGCTGATGTTATTTGCACCGGAGTAGATGGGATAATTGGAAATAGTTTGTGTGTTTTGTATGAGGCCAGTCTGGACTAGATGACCCCTAAGGTTCCTTCCAGGTCTAAATCTATGATCCTGATTCTAAGTCTGCCTCTATGCAGCTTTTGCCTACCTCAGTTTTCTTTTCTGTGAAATAGGGATAATATCCATCAAACTACCTCCCTTGAGGAGATATTGTGAGGAAACTGCTTTGTAAACCTTACAGCGTGACAGAAATAGAAGTAGGTGCATTGCAGAGCACTCCGGGCCATGAGTGTACGTATTCCAGGAAGTATGGAGGTCCGGCTGACTATACAATGAGCCACCTAGTTGTTCTTTTTAAAGATACCAAACCTACGATTCAGAATGGAGAAGTCAGGGCCACTGGCCTAACAGGGAATTTACCCTACTGCAGGTCTTCCAGCTCCGTGTCCAGGTCCCTGTCTGTCATATCGCAGCCCCAGGTGGGGAGGGCAAGGCAAAGAGTTAAGAAATAAAGAAGCAATATGGCAGAAAGAGTGCTAAGACTGAGTCTCTTGCTTCCCAGCCATGTAGCCTTCCCCTTTGTTTCCCTCTCTGTAAGATGAGGGTGCCATACTAGATGATTTCTAAGAGCTTTTCCAGCTGTATCAATAAGAAAATTTAAATTGTGGAACTCAGTTTCCCCATCTGTAAATGGAGGGGTTGGAAGAGATGGTTTCTGAGTTCTTTTTTAATTCAAGCATGCTGTATTCTAATGTCCCTCCCAAGCCTGACATTGGGTTCTTAAGATGCCTTCTAGTTCTTACATTCTGGGTTCTCAAGTCTCTTCTAGTTCTAACATTTGGCATTCTAAGAGCCCTTCTGGCTCTGACATTCTACACTCTAAGGTCCCATCTACTCTAACATTCTATGTTCTAAGATCCCTTCTGGCTCTGACATTCTATGTTCTAAGATCCCTTCTGGCTCTGACATTCTACACTCTAAGGTCCCATCTACTCTAACATTCTATGTTCTAAGATCCCTTCTGGCTCTGACATTCTCTATTCTAAGATCCCTTCTGTCTCTAACATTCTACACTCTAAGGTCCCATCTACTCTAACATTCTATGTTCTAAGATCCCTTCTGGCTCTGACATTCTATGTTCTAAGATCCCTTCTGGCTCTGACATTCTATGTTCTAAGATCCCTTCTCTCTCTGATATTCTATACTTGAGGGTCTCTTCTACCTCTGGCACTCTAGGTTCTAAGGTTTGCTCTAGCCTAAGTGGCATGGCTGAAGGCAGAAGAGATGGGGATAACCAGGGGCCTCGGGCAGGGAATCAGGGCTGTCCAAGACACAGGCTGCCAACAATCAATGTGAAGAAGGATGGGGCAGCTCGATTTCATGGATGAAGCCAGAACCCTTCAGCACAGGGCAGGGAAATCAATCCTAGACACACATAAATAAATACACCAGGAGGAGGCTAGCTGCATCCAAGGAGAGGGGATGCGGTAATTCCATAATTAACGGTAATGACCGTTTCTAACTAAGTCCCACTCCAGGGAGTCAATCAGGGATTACAGGCGGGAGGCAGAAATTTACTGGTCTGGACAGCCTTTCTCAGCTTGACTCACTCATTCAAATCCCTAATTGAAAACATTTTGGTTTATCTCCAGGGGAGGAGAGTCTGAGAACGGAAAAGAAAGCTCAGTGGTGCCCACAGCTCTGCTCCCCAAGTCAAAAGTAGTTTTAAAGGAAAGGCTCTCACAGGGTCACCTTGCAAGAGCCCATCCCTTGCTAATTTTCTCCCTTAATGGGTCGCTGACCAATGTGGCCTCTTCTGTGGCCAGTCTTGCTATTCAAGAGACACAGACCCCCCACTGGTCCCCCCCAGCTCCCAAGTTGATGATTGCATGATCTTTGTGATTAGAGATCTTCAAGTAGGTAGGGTTCATCCTCCTGGTACTGATTGTACCACACGACCTCCGAGGTCACTTCTATTTCTGAAAGTCTATGATTCTTGGGTTAAGCTCAGTTTGAATTTCCCAACAGAGAAGACTACCACTGTGGAACATGGGCTTACCTTGTAAGGTCATGGGCTCACAGGCTTATTTCTGGAAAGGAACTTACAGGTCATTTAGTTCAACTTCCTTGTGTTACAGAGGAAGAAACTGAGGCCTGGAGAAACCATGAAGTTAAATGACCCGTGGGTAATAAGTGGCAGAACCAGGATTTGAACCTGGTTCTTCTGGTTCCAAATCCAACACTCTTTCCACTATTCCATGCTGGGGGGGACTCAGGGCCTTCTGGGTCAGTCCATTCTGGCCCTTAGGAACTGTGTGAACCAGAGTCCCAGAGAGTGTATTGTATTGTTCTTACCTCTGGCTAAACAGAATGAGAAGCACTGGCATTAGAGTCAGGGGCTCACTCCTGGCTCCTCCACTTGGGAATATGATTTCTGTGGGCCTTAGTTTACTTATCTGTAAATTCCCTTGCAGCTCTAAATCTATGATCTTGTGAAGCCCTATCCCATGAAAACCCTTCAGATACTGGAATAAAGGCATTCTTGTTCCTGCCTTAAGTCGCCTCTCATCATGAGTACTCTTAAGTTCAGGAATTCTCATCGTTCTCAGAGCCTAGTCCCTTGGGCTAGGTGGGAAAGTCAGCAATGGAGTCTGTATTCCCTGAACTGCCCCACTGGTCACAGGAGAAGAGGCCATTTTTGCCTGTGATAGGCAGCAAAGCGGAGGGAACAGGGTGACCTTATAAGTGACCTCGTTTCCCTTTTAGTGGATTTGTGGAACAGAGCTGTGGGGGCCTGTGAGCTCTCTTCCTGTTCCCAGCTTCTCCTCCCCTGGAGACAAATGGGGAGGTGTTCAAGTGGAGGCCGGGTGACTTATCGAGATGTTGTTGGGGCATCTACCACCTCAAGTAGGGGTAAGACTGGGTGGTTTCCCAAGTCAGGGCCAGTTCAGAGCTTCTGTGATTCTGTGGTTGGCTTCTAAATGGCCTAACCCTGGGCTTTAGCACTTCCTAAACCTCCTCTGCTTTCTTTGATTCCTGAGCCTTCTTGGAACAGGTCTAGAAGACCTTTGCCCAAGGTACCACGGTTTAGCTTTCCCCCATTGTGCCTGCTTCCTCCCTTCGGGGCCAAGCAATACAAGTTGACAAGGCAGTCAGCTATGTACCGGGCACTATGCTAAGTGCTGGGGATTCAAAGAAAGCTAAAAAAATGTAGTCTCTTCTTTCAAGGAACTCAGAGTCTGATGGGGAGAGACAGCATGCATTCACATGTACAAACAAGACGTAGGCAGGTTCAATTGAGGGTAATCTCAGAGAAAAGGTACTAAGATTAAGGAAAACTGGGAAAGGCTTTTTGTAGAAGTTGGGACCTTGAGATCTGAAGGAAGTCAGGGAAGCTGGAAGGCAGATATAAAGAGGGGCTCAGAGTATTCCAGACACGGAGGAGAGCAGGGAAAAAGTCAGAGATGGAAAGTTCCACAAACAGCAAAGAGGACAATGTCATTGGATTGAGGAGTGTGTGAGTGAGTAAGGTGTCAGAAGGTTGGAAAAGTAGAAAGGAGCTAGGTTACGAAAGGCTTTGAAAGCCAAACAGAGGATACTCTAGCTTTTGTTTAGACTTGATCCTGGAGGCAATAGGAAGCCACTAGAGGTGACTGAATAGAGGGTGACAAGATCAGTTTGACAGCTGAGCAGAGGATGGACGCTATCCTTCTGCCCCATCGACAGCTTTAAATATTGGAAGACAGTGACCATGACAATCCTCTTTCCTAAATCTGTTGCTCTTCAGGACGGGATGACGTAGCTCTGTTTGCCCTGGTCAGGTCCCATCTGGCATGTTGCGGTGAGTTCTGGGCGCCACTTAGAAAGACATTGACAGTGTATCCATTATGAAGAAACCCAGAGTGATGAGGGCCCCATAAACCAGACCATATGGGGATCCATTGAAGGGGTTGGAAAGGTTTAGCCTGGAACAGAGAGCCAGGAATGACATGAATATTGTTTTTAAGAAATTGAAGGGATGTCCTGTAAGGGAGGGAGTTGACATTTTGCTCGGCTCAGGCAGTGGACCTAGGAGCAATGAGTAGAAGTCAGATTTTGGTCTACTTGGCTAGACTGATTCTTGGGAGACAAATACACCCTCCTTTCCCAGGCCGGTGCTAAAACCTCCCTGGCCTGGTGAGAACTGTCAAAGACTACATTCTCCTGGCACTGCCTTCCAGGACTGGAATCGTTCCCATACTGCAGTGAGATATCAGAGGAGGACTTTCGTGGAGGATTATGAACATCATTCTATATCCCCAATAGAATGTAAGCCCCTTGAGGGCAGGGACTGTTTCGCTTTTGCCCAGCAATGAACACAGGTGCCTAATGCATACTAGGTGCTTAATAAATACTTTTTGATTGATTATTATGCCCATTTTCCTGGGAAGGAAACTGAGTTTCTGACACTTCAAGGAACTTGCCCAAGGTCACGTAGTAAGAAGCTGCCAGGTTGGTCCAGTGCTGTTCCACCATGATGTGGATCTCTGAAGGATCATTTTATTGATAAGCTGGCAATGATGGTGGCCAGATGTGGTCAGGACTAGGACGCAAGTTAAGTGTCTGAGAAGTGACGATTAGTAATAACTATAATAAGAGTTGACATTTGTATAGTATTTGCTATGGGCCAGGCACTGTGCTTTATAATTATTATCCCATTGGATCCTCACAACAACCCTGGGAGGGAGGTACCATTATTATTCCCATTTTATAGATGAGGAAGCTAAGGCAAAGAGAGGCTAAGTGACTTGCCCAGGGTCACACAGCGGGGAAGTGTCTAAGGCCAGATTTGAACTTGGGTCTTCCTGACTCCAGGCCCTCCAGATTGTCCCTTTTAGAGAAGAATTCAAGGAAGACAATGCTATAGGAGGTGGCAAGCCTCATAGACCTCTGACCTCCCATTCGGGCCACAAGATGAACCTGTCTTTCTCTTCTAGTTGCACATCCCAGAGGCATCTTGATTGAAAGATGATCAGAGGGTCAGGGAGAGTGGTTAACTTACTGTGTGACTGTAGGGAAGTCACTGTCTTTCTCTGGACCTCACATGTCTTATCCTTAAAATGGAAGAATGGGACTAGATTTTTTTTAGAGGTTGTTTTCTGTCTTAACTTTTTACAATTCTGTGAGGCTCTGGTAAGAATCTCATAGAAGCCACTAGGCTCTCTCAGACCCCTCCTGGGTATTGGTTCCCACTGAAATTGTGAAGTTGGAGATAAACAGAATCTTAAAATCCTAGAGACATAGAGTATTAGAACTTAAAATATTAAAATTACAAGGTAACTTAGAATATGAAATGTTAGCGTATAACAATAGTGTCAGTGTTAAAAGGGACCTTAGAACACAGGACACAGTGTCAGAGCTAGAAGGGGCCTTAGAGCACAGGACACAGTGTCAGAGCTAGAAGGGGCCTTAGAGCACAGGACACAGTGTCAGAGCTAGAAGGGGCCTTAGAGCACAGGACACAGTGTCAGAGCTAGAAGGGCCTTAGAGCATAGGACACAGTGTCAGAGCTAGAAGGGGCCTTAGAGCATAGGACACAGTGTCAGAGCTAGAAGGGGCCTTACAGCATAGGACACAAACTGTAAGAGCTAGAAGGGACTTTAGAATGTAGAACATAGAATGCCAGAGCTGAAAGAATCCATAGAATATAGAGCTCCAGAGGTCAAGAAGATCTTAGAATGTAGAATGTCTGCACCGGAGGGAGTTTTCAGGATCACTCAGTCTGACAGTCTTCACTTTATGGAGAGAGGACAGTCATACAATGAGGTGGTGACAGAGCCCTAACCGTCTATATTCTAAGGACACTTCCAGATCTTAACAGTCTGTGATTTTAAGGTAGAGGTTCAGCCAAGACCAGAACCCGAACTCCCACACTAGGCTGTCTCTTTTCAGGCAGATGACTTCATCTGTCTCTCCTGCAGAGACTTGGAGTCTGGGTCTAGGTGGAGAGAAACCCCATTGGGAGGACTTTCTGACCCTCATTGGCTTTATTCCTCTTTGTTCTTTTCTTTTAATTTTCCTTCTGGGGTGCCTAGCGCCCTGTCCAAGACACCCTCGGTACTGGCCCTGAACCAGACTCAGCACTGCAAACAGCTGGAAGGACTGGTGTCTTCCCAGGTCCAGCTATGCCGGAGCAACTTGGAGCTGATGCAAACCATCGTGCAGGCCGCCAGAGAGGCCATGAAGACCTGCCGGAAGGCCTTCTCTGACATGCGGTGGAACTGCTCCTCCATCGAGCGCGCCCCCAACTACCTACTGGACTTGGAAAGAGGTAGGGAGGGAGCGTCCGGAGTGGGCGAGGCTCTGGGGAAGAAAGGAGGAGGGTGGCTCTGATGCAAAGAGCACTTCTTGTCTTCTAAAGCCCCTTACAGCACTCAGTCTATGGTTCTGGATCCTAAAGGAGCATCCAATCGGGGGGGGGGGGAAGCATTCCTTAAGGAGCTAATAATCTAGAATCTTGTCCAAAGTCTCTGTGTATTCTAGCGGCAGTCATAGAATCCTGAATGACAGAACTAGAGGGGATCTCTAGTACAGGGGGATCCACAGACAACCCCCCCCAAAAAAAGGTCTGTGGATAGATTTTAGAGAGTCCAGGAGCTTGGATGGGGAAAGTGCATCTTTATTTTAACATAATTGTTTTCTGCTATTATCCTATGTATTTCACTTTATGCTTTGAAAAACATGACTCTGAGAAGGGGTCCATAGGCCTCACCAAGCTGCCAAGCAGTCCAGGACACAAAAATCATTACCAACTCCTCCTATTTTACAGATGAAACTGAGGCCCCGAGAATGTAAGTGACTTGCCCAAGGGTAGTTACTGTGAGAGACAAAACATAGGCATATGAAAAGGAACAAATTACATCAGAAAGGTAACATGGATCATATAGTTGGAGCTGGCAAGGATCTTAGTGGATATCCAAGATCCAAGGTCGTGACAGTAGTGAGCAGCAGAGCCAGCTTTAAACCAGGTTCTCTTGACTCCAAATCTGTTGCTGTCTCCAGGGTACCACACTGCTTAGTAAAGGCTCAAGGAATCATGGAGTCCAAGATGTAGCCAGAACCATGAAAGGTTCCTCTGGGAAGGCTTCATGTAGGAGGTGTCATTAACAATGGCCCATCAGCCAGTGGAGGGTGGAGGGAAGAGCATTGGGTTTTGGAAGAAGAAGATCTAGACCTGCCTCACTTCCTACCCCACCCCCAATCTCCTTTCCCTTCCAGTCTAGCTTCACTCCCTACTGTTGCCTCCAAGGTCACAATTCACCTCTTCTCAGCCCTGTCCCTCAGCTTTGGACACCATTAGCCCTTCCTCCTTCTTCAGAGACACCAAACTCGCCATTTCTCCTTCTACCCTTATGACCCCTTCCTCGCTCTCCTTCTCTGGCTCTTCTTCCCGTTCCTTTAAGTCCCCACTGACGTATTATTAACCTTCACCTTTATTCTTGAAACCACTCCTCTGGCTTCCACTACTGCCTTTATGCAGGTGACTCCCAAACCTAAATCTCTAGTCCTGACCCTTCCTCCAAGCTATAGATCAAATAAGATGATATACATAGAATGCTTTGAAAATTGTAAAGTGCTGTTTAAATAATAATATAAAGCCATTATCATTCTTTATAATCATTTCTATTAAATATACAAATATATTTATTTGATTATATAGTAATCATAAATTGTGTTTATATTAAATATACAATATATTTATTTGATGATAAAGTAATCATAAATTATGTTTATATTAAATATACAAACATTGATTTGATTATGTGATAATCACAAATTATATGTTTATATTAGATATACAAATATATTTGATTATATACTAATCATAAATTATTTATACTAAAACATGAAGTGATTATTATTTTTATAATAATTATACTTATATTAAACATACAAATATTTATCTATTCATCATAAATTATATATTTATACAAAAACATAAGATGATTATTGTTCTTTGTAATAATTATATTTATATTATACATACTAATATATTTATTTGGTTATATTGATAATAAATATATAAACTATAAGTTTATATTAAGATATACAGCTATTATTCTTTATAATAATCATATTTATATTAAATATACACATATCTTTGATTTTCTATCCATTATAAATATATAAATTATATAGATATATGCTAAAATATTAGACTATTATTATCATTATTATAAGATCCCCCTTCTCCAGCTACATATAGAATATTTTCATTTGCAGGAACCCTACAGATACCTCAAAGTTATTATGAAGAATCAGAATTGGGCTTCAGTGGTTCAATGAACAGAGTGCCAGGCCTGGATTCAGGGGGACTCATCTTCCTGAGTTCAAATCCAGCTTCGGACTCTTACTAGCTGTAGGATCCTGGGCAAGTCACTTCACCCTGTTTGCCTCAGTTTCCTCATCTATAAAGTGGGCTAGAGAAGGAAATGGCAAACCACTCTAGTATTTTTGCCAAGAAAGCCCTAAAAGGGGTCACAAAGAGTCAGACATGACTGAAAAGTGACTCACCAACAACAAGAGGGAACAGTGGGAAAAAATCCTGACTCTAAGTCGGAACTCCTGGGTTCAAATCCCACTTCCATTACTTATAACCACTTTGATTTAGGGGACATCCCTTACCCTCTCTGGGCCTTGGTTTCCTCTGTATAAGGAGGGAGGTAGACACTGATGTCTCTTTCTGCTCTAGAGCTATGATCCTATGCCTCAAATTGACCTTGTTAACTTTCTCCCCAAATTTGTGCTTTCTTCCAGCACCATTACCCACACTGGCTAGATTAGAAGTTTCCCAAAGGCAGAGAATATTATTTTGTGTCATCTTTGTATCACCAATGCTTGGCATAGAGGCTGGCACTCAGGAGATGCTTAATAAATGCTTGTCAGTTGGTTGACTCCTATCTTCTCTTGCTATCCCATGAATCACTTCCTCTCTCTGTCTCTGTCTCTGTCTCTCTCTGTCTCTCTCATCTATGAGCTCTTTCCCATTACTTCTAAATATGTTTAAGTCTCTACTATCCTTAAAAAAGCCTTTACTTGACCCTCTGGTGCCATCCCCTCCACCTATCATCCCATATCTGCCTTGTCTTTCATTGGTAAGACTCCTAGAAAGAATAGTCTATACTCAACATCTCCACTTTCTCATCTTCCTCCTTGCTTCTCACTCAGTCCTTTGCAATCTGGCCTCTGACCCTTCCACTTGACTGAAACTTCTCTCTTCCAGATTACCAACAGCCTCTTAATTGCTAACTCCAATGGTTAGCACACCTCTTTGACCTTTCAGCAGCTTTTGACACTTTCGACCACCCCCTTCTTGGATAGAGCAAAGGCTTAACTAGGAGGGAATAAAATGAGATAAAGCAGGAGAGTTGCAGAAGGCTTTAAATAGGAAAGAAGAGAGTTGAAACACTACTGAGTAGGCAAGAGGGAGCCACTGCAGATTTTTGAGCAGAGGAGTGTGACATGATCAGTTCTATGCATAAGAAAACCTGGCAGCACCGGCTCTGAAGTCCAGAGGACCTGAGTTCAAATCTGGCCTCACACCAAACACTTGACACTTCCTAGCTGTGTGACCCTGGGCAAGTCACTTAACCCCCATTGCCTAAAAAAAAAAAGAAAAGAAAAAAGAAAACCTGGTAATGCCATGAAGGATGGATTGTAGAGAGGAAGGAACAGTATCCATGGGAATAGAAAGGATGGGACGGATTCCAGAGATGTTTCACAGGGAGGACCTCTAAGGAACTAGAGAACCTTTCTGCCTTTGATTCTTATGACACTGGCTCTCTTCCTATCGGTCTGACTGCTCCTTGCTCATCTCTTCCACGGGATCATCATCCTTCCTGCCCACTAAGCGTGGGCTTCAGTTGTTGGAACGGCGGCCTCTTCTCTTCTCACTCTCTCCTTTGGTGATCTCATCGGATTTCGTGGCTTCAGTTCTCATCTCTATGCAGATGACTACCAGATCAGGCGAGCCAGTTCTAACCTCTCCCCTAAACTCCAATTCTGCATCTCCGGTTGTCTGCTCAACGTCTCCACCTGGGTGTCCCACCGACATCTGAAACTCAGCGTGTGCAGAACAGAAATCATCATCCTTCCTCCTGAAATCCTTGACACCTGAAAACTTTCTTACCTCTGTGGAAGGCATCAGAGGATCACCGGACCACAGACATAGAGTCAAAAGAGATCTTAGAGAACATTTGGTCTAATCCTCCATTTTACAGATAAAGAAATTGAGGCTGAGGTATCCTCCCAGGCACTTAGATTGATAGCCTCAGAGTCTCTTTGACCAGGGGTGGGGAACCTGAGGCCTCGAGGCCACATGTGGCCCTCTAGGTCCTCCAGTACTGCCCTTGACTGGATCTGAACTTCACAGAACAAATCCTCTTAATAAAAGGATTTGTTCTGTGGAGTTTGGACTCAGTCAAAGGGCCACATGTTGCCTCAAGGTGGAGGTTCCCCACCTTGAGTCTTTGACTCTTCTCTAGGTTCTAGTCTCTAGATGGAGGAGGATCCTTATCTCCATATCCAATCCTGTTAATCCTGGCAATTATACCTCCAAGACATCTCTTATCACTGTCCTCTTCTTTCTACTCAAATGGTCAGTATCCCAGTTCAGTCCCTCTTTACTGGCTAGGATTATTATAATAGCGTGTGTGTGTGTGTGTGTGTGTGTGTTGTGTTGTGTGTGTGTGTGTGTATAAAATTAATTTTTTAACATTCTTTAAACAATTTTTTTTGAGTTCCAAATTCTCTCTCTCCCTCCAGGCCCTCCCCTTCCCACTGAGAAAGCCAGCAATATGATATCAATTATACATGTGAAATCATGTGAAACATATTTCCATATTAGCTGTGCTGCAAAAAAGCAAGAAAAATAAAGTGAAAAAAATTATACTTCATGTAATAGCCTTTTAATAGGCATCTCTGCTTGCATCCCCAGTGCCTCCCCTTCCAATCCATCCTCAAAGTTGGGAAGATAATGTAGGTGATGCAGCAGATACAGCACCCTGCCTGGAGTCACAAAAATCTGAATTCAAATCGAGCCTCAGACACTTACTAGCTATGTGACCCTAGGCAAGTCACTTCATCCTCTTTGCCTCAGTTTCCTCATCTGTAAAATGAGCCGGAGAAGGAAATGGTAAACCATTCCTATATCTTTGTGAAGAAAACTCCAGATGGGGTCAATAAGGGCCAAGCATGACTAAAACAGCTCAATAACCTTAACAACAATATTCAAAACACTTCAAGTGGTTCCTTTTTTTCCATTTGAGCAAAATACAAACTTTGTAGCTTGGCCTTCTTAAGCCCTTCACAGTCTGACTTCAATCTACTTTTCCAACCTCATTTCACATTATTCCCATCCATATTCCGGTCAAATTGGATTGTTACGGGCTGTTCTTGGAACTCAGCATACCACCTCCCAAGCATTTCACAAGCCATGCCCCCTCTTCCTAGAACATACTCCCTTGTCTCTGCCTCTCAGAATCATCAACTTTCCATCAAGGCTCAGCTCAGGTGGCACCTCCTCCATGAAGACCTCCCTGATTCTCCCCCTCCTCTACCTCATCCCCTGCACCTCTGCCTCCATACCATCCCTACAGCCCAGAGTTAGAGCTCTTTCCCTCTTCACATGTGTCTAGGTCACTTTGTCTGATCTCTCTTTCCCCTTATTTCACCCCTGCCCTACGTTATGCCTTTCTCTGTCTACGTTGTGTCTCATCAGTGGACTGTAAGCTTTTTGAGAGCAAAAGCTAAAGTCTTACACATTTGTAGGAATGGTGGTTTCACTGTTGTAGGTAGTTCCCACAGAGGAAACTCCTACCTCTCTCCACTAATGCTGATCAGCCGCTGTTCTGAAACTTAGGTCTTAGTCTGTCACCGAGGTTAACTGACTTGCCCAGTCAAGTCAAGTCGAGCAGCATTTCACGGGCCAAGCACAGTGCTAAGACTTGGGAAGACCAATGTAGGCAGAAAGACAGACAGCACCTGCCCTCAAGTAGCTTACATTCTAATGGGAGAAGACACATAAAAGGAACCGAGAAAGTTGGAGGTGGGGAGCGACTTGTATTGGGGGATGGTAGAGAAAGTCTAGAGCAGGGGTGGAGAACCTGCTCTAGAGAGTCGTGAGTGGAGATGAGAGAGAGAGAGAGAGAGAGAGAGAGAGAGAGAGAGAGTGAGAAAGGTGTAGATGAGCTGGGTGTTTCCCTTAAAATGGAGATTCTGGGGTGGACCAGCCAGTCGGAGGAAGGGGCTGCAGGGGCAGAATGAACTTACTTCCAAGGGGAGGAGGCTTCTGTGGCGTGGTAGAGAAAGTCCAGACCAGTCCTGAATGGAGCTTGTAGAGGAGTGAAAAAGGCAGGCTGCTTTGTGCGAGGCAGGATGTGGAAGCCAGGGCTTCCTGACACCAAGGCAGCCCCTTGATCTGCTAAGCCCTTCTGCCTCCTCTACTATCGTAGGCTCAATTGGCTTGAATTGAACTAAGTACCTGGAAAGGTAGTGAGCCCTCCCTGGCTTCCTGGAGTCCTGTCATTTGTAGCCAGTCCCTCCTCCACATATCAGCCCCTGGAATACTTGAATACGACCATCCCGTATCTCCCACTCTGCTCTCCTCCAGGCTAAATATCCCCAGGTCTTTCAGTCTCGACCAGGGTCATGCATGGATTTGAACCCACGCTGTCTCGGCTTTGCTGGCACCATCCCTGCCCGAGTTTTCATGCCTCTTCCTCCGTGCCATGCCATGACATGCCAAAGTCAGGCCCTGGGGTGGATGGGAGGAGGTATAAAACTCCATTATCTTGGCCCTTCCCATGCGCCCCTTGCATCGACCCTCACTCATCCCCCTTCTCTCTTACAGGGACGAGGGAGTCTGCCTTCGTGTATGCCCTCTCTGCCGCTGCCATCAGCCACACCATCGCCAGGGCCTGCACCACTGGAGATCTTCCTGGCTGTTCCTGTGGCCCCGTCCCAGGTGAGACACCTGGGCCCGGGTACCGATGGGGAGGATGTGCTGACAACCTCAACTACGGTCTCCTCATGGGGGCCAAATTTTCAGACGCTCCCATGAAGGTGAAAAAAACAGGATCCCAGGCCAATAAGCTGATGCACCTTCACAACAGCGAAGTAGGGAGACAGGTAACCAGCCCCTTCCCCCTGCCCATCACCTCCCCCTTCCTCCCTCTCCCCCCCAGGGCGGGTGTTGTGCTTGGGGACTGCTGCTGCTTGTCTGCTGCTAGGGACTGGTTCCAGACAATGGGCCAGCAGTCAGCCTCTGGGGCAGGGACAGGGCTGGGGAGGCCCGGGAGGGAGGAGGAGGCCAGAGCCAGGTGCTGGTTCGTAGTCAGGAGACTGGGCCTGAAGGCCTGCCTGCCCCAACCCTGTTGGATGGGGACCAGGTCAGCGCAGCCGCTCTCGGGGGTCACAGACTCATCCCCTATAACATGAGGCAGTTGGGACTAGATTGCCCCTCGGGTGCCTTCCAACTCTAATATTCTTGGTCATCTTCTTGAGTGTGAGGACGCTTTTTAATGCCAAGAGGCTTCCCAGACCCTCCCCCCACATTCTAGTAGCAGTACCAGACTCTCTCATCTGAGAGTAGACAGTGCTGGGTGCCTTGCAGTGACTCCAAGGTCCTCCCAGGGTCTGTGGTCCACAGAGTGGGAACCACTGCTACCTTAGCTGTGGTCCCTTCCATCTCCTATATTCTATGTTCTAGATTTGAGCTCAGACAGTGTGGCTTCAAATCTCAGCCCTGCCACTTACCACCTGTTTGACCTCTGGTAAAACACAAAGTCCCTGGGCCTCAGTTTCTTCACCTGTCAAATAAGAGCGTCCAGGGCTGGAGTATTTGATCTCTGAGGTCCCTTCCAGCTCAAAATATACAATCTGATGATCTTAAGATCTTCCAATCCTGACATGCTGTGTTCTAAAGTCTCTTCAAGGGTCTGTGTTCTTTGTGTGGCCAGCTAAGTAGCACAATGGATAGAGAGCCAGGCCTGGCGTCAGGAAGACCCGAATTCAAATTTGCCTCAGATACCTGCTAGCTGAATGATCCTGGGCAAGTCACTTCACCGCTGTTTGCCTCAGTTTCCTCATCTGTAAAATGAGCTAGAGAAGGAAATGACAAACCTCTCCAGTATCTTTGCCAAGAAAACCCCCAAATGGGGTCAAGAAGAGGCGGATATGACTGAACAACAAAAAAAGTTCCAAGGCCCCTTCCACATTTAACATTTTGCATTCTCAGGTTCTTCCCAGCCCTGACATTCTGTGTTCTCAAGTGCCTTCCATTTCTGACATTCTATGATCTAAGGTCCTTTCCAACTCTGATAGTTTATGTTCTTAAAGTCCCTTTCAGCTCTTGGGCATTCTCTGTTCTAAGGTCCCTATCCCTTTTGACATTCTATATTCTAAGGTCCCTCCCAATACTGACATTCTGCGTTCTAAGGTCCCTTCAGGCTTTCATATTCTGTGTTCCAGGCCTTTCTCAGCTCTGACATTTTATGTTCTAGAATGATTTCCACCTGATATTCTATGTTCTAAAGTTTCTTTTATCTCTGAATTCTATCTTCTAAGCTCTTTTCCATGTCTGACAATCTGGATTCTGTTCTAAGCTCCCTTCAACCTCTAGAATTTTATGATTCTCTGAGTGCCTCAACTGAGGCTGGGTTTCACTTAGTCCACAAGGGCATGGGCTCAATCCCTTTACAGTATCTGTATTGTCTGCAGTGAACATAGGTGCCTGAGAGCTGGCCTTTTTGTCTGCCACTCTGGGGACTTCCTAAACTGAGGGGATGGCCTAGGAGTGCCTGTGATTAAACAGTAGTGACCTCAGAAAACCATGGGGAGCCACCAGGGCATAATATAGTACGTTATGCTTTGTGAGTAGGTGAAAATGTAGAAGGGGCCCTGGCTTTGTGGTGTCAGAGTATCTGGGCTGAAACCTCAGCTCTTGAAATTTATTAATAATCTGTGTCATCTAGGATAAGTCACCTTGGCTGAGTCATTTTCCCTGTTGTGGGGGTCTCAATGTCCTCATCTGCCAGTAATACCGTAGCTGGTTCAATGGGATGAGAGTGCCTTGAAGCTTGATTGAAATGTTAATAGTTTTATTATTCTCCCTGAGGCCAAAGAGCTGTGGGTTTCCCTGGCCAGAAACCTGGTCCCTTTAGCCCAAGGAGACTAGAGAAAGAGACAGTAGCTAAGGCCTTCACCTCTCTGGCAACCACCCCCAGAGTCCCTGACACTTTAGCCACCTGCAGGGAGGGTGCTTGGACCTCCCAAATGTTCTGATTTAGAAGCACTGGGAAATTTACCCATGCAGTGGGAGTGAGGCATCTGCGCTAATTGCCGTCGATGGACAATCTGGGTGGTTCCAATGGCTTGTCAGCTCCTTGGGGGCAAGGAAAGATTCATTATTATTTTTGTGCACACACAGACACCCTCCCTTGCCTCCAGCCCCAGCCCCAGCACTTTTTTAGCACTTAATAAATGCTTGTGGAATAAGTGAGAATGGGCTTAACTCTTCCAGTCAATTACTTCACCTGTAAAATTGGACTAAGAATGTTTGTCCTGTCTTCTTGATGGGGCTGCTGGAAAAAAAAAGTTCTATAAGCTTCAAAGGGCCATAGAAATGAGATCTAATAATAGAAAGGTCATTGGATTTGAAATCAGAAGACCTGAGTTTGAATCCTGGTTCTGCTGTGTAGCCCTGTGTCAAGCTGCTCCACTGCCCTGGGCCCCAGGTTCCTTACCTTGAAATGAGGAAATTGAACTAGAAGTTCTGAGTTCTAGCTCCAGATCTAGGTTCAGCTCTAGATCTTGGATTCCCTGACTAGACTAGCTCTGAACTCCCATCAACTCTGGGGTTCTGTGAAACCATGTTTTCCGCTCCCTGGTGGGATGGAGCAGATGTGTCCAACATGAACCTGAGAGCATGAGGCCCAAAGGTGTGCCCCCTGCAACACACTGGAGCTGAAACAGATTAAAATACTGTTGGAAAATATTTAACAAAATAAATGGAAATACAATAGAATATAGATGATGAATCATAGAATGTGGCTTTCTAAGTCAACACGCTGCCCCCAGGAATCCTTATGTACAGTTTAGTGTCCTCCCCCCACCCCTTTCTATTTGAGTTTGACACCACTGGGCTAGATCATCCTAGGCATGTGCTGTCCTGTCCTAGTCTGAAGCAGGTGCCACAGTAGGCAGGCTTTTCTCTGAGGGTTGGTAGCTCTACTTAATGAAGGTGGGAGAATCATACTGACCTCAGAAGAACCTTTCCCTTTGTTTTAATTGTAAAATCCGCAGAATGTGAAAAATGTCTAAGTTAGAAAAGACCTTAGAATATAAAATGTCATCAGAGCTGAGTGGGGCTTTAGAGGATAAAATGTCAGAGCTGGGATGGACCTTAAAACACAGAATGTCAGAGTTGGGAGGATCCTTAGAACAGAGAATGTTAGAGCTTTGAGGGACATTAGAACATAGAATATAAGAGCTGGAAGAAGCTTTAAAACACAGAATGTCATCAGAGCTGAAAGGGCCCTTAGAATGAAGAAGGTCAAAGCTGGAAGGGACCTTCGAACATAGAATGTCACAGAACTGGGCAAGACCTTAGGCCATAGAATGTCAGAGTTGGGAGGGACCTTAGAATCCAGAATGTCAGATCAGGGAGGGACCTTGGAACATAGAGTGTCATAACTGGAAGAGACTTTGAGATCATCAGTTTAAACCTCTTTTTTTATAGTCAGCCAGGTAGTGCAGTGTTTAGAAGGTTAGACTTGGAGTTTCATCTGGTTTCAGACACTGATGTAAGTGTCTTGAATGACACCCTCGGCAAGTCACCTGACCCCTTTGCATCTCAATTTCCACATCTCTAAAATGGGAATAATAGGGGCAGCTAGGTGGCGCAGTGGATAGAGCACCGGCCCTGAAGTCAGGAGGACCTGAGTTCAAATCTGGCCTCAGACCAAACACTTGACACTTACTAGCTGTGTGACCCTGGGCAAGTCACTTAATCCCAATTGCCTAAAAACTAAAAAAATAAAATAAAAAATAAATAAAATGGGAATAATAATAGCACCTCCCTCCTCAAGTTGTTATGAGGGTCAAATAAAATAATATGTGTAAAAACCTTTACAAACCTTAAAGCTCTATTTCAATGCTAGCTATTGTTATTATTAATGCAGAAGAAGAAACTGAGGCTCAGAGAGTAGAAATGATAAGGTCACACCACCAGTAAATAGTAAAGTTGGATTAGACTCAGAGAGTCGGTGACAGAGCTATAGTAGGGTCTCCAGGACACCTAATCTGATGCCTTTCCCAGCACCTCACAATTATAATTTTTAAAACTGATAATTAATTTATAACAAAAGTTTTTAATTTTTCTTTATAACTTTTATTCATTTTATTAAATAAATTTATTATTTATTTATTATTTTAATAAGTATATTATTTTAATAAGATTTATAATTTAAATTTCTAATTTTTGTAAAATTAATAGTCAAAATTTCTAATTTTTTAAAGAAAACCTTGTTCTAAATGCTTTCATGTATATTATCATCACGTCATAGAAAGGGCACCAGAAAATCAGAAAACTTTATTTTTAGACCTGATTCTTCCACTAATAAATTCTGTGACCTGGGGAAAAAACATTTCCCTTCTCCTGGCCTCAATTTCCTCAGTAATTTGAGGGCGTTGGGCTAGACAGTCCCTCTGGGCCTGTGAGTCTATGATTCATTCCCCCTTCTCTCCCGCAGCAGCTCTGCGTGGCTGGAAGGGGCTGAGACAATTCACCTTTATGGGCTGAGATGTGCATGCTGGTCGGAGCTGGGAGAGTCAGAATGACGTAAAGCAAAGAACTCTCTGCTGACCACTGTGTAACCTTGGGCAGATCACTCCCTTCTCCAGGCCTCCCTCAGTTTCCCCATCCAGTAAAATGGACATTATAATCCTTTCTTCGTCCCCACAGCAGGTTTACTGTAAGGAAAGAGTATTATAAAAGCTAAAGGCATAGGGATAGAGACTGGACTTGGGATTTCATTAGTAGAGGGAACTCCTGGGGGAGGAAATTCCTCTACTAATACAGTTTGGTACCTGCTCTGCCACTAATAGTCGTAGAGAGTTACGCTGAGGGCCTAAATGATTTGCTCAAAGGCATTCAGCCAGTGTGTGTCAGGGGCAGGACTTGAACCCAAGCCTTCTTGTAAACCTTAGGCACTGTAGAAATGGGAGCTGGTGATATTATTGGGGTAGTGGAGGGGGGAGAAAAAGAGACACAAGCTAGGAGTGAAGATACATGATAACTATAGTAATGTTCTCCATTGATGAGTCTGGAGGAGGAAGGGGGAGGGAGGAAACAAGTATTTACTAAATGCCTCCTACATGCCAGGCACTGTGCTCAGTGCTTTAGCAATATGACCTCATTTGATTGAGGAGAGGCAGACTGGCTCTATAAGGAAATATTCTGCTGCCATCTCCCCATATGAAGCACAGCCTCTTCCTCCCTGCCTCCCACAGGCCCTGAGAGCATCCCTGGAGATGAAGTGTAAATGTCATGGGGTCTCTGGCTCTTGCTCCATCAAGACCTGCTGGAAGGGGCTGCAGGAGCTTCGAGATGTGGCCCAGGATCTCAAGAACAAATACCTGTCAGCCACCAAGGTGGTGCATCGACCCATGGGCAGCCGGAAACACCTGGTGCCCAAGGACCTGGACATTCGGCCCGTCCAGGACACAGAGCTGATCTACCTGCAGAGCTCCCCCGACTTCTGCATGAAGAACGAGAAGGTGGGCTCCCACGGGACACAGGACAGGTGAGGCAGGGGATGGGGACTGGGCATGACTTTGGAGTGTAGTTCTCTGTCTTGGAGAGTCTGGACCCAGTACTAGCTCATGAGCTCTCTGGGGGCAAGGGACCCATGCTCTACACACAGTAGAGTCTTCAGCGTAGGGTAATGGAAAAAACTGTCCCAGAGTAGAATGAGCCTCCTAGGAAGGAAGGGAACTTTGCTTTGATGGAGGGCCTTCACTAGAACCCAAATAACTACTTGTCCAAATTCCTTCTCAGAAACCTGCTAGCTATGGAACCACAGGCAGGTATTTTGACTTCTTTGACCCCCAGTTTTCCTCATTTATAAGATGGGGATGGTAATAATACTTGCAATAAACTTTCTCAGAAAGTTGTTATGAGGATCAAAAGAAATAATACATTTAAAGGGCTTTGCAAACCTTAAGATGTTCTATAAATATTAGCTCTTATTATTATGTACAGCTAGCAAGTGTGCTTGAGGCAGAATTTGAACTCAGATCTTCCCACACCATACAGCACTCTACCCACCGTGTCACCTAGCTCCCAGTCATAAAAGGTGATACAGATAAAAACTTCCTAATAGTTTCCCAGTTCAGAAAGAATGGTTTGATGTTTCTGCTATATTTGGATTATCCTGGCTACTGTCAACCTCTACAAGTACTGGAAACCTGAACAGATGTTAAATGCAAAGGGTATGGGGCAGTTAGGCAGCACAGTGGATAGAGCACTGGCCCTGGATTCAGGAGCACCTGACTTCAAATCCGGCCTCAGACACGTAACACTTACTAACAATGTGACCTTGGGCAAGTCACTTACCCCCATTGCCTAGCCAAAAAATAAAATGCAAAGGGTACTTCATTATATAGATGAGGTCCTGTATAAATCTGATATTTATGGACCACCAGAGGCCAAAAGGACCTTGGAATGTAGTAGATAATAGGTCCCACCCAAAGAGACTTCAGAACATAGAATGGAAAATGGGAGATCTAGGTAGGACCTTCTGATATAGAAAATCAGAACTGAAGGAGACTGTAAGACATTGAACAAAGAATATTAGAACGGGAAGGAACCTTAGAACATGGGTTCTTAGAGCTAAGAAGGTCCTGAGAGCATAGATTACTATAGCTAGAACACAAAATATCAACATTTGAAAAGATTTCCAAACATAAAATGTTAGAGCTAGAAGGGGTCTTTCATTATCATTTGGTCTAACTCCATAATACTTTCATTTTATAGATTAGGAGTTTGGGGCCAGGAGGAGTGGGGTAAACTCTTCAAGACTAGAAATGAACTTGGAACACAGGTCTCCTGACTAAAAGTTCAGTGTTCCTTCCGCTATCCCATGCTGCTTGGTTTTATCCTCACAACAGGCTATTGTTACCCCCATTTTACAGATGTGGAAGTGGAGAAACAGAGGTTAAATGACTTACCTAAGGACACATAGCTTATACGTGGCAGAGCCAGAATTTGCTTCCGGCTCTTCTGACTCCCAAACCAGGGCTGTTTCCACAATACCCATTTTCTTTAAAATATAGACTGTTAGTGCTGGGAGGAGCCTTCGGAATCAGAACGGCAGAGCCGAAAGGGCCCTCCGAGCACAAAGTGGGGACACCATTTAGTCCAACGCACTCTCATTGATAGCTGAGGGCACTGAGGCCTGGAACAGAAGGTACTGCCCCAGGATCACACAGTGCATCAGTGGCAGAGCCCATGTCCCGATTCCTTAGTCCATGGATTTTTCTGGTATCTCCCATTACTTTTCATAGAACGTGGTTCCTCCAAACACAGGTTCAAGGTCCTCCAGAGTCTAGGTGTGCAATGGTAAGGACAGTGAAGGGGTCAGCTCCTCACCATCTTTAGGCCAGGTCTTAGAGAACCATCATTTCCCAGGGCCATGTCTGGGCCCCCTTTTCTCACCGCCACTCCCATCACCAGAATGCAGCTGAGTCCTTAGAAGTCTCTGCTGAAACATCTGCCTCCCAGAGAGCTGGCCCAGCGCACTCCCATGGCTTGGATACCACTCGCTGCATTTTCTCACGCCCCTTGGCTTCTCCCATCACCGTTCTTGGCTTTGTTTCTCTCTCTTGGGGAACTCTTCCCAAGGGGATAGAGGGGAGAGGTTTCTATGTAGTGACAGGCACAGCCAGCCCCCACAGAGCTCCCTTTGCTGTCTCATAAGAGGCAATATGGTAGCAAGAGTTCCAGCCCTAGAGCCGAGTCTTGGGTTCAGATCCCACCTGTGACTCTTACCAGCTAGATGACCTTGGGTAAATTACTTCCCCTCCTGAGCCTCCATTTCCCCATTTTATTAAATGGGGAAAAATAATCCCTGTACTATCTACTCACAGTATTAAAGGGTCAGTGCTCCGTAAAAGTATTGAAAGGCTCGAGAGGAATGAATTATACATGTGGGGCCATGGTGGAAAGAGTCCTGGGCTGGAAGTTTGAACACCTGGCCTCTTCTCCTTCCTGGGACTGTTTCCCCCTCTATAAAATGAGGATCTGATTAGGTGGTCCCTAAGTCCCCTTCTGCCTCTGCCATTCTGTGGATTCTGGGTGAAGAGTCCCAGCACTCCCACTGACTTCAGCCAAGCAGGAAGAAAGTTAGGGTGCCCCCCCCACCATTTCCCTTTGATGGCTTCTTGAAAGCTGCCTTGGATACTCAGAACAATCTGATCTCACCTGGGTGTGGAGGCCAGGGGATTGGGAGGAACAGAGGATGACAAGTGATTTTTAAAACATATACCAAGTCAGAGGTGCAGGAGATCTTAGCAATATAATCCAAGCTAGAAGGGCCTAGATAGAGACCATCTAGTCTAACTGCCCCCATTTTACAGATGGGAAACTTGAGGCACAGAGGAGGGTTATCCAGTGAGGAAGAGGCAGCAGACACAGGATCTTGAGCAAGTCTTCATTTCTTTGGGCTTCAGTTTCTCCGTCAGTCAAGTGAAGGTCAGGGGATTAGAGATTCAGACCTAGACAGGACCTTATGGATCATATAGTCCCCTTTATTTTGTACATGGGGAAACTGAGTCTCAGAGAGGTTAAGTGACTTGTCCAAGCTCACACAGGGAGTAAGCCACAAAAGTCTTCTGAGTGCAAGTCTAGCAGGGTCCTCCTTCTGCCCTTCCAGATCTGACATTCTGGGATTCTGCTATCAAACCCTGTGGCTGGGCTTGGGCAAATCTTTAACCCTCTGTGGGGGGGGGGGGGTCGTCTCATTTTTCTTATCTTCAAAATGAAGAGACTACACTAAGTGGTCTCTAAAGCTGCCATTCTCCTGTGTCATACAATTCTATACTCCTGGAAGAAGTGAATTATATTATTTCACTACTTCAAGAATCCATAATTTGATCTACTGGGAAATTCTCCATTTACAGAGATCTCAATAATAATCGTTAGCATCTATATATCACTTAAAGTTTGCAAAGCACTTTACAAACATCGTCTTACTTTCTTTATCCTCACAACAATAGCACTGGGATGTAGGCACTATTACTATCCTCTTTTTTGCAGATAAGGAAACTGAGGCAGGCAGCTTAAGTGACTTGCCCACGGTCATACAGCTAGAGGCAGAATTTGAACTCAGGTCTCCCTGACTCCCTGGAGTCAGTGCCCTATTCACTGAACTATCAAGCTGCCTATGCTGTACCTTGGCAGACTGTCTTCCTGAGTTTCTGTGGCTGAAAAATTCATTCTCCTGTGGCCATCTTCTAGTGGTTAGCCTCTCCACATTTAGCTGGGCAATTACAAAGTCAATCACCAGACTTATACTGCCTAGATCTTTTCCACAGGCACTTCTGCCTAGCTCCTTTCCCCCATCTTGTTCTTAGCCAATTGATTTTTTGAACCTAAGTGCTGAACTTTACATTTTGCACTAAGGGTATTAAGTCTAAGAATGACCAAGAATTTAAAAGTTTCCCAGTCCTCCCCCTTACTCCCAAACCACCAGCTCCCCAGCCTGATCCCCATCAGCAGGGGGCCTCAGGACTCAGGGATGCCCCAACCCCTGGGAATGCCAAGAGGCAGGTAGGGGGAGGCCTGGGTAGTTCTTCCAGATGCCAAACATTCCTAGCTTCCCTTAACGAGCTGTCAGAAATCTGTCATCCGTTACTTTATCTAAACTTTTCTTGTACCAGCACCCAAGGACTGAGTGCATACGTTCACTCCCCACAGGCTAACGGATGATTGGTGGCTTTTAGTTAAGACCCAACACAACTTCCTCCAGGCTCACTGAACACAGGTTGTGGGAGCTGGAGGATACCAGATCATGGAGAACAGCTGGTCCAACATCAGAGGGAACTGAGGCCAAAACAAGGGAAGGGACTTAACCAAGGTCATGGAACCAGGCCCGGGCAGAGCCGGGGCAAGAACCCGGGTGTTCTGTGAAACTCCAAATGTGGCATGATGCAATGAGGAGCCCCTCACACCCAGATGCCTTAGTCCCAGCTCTGCCATTCTGTAACATTGAGTAATTCACTTACACCACTCTGAGACTCAGTTTCTTTATCTGTAAAACGAAGAGCTCCTTCCAGCTTTGACATTCTATGTCTTAAAGCCCCACCCAGCTTTGACAGTGTGTGTTCTGAGGTGTCTGTGAGCTCTGACATTCTATGTTCTGAGCCTCTTCTCAGCTCTGCCGTTCCATGTTCTAGGGTCCTTCACAGCTCTGACATCCTTTCCAACTCTGACATTTTTAGTTCTAAAATCTCTCCCAGCTCTGACATTCTATGTTCTGTGTTCTGAGCTTCCTCTCAGCTCTGCCATTCTGTATTCTAAGGTCTCTTCCAGCCTTGACATTCTGTGTTCTCAGTTCTCTCCCAGTTCTGACCTTCTGTGTTCTAAGGGCCCTCCCAGCTCTGACATTCTGTGTTCTAAGGGCCCTTCCAGCTTTGACATTCAGTGTTCTCGGTTCCCTCCCAACTCTGATATTCTGTGTTTTCAGTTCTCTCCCAGCTCTGACACTGTGTTCTAAGGACCCTCCAAGCTCTGATATTCCATGTTCTCAGGGCCCTCCCAGCTCTGACGTTCTAGGTTCTAAAACCCCTCTAACATTCTGTGATTGTAGCCTCTGCAGCTTGCCCAGAGAGTTGAAGGCCCCTGGGATGGCCAGTATTCCCATATGGACACCAGATTGCAAGGATCGGATAGGAGAGAGGGAGGAGCTTCCAGAAGACTAAAAGAATGTCAGTACAGGAAATGCTGGCTTCAGGCAACCCCTGGAGCTGCACAGGCAGAGAGGGAAATGAGAAGAGGAGGAGGAGTGTGTCTGGATAGAGGAGAAGCCAGAAGGGAAATGGGTTAGGGTGCCCTGGGGAAATAAAGGCACTCCTGGATCCCATTACCAAGCTGAAGGTGGGGGGGACCGTGAAGGAGAGATATCAGGTTTCTCCCCCGCTCTCAGCTGCCATCCCCCTCCCCTCCTCAATCAGGTGCTGGGAATATGGACAAATCAGACAATATCAGGGTGGGAAGTGACTTAAAAGACCTTTGAGTCCAGACCCCTCCATTAACAAGTGGAGATACTGAGATGCTGAGAGGAAAAAGGGACTTGTGTAGTAACTCAATGTCAGAACACTGAGGCATTAGGAAAGGGTGTCAGACTTGAAGTCTGAAGGTGCGGGTTCAAATCCCACCTCTGACACCTATTTATTACCTGTGTGACTTTGGGGCAAATCACTTCCTCTTTCTGGACCTTGGTGTGATGTCCTTCCCTGCAAAATGAGGGGCTGGACTAGGCGACCCCGAAGGTCCCTTCTAGCCCTAAACCCAAGGGTCTTTCCACTGAGCAGGGCTGCCCCAGCTTACATAAGTGCCCTCAGTCAGCCCTGACAAACAGAGTGAATGGGTTTTCCCACATCCAGCTCTAGGGACTGTTTGTCGGTGGATTCCACCTTTTCCCTGGCTTTGTCTAATGGGTGCAGCAGGACTGTTCCTGGCCGTGTAGACCAGGCGTCAGGATTTATGAGATAATTCATGGGGAATCACTGCGGAAACTATAAAACACCATACATATGTGAGGAATGGTGGATGGCTGACTGGAAAAACAATTGTGGAAATCTTAGAGCATCACTTCTGCATGGGACCTTAGAACAGAGAACAGAGAAGGTGTCTCTTCACCCCGTGCTCCCACCCCACACTCTCCAGTTCCATCATAAACTGGGCTTCAGCAAGGCTGCCTTCTCTGGATCCCACTCTTTTCCCTCTCTCTTCTTCCTCAGACCGGGACTCTTCTTTGAGGCCCTGCCCTCCCGCCTATCAGCAGGGTGTTATGCTTGGCCAGGGTTGTGGGAACATGTGAGGGAGAGGGTCTGAAGGATGGGAGGGGAAGAGGAAAACTTGGTAGGTGATGTGAATTGAGAAATTAAGATTCCTTCTATTCCTAGTCATTTTGTGTGCTGAAATACTGTCCAACTCAAGCTTTCTATGTGACCTTCAAGGTTCTAAGCTGTGACATTCTATGTTGTAAGGGTCTTTTTGTCCCCAGCATCCTAGGCTCTTAAGGTTCCTTCCAGGACAGACGTGATTCATTCCAAAGTTCCTTCTGCCTGTAACATTCTATATTCTAATGCCACATGCTGTAAAAACCTTTCTGACTCTGACATTGTAAGGCACAATTCAGTGCTGATTCTAGGCTCTGAAGCTCCCTTCCAGCTCGGACGTACCTTATTGTAACGTCCCCTCCAGCTCTAACATTCTGAGTTCTGATGTTACATACTCTGGAATCCTTTCCAGCCCTGACGTTCTATGTTCCTAGGTCCTTTCCAGATCAGGTATTTTGTGTTCTCAAGGGTCCTTCCAGCTCTTACATTCTGTGTTTCAGTGATACATGCTCTAGAATCCTTTCTCGCTCTGACATTCCATGTTCCAAAGTCCCTTCCAGATCTGACATTCCTTGATACTTTCAACAGACTTGGGAGGGCAACCAGGACAGAAAGTTTTCTCCCCGTTTCACAATGCTGAAGCCCAGTGAGGTACCGTGACTTACCTACGGTCACACCAGGAGTCCATGGAGCTTGGATCTCTGCATTCTTTCTGATTAGATTTTAAGTACACTGTGACAAAACCCACTCCCATTTCTGTCATTGCTCTCCCTGGGGGCACGGGTGTTGTCAAGAGTGGGAAGAAGTCCCTGCTCATCCCTGCTGCTGCCCAAATGTTTAGTCTGCTGAGCTTGGGGGAGGTTTCATCCTTCTTTCTCCCAGCCCTTTTCCTACCAGAATATCCAAGATCAAACGTGTGAGATCGCACAGATAGTCAATGATAGAACTTTTCTGGGTGACGTTGGACAACTCCTTGGCTGTCTCTTCCCTTAGACTACAGGATCCCTGGCAAGAGGGGCTTTGCTTACCCTGCTCCCTGCCCTTGCCCCTAATCAGGACCCTCTGAGGTCAGGGACCACTTCTCTATTTTTTTTTTCTTTTGGTGAGGGAATCGCGGTTAAGTGACTTGTCCAGGGTCACACCGCTAGTAAGTGTCAAGTGTCTGAGGCCAGATTTGAACTCAGATCCTCCTGACTCTAAGGCTGGAGCTTGTCCACTGAGCCATCTAGCTGCCCCTGGGACCACTTCTCTTAAATTGATCCATTACCAAACAAGCATTTAAAAATTTTTTTTTTCAAACAAGCATTTATTAAGTGCCTACTATATGCCAAGCACTGGGAATCCAAAGACAAAAATGAAAGTCTTTGCCCTTAAAGAGCTTCCAAGTATACACAACATATAGACAGAGTAAATAAACGCTAGGCAATTTGAGGAAGTCCATTGATAAACATTAATTAAGCGCTTACTGTATGCCAGACACTGTGCTAAGTGCTGGAGATAAAAAGAAAGGGGAAAGACAGGCCCTACCCTTGAGGAGCTCACAAACTAATAGAGGTCACAACACATAAGCAACTCTGTACAAAGAAACGATATACAAGACAAACAGAAAAGAATCCACAGAGGGAAGGCACTGGAAATAAGAGGGCTGGGTGAAGGCTCCTTGCAGAAGGTGGGATTGGAGCTGGGACTTGAGGCAGACTGTCCTGTGGGAGGCCATGGAGAGAAGGGGTCTGGGTCTCTGCTTCAGTCTGGGCATCCCAGAGGGCAGGCATTGTGTCTCCTCAGACCAAGGCTCGTGAATCAGCCAGGTCCTCACCAGAGCCCCTTTGCTTCTCTCTCCTCCCCCTCCTTTCCTCAGACAGTGCAACAAGACGTCCAACGGCAGTGACAGCTGCGACCTCATGTGCTGCGGCCGAGGCTACAACCCGTACATGGACAAGGTGGTGGAAAGATGCCACTGTAAATACCACTGGTGCTGCTACGTAACCTGCAAGAAGTGTGAGAGGATCGTGGAGCGGTACGTCTGCAAATGAAGCTGGCGGCTGCCCGCCTGCCCGCCCAGGTCCTGATCTTGGCCTTGGCTTTGGCCTTGGTGTTCTCAGGGCGGGAGAGGTCCCAAGGAGCCAAGCCCTGGCCTTCCCACATTCCTTGCCCCCTCACCCTTCATCCGTCCTGCCAAGATTCCAGACTTCCAAGGAATAAAGCAAAGGAGTTGACAGGTGGGGTGAGGGAGGGATAATAGACAAAGGAGGAAGACCAGGACCTTGTGGGAAGGAAAGCCAAACAGACCATTTTTAAAAATTGTCATCAATGGTGCCTTCCATCTTTTATTTTTCCTTTTGTGCCTTGAGGCAGACATCTGTGACTGGAAGGGTAGATTGGGCTGGGCAACTAGTCCTCAGAGCCTTCTAAGTGGCATTTGCCTACATGGTAGGAAGCGGGGGTGGGGAGAAAATAGAGACTCAATAACCCTGAGGTCAGGGTGTTCACTTTGGCCATCCAGTCGCCTCCCAGGGATAAGCGGTTGGGTAGAATGTCAACGTCATTGGCCTGGGAGGAGCAGAAGCAAGGAGTGCTAAGAGAGGCGGCAGGGAAGAGGAGGAAGAGGAGGAGATACAGACTCTAAAGAACCCTGGAATTGGAGTGTCTTCCCTCTTACCTCATCCTTGGGAAGGAGAGAGGAAGGGAGGGAGGCAAGGACATTCAGGGCTGGCCATGGATGAAAATAAGGACATGGCAACGTAGGGTCATTCAGAACTCCAGCTTCCCGGAGGGAAGCCCATCCTTTTTTTCATGAGTGTATTGACAGAAGATGAAGCCTGAAGTCATCCCAACATGAACCCTCCTCCCTCTCCACCCTGTAAAGAACAGGACTCAGCTGTGTGCATGGCAGCGGGGGGGGGGGGGGGTGCTCCCTGATTCCAGAATCCCTTTCTTCTACCCAAAAAGAAGACTCCATCCAGAGCCAAGAAAACCGATTTTGTCCAGGCCATTGAGCAAACAGACTCACTCATGGAGGATACCCATTTTCCCCTCCTTTGGAAGGTGGAACATGCAGAAATATTTATAAAAGTATAGCTCATGTTGTGGGTTGTTTTCCCTCTCTTCCTCTTTACATATAAATATATAAATATATGAATATATGATCTATATATTTTAAGCAGCGGTATGAAATAAATGCTGTGGTGGTATTCTAAAGCCTTCCAGACCCCATCGTGCTCCAGTCTCTTGCCTCTTTCCAGGGTTTATGGTCCTCAAGGTTACATATCGGACCTCTGAGAGGTTGTGGGGGGTGGGGAGGATCTCTCTGGTACCCTTGAAGACTGACACCCTGACACCAGGCTAGACTGTTGGGTCAAACACCTGGGTCCGAGTCTTGGCCCTGCTACTTCTACTCTATTACCCATGTCCCTGTGGGCAAGACCCTTGCTCTTTCTGAACCTTGGTTCCTTGAGGGGGTTGGTTGGACTAGATGGTCCCAACTCCTTGGCTGTCTCTTCCCTTAGGCTACAGGATCCCTGGCAAGAGGGGCTTTACTTACCCCACTCCCTGCCCTTGCCCCTAATCAGGACCCTCTGAGGTCAGGGACCACTTCTCTCTCTTTTTTTTTCTTTTGGTGAGGGAATCGCGGTTAAGTGACTTGTCCAGGGTCACACAGCTAGTAAGTATCAAGTGTCTGAGGTCAGATTTGAACTCAGGTCCTCCTGACTCTTTGCAACTTTAAATCCTATGATCTTTCCTAATTTGTGTTTAATAAAAACTCCTATTTCCATAGCATTTTAGGGCTGGGGTGCAGACTTGGGATTTCATTGGTGTATTGGAACTCCAGTGAGGGAGCCAAGATGAATCATCACCTTCTGTGAATCTCAGAGTCTTAGAGAGAAGCTGGGGCCCCTCAAAGGTTAACTGACTTCCCCAGGGTCTCACACGTAGTATGGGTCAGAGGCAGTTCTTGAACCCAGCTCTGAACCAAGGAAATGTGGAAGGGACTGTCTTTGGACATGCAGTAAGTAAGTATAAGACTGGAGTTCAGGGGGCAGTTAGGTGGATAGAGCACTGTCCCTGGAGTCAGGGGGACCTGAGTTCAAATTCGACCTCAGACACTTTACTAGCTGTGTCCATGGGCAAATCACAGAATCTGCAGTTTGAAAGGAAGCTCCAAAGCCATCACTTCCAACACTTCCCTGAACAAGAATTCTCTCTATAATCTATCTCTAACAAAATTTCAGAGCCTTCATTTTCTTATCTGTAAAATGGGGATAATAATATAATATTTATACTTCTTGAATCACAGGGAGAGAGAACAAATATGAGCTGTTATTATTATCCTTTCCAGTCCTGAGATTCTGGGACTTGTCCTGGACACACAGAGAGGAAGTTTTAGAGCTGGGACTTACTCCCAAGTCCAGATCTCCTTCTGCTTTTCTGAGCCAATGTCTGGAAAGTTAGATTCAGCTGATTCAGCCCTTGTTTCTCAAAGACATGTATCCATCTTTCCTCACCACACAATGCTGGTGTAGCTCATGGAACCCTGGGAAGCTGGGAAGTCAGGCCCTGCCACTGGCTCCCTGGGTGACCTTGTATAAGTCACTGTCCCTTCCAGGCCTCAGTTGCCCTCTCTGTAAAAGAAGAGAGTTGAATGAGGCAGCGTCTATAAGTCCTTCTAGCCTGAATATTCTTATGAAGTGACTGGGTCATAGGATTTTGAGCCAGAAAGGACCTTAGAGATCCTCTAATCCATGGGTGTTATGAGGCTCAAATTAGATGAGAGACATATAAAGTACTTTGCAAACCTTGAAAGTGCTATACAGGGGGCAGCTAGGTGGTGCACTGGATAGAGCTCTGGCCTTGGAGTCAGGAGGACCTGAGTTCAAATCTGGCCTCAGACACTTGACACTTACTAGCTGTGTGACCCTGGGCAAGTCACTTAACCTCACCGAAAAAGCAAAAAAAAAGTGCTCTACCAATGCCAGTTATCATCCTCATCATCAATTATTAATTATCCTCCATTCTGGTGAGGAATTCCTTCCCTGAGGCTTCTACTGCACTCCTACTGAACCCAAACAGTCAGCAAAACAATAAACCAAGCCCTTATTTGTTGCTATGGCTGATTTCTGACTCCTGCAAGCTGGTGAGAGCTGGTTCCAACACTCCTTGAGTCAAACTTCTTATTGTACAGAAGAGGAAACCGAGGCCTGGAAAAAAGCAATTTGACCAAGGTCACACAGCTAATAATTAATAGAGCTGAGAAATGAATCACTGACCAAAAATGCTGTTCTGTATATGGTGTTCTGAAAGCACTTTCCTCTTCATAACCTCATTAAAGCCTCCACAACCTTCAGAAATTAAACCTTAATCCCAGGTCTTTCTGACTCCCAGGCCGGCTCTCTGATACCCCATGCAGCCTGTCCTGAAGAGTTTTAGGTTTACAAAGTAGTTTCTTCATAACCCTGGGTAGTAAGTAGCACAAGGTATTTTTTCCCCATTTATTCCCGGTTTTTTAGGGAGAGATTACTCCCATTTCACAGAAGAGGAAACTGAGGCTCAGAGAGGGGCTATGACAAGTCACAGCTAGCAAGCACAAGTTATTCTCCCTATTCCTGGTAGCTTTTCATAGAAAATAGGATGTCAGAGCTGGAAGGGAAGGTCTTCTAGAGTCTAAATTCTAGACTAACCCCCTTAGGGCAGAAAGGTGGCTGCAGTGGATAGAAGTGGATAGGCTTGATGTCAGGAGGATGGGTTCAAATACTGCCTCAGCCCTTACTAGCTATGTGACCCTTGGCCAGTCACTTCTCTGGATCTCTGTCTTCTCCTCTGTCAAATAAGGAGTTTGGACTTGGGGGCCTCCAAGAGCTTCTTCCAGCTCTTAATCTAGTTTCCTGCGATCCCTTATTTTACAGATGAGGAAGCTGAGTCTGGGAAGAGAATTGACTTACCCAAGGTCACACAGATAATGTAGTTTCAGAATTGGGTCTTGAACCAAGTTCTGACTCCAAATCTCAGGCTCTTTTTACTTCATCATGGCTACATTATGAAAATGAAGATGGTAACTGACACATAGCTTGTTTTACCAAGTTCTTCACAACATTATTTTCTTTAAGCTTCACCGCTATTCTCAGAGGTAAATATCACAGACAGTATTCCCCCTTTTACATCTGAGGAAACTGAAATTGAAAGAAGTTGACTTGCCAAAGTCACACAGCTAGAAAGTATCAGAGATGGGATTTGAACTCAGGTCTTCCTGGTTCCAAATCCACGTGGCCACCAGGATTGTGAATTATTTCCCTCCTGGGGAGGTGATGGGAGCAATAAGAGTACTTTCCCTACCTCCACAACCTCACCATTCATGTCAATTCAATTTAATCAACATCTGTCTATCTCTACCCATCTGTCTGTCTGTCTATCTATCCACCAATTCATCTATCTATATCTACATCTCTATCATCTATCAGTCTCTAGCTTTATCTATCTACCTAACCATCTATCTGTCAATCTACCCAGTCATTCATCTATCTATCTATCTATCTATCTATCTATCTATCTATCTATCTATCTATCTATCTATCTGTTGATTAGGTGTTTATTGTATGCAGAGTACTATACTCCACACCAGAAGAGATAGAATTCCTCTTTTCTCTCCAATTGCAGAAGAAGAGATGGCCTTCTTCCTTTATAGCATTAACCCTGCCCGCACCCTCACCCTAATCCCTTTTTGTTTCCTCCATGACCCCATTCTAGCTATCATCCCCTTAGTCCCCTAATAATAATGATGATGGCTGACATTTATAAACAGCTCTTCCCTCTGCCTGTTGCTTTGGTTTATACCTGTGATTTCATTAGAGTAGGCAAACTTCTTTGCAACCAATAATCTTAGAGTGCCTCAGCCTGAGGCATTGAGGGGTTAAATGATTTGTTCTGTGTCACACAGCTATTGTGTATCAGAGGTTACACTTGAACCCAGTTCTTTCTGGCTCTCCTCTCTACCCTTTCTGCCTTTCCCCTCTCTCATAAAGGATTTAGGATTTATAAAATACTTTCCTTATAACCCTGGGAGGTAAGTAGCACAAGGAATTTTTATTCCCATTTAATAGTTCAGGAAACTGAGGCTCATAAAGGTCAAGAAAATTGCTTGGATTCCCAAAGCTACTGCATATGGCTGCTGAAGACTCATTCCCTTTCTGTGAAAATAAATTGGCTATCTCTTACAGATCTTCAATCTCATCCTCTCTGTTCCTTCACTTTTGCCTTACAAGTATGCTTAGGTCTCCCCTTATCCTGAAAAAAAAAATAAACAAACTGTCTCTTATTAACCTTACTACCCTCCCCAAGCTATTGCCCTGTACCTGTCCTTAATGCTGAATTCCTAGAAAGATAGATATTCCTGGTCACCACTACCTCTCCACCCACTCATTCCTGTTTGTCAGCAATCTAAGCAACCCCATTCTCAGGGGTCAAGAGGTAGATGATGAACCAGCAGAGAAGATAGGGAACGAGCAGGAAGATAGGTAGAAGAACAAGGGGGTGAGATAAATATCAAAGAAACTAAGGGAGGGGAAAGCACCCTGGAAGAGGGAGTGGTCAACTGTACTTTGGGGGCTTGAGAAGACTTAAAAGAGCTATCACAAGACTCAGTTAAGGAAGATGATGAGAATTGTGAATCAGCAAGGTCCCCAGTGAGGCTGGACAGCATGAATTTGTAGTGGACCTAGACGGCTAAGCTGTGGAACATTTTCCCAACACTTCCTGCATAGTAAGCCCTTGATAAATGCTTGTTGACTGACTATAGCAGTGTCCAGAAGTTGGAAAGTAGGAGTAGATAAAGCAGATGTTGGGGGGATATCCCAGGTCTCCAATTCAACAAGGATTTATCACCACCTATGTGCAAGGCACTATCCTTGGTCCTGCAGAGACAAAAAGAAAATGAAAGCCAGTCTCTGCCATGAAAAAGCTTACAATCCATTGGGAGATACAATATGTATTCAGTTAACATGACCATTGGAGGAGGGAACCAGGAGGGATTTGTTGTGGGCAATGGAACTTGAGCTGAGCCACAATGGAAGGTAGGGATTAAAAGAGGCAGAGGTGAGAAGGTACCCTCCAGGCACAGGGGCCACCAGTACCAAGTTAGGAAGGCAGGATATGCAATGTGGAGTTTGGAGAGCAAAAATTAAAGCAGTTTGGGTGAAACATAAAGTGTGTGAAACAGTGTTAAGATACAATGATCCTGGAAAGACAGTCTGGAGTCAGACTGCAAAGAGTCTTAAGTGCCAAGCAAAGGAGTTGTTATTTTAACCTAAAGGCAATAGGGAACAATAGAAGTTTCTTGAGCAATGACTTAGACCTGTTCTTTAGAAATATGAATTTGGCAGCTGGATAGAGAGAGGATGGATAGGAGAGGGAGAGACTAGACATTGCAGGTCTAATTAAGATATCATTATAACAGTCCAGGTAAGACATGATGAGGACCCTAGCTAGGACGGTGGCTTATGAGTGAAGAGCAGGGTTGAAGATTGGCAGAGTATCAATGGAGGCAGGATAAGGCAGAATAAGAGGGAGAGAGATCAGGGATGAAAGATAACACATAACGTTTCAGCCACCAAGTCAAAACTGAAGGGAAGAAATTAAGATCTGAGCAAGGTTAATGGACTGGGAGAAGGGGTGAGGGTAGAAACTGGAGTTTATTGTTGTTCAGTCATTTCAGTCCTGTCTGACTCTTCATGAGCCCATTTGGGGTTTTCTTGGCTGAGATCCTGGAGTAGTTTGCCATCTCCTTCTCCAGCTTATTTTTTACAGATTAGGAAACTGAGGCAAACAGGCTTAAGTGACCAGCTTGAGGTGAGTTCAAAAATAGGTTTAGGAGGGGGCAGAAGGATAAATGGAAGGACAGAATATTCTAATCAGAAGGAAATTGCAGCCTTGAATTTTGGAGACAGAACAGTTTTATGTGATAGTGAGTTCTGTGATATCTAAACATACTGTGGGTGGTTCAGGTAGAGTGGAGACAAAGGCAATGGGAGCTGAGGAGGTCAACAAACTGCAAGGCCAGGGTGTTCAAGGGAACATTCATTAATCAAAAGTCAGGGGTTAGGATGGAGAGGGAGAATGAGAGCCAGGTACTGAACACCAGGAGAAAGGAGGGAGGATGTTCCAGGAGATAGTAGAAGACAGCAATTAGGAGCTGGCTAGTGATATTAATGGATGGGAAGAACCTCAGAAGAGGAGAGGCCAGTGGTGATGGCCAACACAGGGTTTGGAATGGCAGTGATGAGTGTGATAACTCCTCCGCTTCACCTGGTGTGTCAGGCAGGGCACAAGATAAAGAAGAACCAGTCCTGAAGAGCATAACAAGGGGGGAAGGTGGCTTTCAGATAAAATGGAATGCATGGTGGATGAGATGGACAGAAGATGCCCAAAACTAGGACTATGGGACCATAGATCTGGAGTTGAAGGGACTCAGTCATCTACTCCAGATGAAAAAACTGAGGCCCAGGGAAGTAAATGATTTGACCATGAGCACACAACCAGTAAGTATCAAAGATAGGATTTTAAGTTGGGTGCTCTGATTGTGGTACCCCACTGCCTCCTGGGGGAGGTGAGGGCTGAGCTGGATAGGATGGATAGTACAAGGAGAAGTGTGGAGAGGCAGAAGGTGACTCTGAATCACAGGAATTAGGGGAGCAGGAGGTGGGATTTTGGTTTCCATAGGATGGGAGCAGTACCAGTTGATCATAATGCAGAAGACTGAAGGGTAGATGGGAGTGGGGGGTCAAGAAGTCTGTATGGTGAAAGAAGCCTCAGCTGGCCACTCCTTTCCAATATTTCCCATCATCACAATCCCAGGGACAGGCCAGGGCCATTATTGAGGTTGGGTCAGTAGAGTTGTGAGCATTATAATGATGTCTCTCTCTCTTCAGCAGCCATGACCCTAATCATACAATGGTGGGCATTGCAAAAGATCCTGATGTATTGAACGAACGAACGAATGAATGAATGAATGAATGAATGAATGAATGAAGTGGGGGGAGCATTTCTTAAGTGCATACCATGTGTAAAGCACTTTACTAAGCCCTAGGGATACAGATAGAAAAATAAGACAGCCTCTGCCCTCAGGGAGCTCACATTCTAATTTCAGAGGCAGCAAATAGAAGAAGTCTCAGCTGTTAAGTCAGATGGAAAGATCCTGTGTACCTTAGAGTACATGGCAAAAGTATATGGTAATGCATCTTGCTTATTATCATCTCCACTGACAAAACTGTATCTATTTCTGATGTCAAATGACTTGACAGTCCCAAAGATTTTGGTGTTACAGAGTTTCTTTTCCAGGTCCTCAGTAGCCATGATGTCATGGTCAGAGTGACCTGGATTCAAGGCTCACCCCTAGCACCCTATTGACTGAGTGACCCTCCCAGCGCCCTGGGGAATTCTCTGAGACTGCAAACTGCAAACTGATGCTCACCTACATGGCCAGATGGTTTTTTCCCACTGGGAGCTGTGTCTACACAGGAGCAGAAGTCACACAGTTACTCAGGTAATAAGCATTTAGCTGTGCTAAGAATTGAGGTTACAGAGGAAGGTAAAAACACAGTCCCTGCCCACAAAGGATCTCATATAAATCACAGTTCCAGACTCCAAAAAAAAAAAGGTGGTTGGCATGTGATGAGAGAGAACAGAGAAACTTCAGCCTCCTCAAATGGCAGCCATGAGGACCAAGGGGTGAAGAATCCTCCAATCTCAGCTCCAGAGAAGCCAAGGCTAAGACTGGGGCTCCTCTCCTACAGATGGAGGTTTGACAATAGGGCAGAGGAAGTGCACGGGGAAGGGGCATCCCTGGGAAAGCCCCTCCACTCCCTTCAGCAGCCTCAGCTGTTCACAGTCTGGCTCCAACCTTCCTGTCCTTATCTCATACTACTCCCCTTCACATACCCTACATTCCAACTAAACTAGCTACTGGAGGTGGGCCTTGAAAGATGGGTGAGCTTTTAATAAGTAGCTTGGACAAAGTCCTATCCAACCTTAGGATAATGGAAGAGCATTAAATTAGCAGTCTGAGGACCTGGGCTCTGCATTTTCTATCTGTCTTACCTTTGGCAGATCCTTTCCTTCTTCTGGGCCTCAGTTTTCCCATCTGTAAAATGGGATGGGGAGGGGTTGGACCAGAAGGGGCCCCATGTTCCTTTAGCTCTAATCCAGTTCTAATTTCTCTGATCCAAGGCAGGAACAAGCCTAATGTGGCCAGGTAACATGTAGGCTCTATGGCATAGTACACAGTGCTGGATGGGGAGTCAGGAAGACCTGTATGCAAATCCTGTCTTTGACCCTCACTCTGTGACTATAGACATGCCAATCACTTCTCTGCACCTCCTCAGTAACATAGAGCCAAAAGTATGGGTAATAGCTACCTCACAGGATTGTTGCGAGATTCAAATGAGATAATACATAGAAAGAGCTTTGTAAATGTTTAAATCTTTATCTCTTTAAATTTTTATTATGATGTACAACTCCATATTGCGCTCCTATGGTCTTCCTGGTGTGGGCTTACTCAGAATGTATAAAATGCCTCCATTATTACTGTCATTCCTGAACCAGCCCTAACAAGAAGGTGGTCTAGGGGTAGGAATTGTGCAATGCATCCCCAGTCCTCCTCCTCCTTTTCTGACTGCTTCCTCTGTCTCCTTTGTGGGTTCCTCTCGAGTCCTCTCAGCGGCAGGCATTTGCTCAAAGTTCTGTCCGCTTCATACTTTCTCCTTTCCTGACTTCATCCATCCCCACATCTCCCTTTACCCTCTCGATAGCGATTCCCAGATACGAACTCTGCTGTTGATCTCTGTTCACCCGTCCCACATCTCCAACTGCTCACTGCACATCCCTACCTGGATTTCCTGCCTACCATACTCCCCAGCTCTACCTCTCCCAAACTAACTCAGTTGTGAGTTGGGAAGGATGAGTAAGAGGAGAGTAGTGTCCTTGAAAGTAACATGGGGCCAAAGAAATAACCTTCCATCCTCACCAGTCTCCTGACATGGCTTCTTCCCACTGTCAGGGCATCAGGGAGATGCCAATTCATTGTGTACCAGGTCTCCTGCTGTTTGCAGGGGACCTTTTCTGCCTGCAGGGAACAGAGAGACCGCATTTCTTCCTTTGCCTATCTTCTGAATTGGTCTGCCAGCGATAAGACAGAATGTCCTATAGGGATAGGACAGAAATGCTGTTCCATCAGTTTCCCCTACTAGCTCTCTCCCTGAACTTCCTAACACACTGAGAGGACACCACCTCTAGTGATGTTACTAACTCTCCTGAACTCACTCTTCAGTGATTAACAAATTCCCACCTGATCACACTCTCCCCAACCCAGTGATCCTGTAACCTTGCTATCATTCTTCATTCCTCACTGCCCATTCCCTTATTTCCATTTCCCCCAACCCAACTCTCACCTCCACCCCCCAATGTCTCCCTCTAAATCTACCCACCCCATTCCACTGTGGTCTCTAGAATACACGCTCCCTACATAAACTTGTTTTCATCTTAAATCTTATCCTCTCTCTTTCTTGCCATTTTCTTGTCATCGTTGGGACCTGGCTCCATCCTGATGGCACGTCACAGCCATCTTGGCATCCCTTTCTAATACTGATTATACTTTCACTCATTCCCTATTCCTAACTCACCAGTTGAGAAGAGGAAGTTGGAATATTCCCTGCTCCCCATGGCCACTTCCAGGCTCTCCCTGTACCTCCTTTGCTCAGTAACCTTTCCTCCTGTGAAGTTCTCTCAATCCGTGTCTACCACCTGATCAAAATTCTGGTAGCTGTTGTCTACTGACCTCCAGGATGCTGCCCTTCCTTCCTCAATGAATTTAGTGTCTGGCTCATAGTCTTTCTCTCCTCCCCAATTTCTGCCCCTGTACCGGGAGACTTCAACAAGCACAATGATACTCCCTCAGACGCTCTCCCAGTTCTACACCACAGCCACACCAAGCTGGTCATACTCATGATCTTTCTATCACCCACAAATGTTCCATTTTTGTATTTATGAATTCTTAAATTCCCTTATCTGGTCACAATCTGTTGTTATTCTGCTTTTCCCTCTACCTTTCAATGCCAAATCCTATTCTTCATCTTTACTGAGACCTCCAATCCCTAATATTCAATCACTCTATGTCTGCTGGCTGCTTCCCTCCTGCTTACTAATATGCCCATTTCTCCCCCATCCTCAAAAAAATCTTCACTTGATCCACATAAGCTCTCTAGCTAGCTCTCCCTTTTATGGCTAAACTTGTTCCTTCAATCCAAAGGGTTTCTGGTCCTCCCTAGGGCCTTTTTGACAGCGCCCTGAAGGTCAGCCAAAACAAATGTAGCATCCCCAGCCAAGAGGCCACCCTGCTCCTCTTTCTATTCAGCTCAAGGGAATGAGAGAAAGGAGGAGAGGGGGAGGGGGAGAAGAAAAGGGAGAAAGAGAGGAGAGAAGAGGGAGGGCAGGAGAGAAGGAGAAAGAGAGGGGGAAAGGAGAAAGAGAGAGAAGAGAGAAGAAGGAGAGGGTAGAGAGGGAGGGAGAATGAGAGACAAAGAGAAAGGGAGGGAGAGGGGGAGATTTTCATAGATTTTATAGGATTTAGAACTGAGAAGAGAGCCCTTTAGACAATATAGTGGCATGTCAGAATGAAAGGGACATTTACAGATCAGTTACTCCAACCCCTCTTGTGAAAAACCAGGGCTCAGCATTTGTTGTATTCAGTCAAGGGAGAGCTTAATAGAGAAATGGTCTATGAGCTGTCCCTTGTGAAACTCTGAAGTTAGAATCCCAGAATCTTAGAATCATAGATTTTGAGAGTCACAATATCCTATATAGTTACAGAATTCTAAAATGATACTTTCTTTTTAAAATAAGTTTTTATTGATGTCTTTTTTTGTATCACAATTTCCCCAATATTCTTCCCACTCCTCCTCCCAGAAAGCCATCTCATATAACAAATCACATTTTGTTAAGACAAAATAAAGAAAAAGAAGAGGGGGAAAATTCAGCAAAACTGATTAAATCATTGAGAAAGTTTGGCAATATATGCAATGTGCAACACTTGTGGACCTCCCATTTCTGCAAAGCTGGGGTGGGGGGGAAGCCAGTCTCATATTTCTTCTTTTGTGCCATGCTTTTAGAAAGATAGACTTTCCCAGAATTAGAGAATGCTAGAATCTGAATTTCAGAGCTGGAAGGAAGCTTTGAACATGGACTGTGATTACTGGGGAGAACCCGAGCTGTTCAGAACAGCTAAGAAGTACTAGATCTGAAATATAAACACAAATCTTCTCTGGGAGAATGCTGGCAAATGTTTAACAACCAGCTCTCTGGGGGGTAGTTGGGAGGGGCAATGTACACACACACACTTTTAAGCTGAAGCTCGTTCATCCACCATCTTCTTAAGTCAAGATAGATGATCAACAAGAAGGATAAACCAAACCCTGATCTGTAGCATTTGCCAATTTCCAAGGGGTAAATACTCACGTGGAACATTTAACAATTGACTCTCATGTGCCTGGAGGAGCTGCCTCCGGTACACTCCTGCTTCTGACCCCAAATCCCATGCTCTTTTCACTGCACCAAACTGCTCATCTCTCCCAGGTTCTCCCTACATGGATCTAAGTAAGCCATGAGTCCCGTCTACATATCCATATATGTATATATTTATGCATACTTAAATACCTATATATATATATATACATACACATATGCATATACACATATACACACATATATGTATATATATGAATATAAACAAGGTGTCCCAAAAAATCTTAGAGCTTTTTTGCTTTTTTAAAAGCTGTTTTAGCTTAAAGTCATTTAACTAGCTTTAAGCTTTAAAAGATTAAAACCGCACTCACACTTTTGGGACACCCTGTCTCTGCACAGTTCCTATATACATAGTACAGTTACAAGGCATGTTCTTGTTTGTTTATATGCATTCTCTCAATGGATACCAATAACAACTCCAGTGAGAGAGCTGATGAAAGTGTTAATCCTTGTGGTATAGATGAGGAAACCGCAACTTTAAAAAGTTAAGAAAGAAACTTATCTGAAGACCCACAGCTAAGTATCAGAGGTAGAATCCAAACGTGAATCCTCTATTCGCTAATTCTTACTACTCTCAGCTGATACCCTTGCCACCACACCTTGCTGTTCCAAGGAATGCATTTAAATATCTCATTCCTAAAAATAATAAATACGTGTGTATATATTTTTTTAATGTAGCCAAGGAATGAATTGGAATATTTTATTCCTGAAAAAATTAAATATGTGTGTATATATATTTTTGATGTGACCATTTTTCTCTTGCAGAAGCTACAAATATGACCTATTCGGACACAGTCACAACCATCTGCAGTCAGGGAGAGAAGAAAGAGGCAAGACACTGGGACCCAGAGATTAGTTTGGTGGGAAAGGCTGGGATCCGACAGATAAGACCCGAGGGAAAAACTGAGCAATACCCGAAAGACTAAAAAAGAGGGGGTGGAAGAGGAAGGAGACTCAGACCTAGGTTTGTTATCCCCCAATTCTCCCAGGGACAAGCTGTCATGTTACAAAGCCCAGGCCTGCTATGACCCAGACGTTGCAGCCAAGCCCACGATCTCCCCCAACAGTTGAGAGGACACCGACTGACAGGAGGAGATCGCATTTCTGCAGCTCCAGGTCTAAAGCACTTTCCTGGAGGAGACGGCAGCTCTGCCACTGACTCACTGTGTCACCCTTCCCCTCTCTTGACCACCTTTTCTTCATCTGTCAAATGGGTGGGGCTAGGCTAATCATCTCTAAGAACTTCTGACTTCTGGTATTCTATGACAGCTGGATGGGTGAAGTGGGAGGAGGGCTGAGTCTGGAGTCCTGAAGACCTCAGATCAAATCTAGCTTCTGACACTAGCTGTGTGACCCCTGGGTGAGTCATTTAACCATCACTGTCTGCCTTGGTTTCCTCATCTGTGAAATGGGGATCATAATAGCACCTATCTCCCAGGCTTGTCGTAAGGATCAGATGAGACAATAATATCTGTAAAGGGCTTAGCACAGGGCCTGGTGTGCAGTGGGTGCTTAGGAAATGTTTGTTTCCTTCCTTCCTGTGTTCTAAGGACCTTTCCAGCTCTGACATTTTACGTTCTATGGTCCCTCCCAGTTCTAACATCATATGCTCTACAGTCAAAGCTAACTCAGATTTTCTAGGATCCCTATCAACTCTAATATCTTATGCTCTATGACATTCTGTATTCTAACATCCTACATTCTAAGGCCCCTTCCAACTCTAACCTTCCATCTTCTTCTTGAAGCCCCGAAAGTTTGTGGCCTGGTATTCTTTGTTCTAAGGCTCCTTCCTGCTCTCACATTACATGTTCTAAGGTCACTAACAGCTCTGGTAGTCTTTTCTAACAGTCCATGTTCTAAGGTTCTTCCAGCTCCAGGATTCTAACATCCTATGTTCTAAGGCTCTTTTCAATTCTGACCTTCCATCTTCTCCTTGAAGCCCTGAAAGCTTATGTCCTACTATTCTTTGTTCTAAGGTTCCTTCCTGCTCTCACATTGCATGTTCTAAGGTCCCTAACAGCTCTGGTAGTCTGTTCTAACAGTCCACGTTCTAAGGTCCTTTCCAGCTCTGATTGTCTATTCTGACAATCTATGTTTTAAGGTTTCTTCCAGTTCTGATATTGTCTGTTCTAATCTTCCTTTCAACCTTGAAATTCAGATTCTGCACTTCTATGATCTGAAGAGTATATTGTTCTAAAATCCTGTAATTCTCCAGGGTTCTATGATTCTCAGGATCTATGATTCTCACACTCTGTGACTCCAGCTCGTGAGTGTGAGCAATGGCGCCCTGAGTCTGGTCACCCTGACAGAATAAAGTAAGTGTTCATCCCTGACTTCTGACCAGGCCAGGCCTGCTCAGTGTAATGCCAGATTTGAGCTCTGCCGCAGCCTGTCAGTAGCGGCACCACGGCAGAGGCCCAGGGCCATGTTCTCTCCTCCTTGGGGCAGATAACTCAGCCCTAATAAATCCATTTTATGGCCATTAGCCTCACTTGGTTATCATTCTCCAGTGATTTAGATGCTATTGGAAAAGGATAGCATGGGGTGGAGAAACGCTCATCCTCCTTGTGCTTGGAGGCAGAGATGGCATCAGGAAAGAGAAACAGATCTAAAACAAAAGACTTGGCTTTGGTCTCCCTGCTGTTTGGGGGCTCCCTGCTGTTTCCTGGACATCTGCAGCTGATGCTGCTTACTACCTGTGTCCCCGAGCAAGGGTTAAACCAAGCCTGTCGGCCAGCAAGGTCCTTAAGGAGCTATGTGACCTTGGGCAATGCTCTTTCCCTCCTCTGAGTTTTCTCATCTGTAAAATGGGATAACAATCTTTGCCCTGCTCCCCCCCACCCCCTTTACTGTTCACACAGAACTTTATGTATTTCAAAGAGCTACAGAGAGATGAGGTATCATTAGAATCACAGCGTTTTAAGGTTTGCCAAGAACTTCACAATTCTTATATCATTTGATCCTCACAACAGCCCTATGAGGTAGGTACTGCTACTAACCCCATTTTACAGATGAGGAAACTGAGGCAAACAGAGGCTAAGTCTTGCCCAGGGTTATACGACTAGTGAGTGTCTGAAGTGGGACTTGAACTCAGGTCTTCCTGACTCCAAGCCCAGCGTTCTTTCCACTTGGCATCATCATCATCATAACAGCTTATGTTTATATAGCACTTACAATGTGCCAGGCACTATGCTAAGCACTTTACAACTCTTATCTCATTTGAGCCACACAATGACCCTGGGAGATAGGTGCTGTTATTATCCCCATTTTACAGATGAGGAAACTGAGGCAAGGAGAGGTTTAAGAGACTTGCCCAGGGTCACACAGCTAGGAATTGTCTGAGAACAGATTTAACTTTGGGTCTTCTCACTACAGACCCTGTACTCTATCTACTTGGCTATCTAATTATCTATCTAATTATTATAACTCTAGATACTCTGTGGAGGCTTCAGTCATCTGAGGATGAAAGCATATTTTTGGTACCATAGAAGGGAGAAGGAGGGAGAATATTGGAGGATTAAGCTTGGGCCTTCTGGCTCCCAGGCCCAAGTTCCTTTCACAGCACCATTTCCACGGGCCTGCGTTTGCCTGCGAAGGCAAGTAGTTCTGGGGCCAAGTTTTTGAAAGGACACCAAGAGACTGATGTGTGTCCCCAGAAGGGTGAGCAGGGCAGAGCGGGGATGAGATACTACACCACAGAAGGACCAGTTGAAGGAAATGGGATATTTAGCGGGAGACACATAGCTTTCTTTCAGGATTTGAAGGCGAGCATGTCAAAAAGGGATTCTACTTAGTCTGCTTGGTCCTAGAGTTAGAACCAGTGGGGCAAGGGGTGGGATGGAAAAGAAACCCGAGGAAATTACTTGGGCTCAGTGACAAGGAAGAACTATCTGACACTCAGAGCTTTCCGGCAGTGGAATAGGATGCCTACAGAGGGAATGAGATGCATGTCACTCGAGGTATTCAATCAAAAACTAAATGACTCACTGTCAGGGAGGGATACTATGGCGAGGGCATTCCACACTGCTTGGGGATTAGGCTAGACAGGCACTCTCTAAAGTCCTTTCCAGCTCCTAGAATCAATGATTTTATGGCGTGTGATCTGATGGGTTGTTTATTTGGTGAGGGCCCCGTCAACGGGACAGGGGATATTCTCAGCAGCCCCCTCCACGCCTCCCCTCCCTCCTTCCCCCACCCCATTCATTCCTGAAGCCTAGGTCTTTGGGCCTTTTCCCTTGCCCACATTCCTTCCTTTCTCCCCTCTCACTGGAACCTTAGGGGGCTCCAGGACCTTGACTCACAGCCTCCAACAGCCCCACCCCAGATCACAGCTAAGGATGCAAAGCCAGGAATAAATTGCAAGTGGCCTCCTCCCACTGCTCAAACCTTCTGTCCCCTCACACACCCTGCCCCCAACCCCCAAGCTGGATATTGCTTTGCTCCAAACAAAAGAAAACCAATAATGTCAACATTCCATGTTAACTGAGACGCAGAATACAAAAAATGGCAGAGCTTCAAAGAATAGTCAGAACATAAAATGACAGAACTAAACTGAGGCTCAGAACACAGAATGTCAGAGCTGGCAGGGGCCTTAGAACAGAGAATGTCAGAGCTGGCAGGGGCCTTAGAACAGAGAATGTCAGAGCTGGCAGGGGCCTTAGAACAGAGAATGTCAGAGCTGGCAGGGGCCTTAGAACAGAGAATGTCAGAGCTGGCAGGGGCCTTAGAACAGAGAATGTCAGAGCTGACAGGGGCCTTAGAACAGAGAATGTCAGAGCTGGCAGGGGCCTTAGAACAGAGAATGTCAGAGCTGGGAGGGGCCTTAGATCACTGAATCTTACAGATGAAACATGCCTTAGTGAGAGCTAGTGCAGGGATATTTAACCTGGCATTAGTAAACTTTGTTTTTTAAGAAGTATTTTAGTAACTGTGTTTACATATAATTGCATATATTTAAATGTATATGACATAGCATGTTATATCATATATAAATATAATAAATATATATAATTTCCTTTGTAATCCTGTGCATTTTATTATATGCATTTAAAATATAATCCTAAGAAGGAGTTCATGGCTTCACTAGCCTGCCAAAGGGGTGCAGGACATAAAAAAGGTTACAATCCTCTATTCCGGTATAACTAACTCCCTAATATTAAAGAGAAGGAATTTCAGAACCAGAGCAGGGAAGAGAATTGTCCAAGGTCATATAATGGGTGTGAGCAAAAAAAAATAACAACAATAAAAACCAAGCTGATTGCTTTCCTCCCAGAACTCAGTAGACCGCTATTCTTAAAAACCCCATTAACTAAGAAAAAGAAAGATCTACATTATTTTTTGCACTAACAATTTCCAAGCATAATTCCAACCTACACCACTAGACCCTTCAGTCCCCCAAGGCTCACCAAGAGACCTGTAAACTGTTCCTGGCCTAGCCATACTGAGGCCCTTCCCACAGCTGCTGGCCAGCCCTGACTGAGAGAGCCAGGGCTACTCTACTCTCCACATGGCCCTGGCCACCCCAGCCACTGGTGATCCTGGCTTCTCTTAAGTTAGAGTGAGACTGAAGGGCCTCTGAGTAGCAGATGGAGGTCACTGACAAGCTAAAATGTTTCCCAAGAGTCTGTCCCAATTTGTCTGCTTTTGCAGGTCCTAAGGCTCTCTGTGCTCCTGAGCAGAAGTTATACCAAACTTCTCAGTCATTTAGTTCTAGGCCCCAGAAGGGAGAGACATAGAAGACACCCCCCCCTCGCCCGCTCTCAGGAAAGAGCCCTCCCCTCAGGGGCTAGTTTGAGGGGGAACACACAGCCCAGGTCGGATCACAATGGTTTGGTTCTCTTCCGTAGCATTGGTCAGTCCTCAGTTCTGCTGGCCAAAACCATATTCACCAAGATGTGCCTGATTCGGCCTTCCCTTGGGCCAGGCCCAATGCCTACCCTGTCTTCTCCCTGCTAGCCCCACCCCCTCCTCCAGGTGATGAAGTGAGTATAGCTGGGCTTGAGCCTGGGAGGTGGCTGTGATAAGATCCAGGACAGTGCCATAGCGATAGATCTGGAAGTAATTATCCACCACTGGGGGCCCAAGCCTTCTATTTGGAGGCTCTGAAGTTTCAGGTCAGTGCTGGTGACTTTGGGCAAGTCCTTTCCACTCTCTGCTCCTCAATTTCCTCATTAGTAAAAGTTCTAAGTTTCCTTCCATCCCTGACAGTCTATAACTCTTATGTTTGGGGGTGGGAGGTCTTTGAACAAACTCGATGACCCCATGAAAGGAGGCTGCATTGAGGATACTTCTCCAAGAGAGCTAGGTTGGGCTAGACACCCTCTGAAGCTCCTTCTGGCTGGTACTACATTGGACCCACATCAGGGGCCTGGGGGCTGAGAAAGAGAAGAGTCCCTCCCCCATCTGCTAGGAACACATCAAATACAGCTGTTCCAGGCTAGAGGAACGGGAGCAGCCCATTGAGATTGGGGCTTATTCTATAGAACCTCTCCATCATTCACTGCCTTGATAACATCCCTGCCCCGCTCCACCCTCACATGCCTGCTTAAGACACATCCTGGGCTCTCATTGACTAAAGGAGCAAATCCAGACTTTTCTGGTTGGCTTTCAAAATCCAGTTCAATCTGACTCTAACATTCCAGCTTCGTGCATGCTATGACCCACTCCAATTCAAAGCGTGCCAGGTACTGAGCACCAGGTATGCAAAGACGCTACACAGACCCTGCCCTTAGGGACTTTGCAATTTATTGGGTGGAAAATAACATATATGCTGATAAGACAAAATATATGCGAAGGGAATATGAAACCATTTCAGCAGGTGAGGTTTGGGGGATGAAGAGGCGGGGATCGGATGGGACTTAGGCAGGAGGCAGACTGAGAAAGGAAGGGAGGAAGGGAGTCTAAGAGGCAAAGGAATAGAAGGAGTACATACTAAGCATGGGGGGCGGGGCACAGCCTGAGCAAAGGCAAGGAGGTGAGAGATTGTGTGTCATGGAAGTAAGTCATCAGTAGGGCGGTTAGGCTGGACCATCGAATTGGTGAAAGGGAGTAATGTGCTAGAGAACTGGAAAGGTAGGCTTGACTGGGACAAGCTTCAAATGCCACTCAGAGGAATTTATATTTGACCCTTGAGGCAATAGGGAACCAGAAAGAGCCACCAGAGACAGTGAGGGAGTACAGAGGATAGAGTGCTCGGCTTGATGATAGGAAGGCCTGAGTTCAAATCCAGCTTTCTAGCTGTATGACTTTGAGCAAGTCACTTACTCTTTTTTTGCCTCAGTTTTCCTCAAATATAAAATGGAGATGATAATAATCATCTTTCCTTTTTTTTTTTTGTCAGCATACATGTTATTTTCCACCCAATAATGATTCCACCTACCTCCCAGGGCTGTTGGGAGGATCAAATGAGATAATAATTGTGCCTGGCATATAGTAGCTGCTGTGTAAATGCTTATATTCCCTCCTTTTCTCCCCTTCCATGGAAGATTTGTTAGAGGGAGAGTGACCATGGTCAGATCCGGCCCTCAGAAAGAGGATTTTGGCAAGTGTGTGGAGAATGAATTGGAGAGGAGACGGACGGGGGAGATAGTGAGGTGGTCACTGGAACAATCTAAGAGAGATGATGAGGCCTGAATGAGGCTAGTGGTCCTGTGAGTGGACAGCAGGGGTCAGAGGCAGGAGACCTTCTGGAGTTAGAATTGGCAGGACCTGGCAGCTGATTGGACACGTGGAATGAGGGGGAGGGAGGATTTGAAAATGAGCATGAAGGCAGCTAGGCTGGGAGGTGCAGTGGATAGAGCTCTGGGCCTGGAGTGAGGAAGACCTGAATTCAAATTCAGCCTCAGATACTAACTTGTGTGACCCTGGGCAAGTCACTTCACCCTGTTTGCCTCAGTTTCCTCATCTGTAAAATGACCTGGAGAAGGAAATGGCAAACCACTTCAGTATCTTTGCCAGGGAAACCCCAGATGGGGTCACGAAGAGTCAGATACGATTGAAAAATGACTAAACAAACCAAAAAAAGATGTTATGAACCTGAGTGGTTGGAAAGATGTGGATGCCCTCAACAGAAAGAGGGTGATTCAAGAAGAGAAGGATCACTTTTAGCTGGAGAGGTGGGAGCCCGAAGCAAGACAGGCTTCTGGAGGAGACAGCTCTTAACATGGGCCTTGAAGGAAGGGGAAGATGCTGAGACAGGAAGGAATGTGTTCCAGGTGTGGGCGACTTCGATCCGGATTATGGGGAACAGGGTGAGTCAAGAGACAGGAACAGCGGGGAAGGACCTCCGTGGTACCTGAGCCGGGCCTGAAAGGCAGGGAAGGACTGCTGTGGGTGCTCACTGGGGGCAAGGAAGTAGCCCACTCCGAGAGAGGGCAGGACGAGAACTGGGGATGGGGAGCAGTCCGGCTCGGGGAGAACCTGGGATGCCTACAGGGAGTAGTTTGAGACGAGGCTGGAAAGTGGGGCTCGAGCCAGGTTGTGGGCCCCTACCAGCTGCTCGCCTGCTTTGACCTGTTCTGCCCCTCTGCGCATTTCCTTTCCGGGGATACCCTCCACCTCCATCTCTGTCTCCTGACAGCTTTCCCTAGGTGACATGCCCCGTCCAGGTCCCTCCCAAAGCCTGGCTCCCCTCCTCTAAAAGTGTTCCCTCTCCCTTCAAGTCTCCCATCCCGCTCTGTTGGGTCTGTCCCATGTTCTGGTGCCGTTAAACACTGTATTACAGTTATACGTGAATGTCTCAGCCTTCATTAGTTTCTAAGCTTGTTGTGAGGAAGGGATTGGGTCCTTTCTCACCTTTGCGTCCGCAGCACACCGGCCTTGCCCACAGCAGACACATGACTTATTTGATGAATTGAATTAAATGGGGCGGAACCACCAGATTTTAGGGAGTTAGGGGGGCCTGGATGTAGGTTGAACTGACTCAGGAACAAACCCGGGAGAGTCTGTGAACCTGAAGAGGAGAATTGGAAACGGCTGTGAAGGGAGACAAAGCAGGCTGATGGAGCAGCAGCAGCGGTGAAACTACCCCACCTCTCCAACCCTGCTTTCTTCAGTTCCCACCCCCCACTGGGGCTCACACATGGTCTGCCGGTCCTCCTCTGGCCCCACCCACCAAGGCTGTGGGGTAGGCCGTGGGGGGCCAGGGATGCAGAAAGGAGGGAGGGTCAGAATCTTTCCCACTGTCTCAGGCTTCCCACCGGACGTTTTCTCACCCCACAGCCTGCAGCCATTCACCCAGCACATCTTCTCCCACCCCATCCATCAGCCCAAACATCAGCCCTCCCCTTCACCCGGCTTCCACATCTGTAAAATCCCCAAACATTCTCCCCTCCATCTCGCCCCATCTCTGGTCTGTCTCCTTCTGTCTGCCCACTGACTGTCTTTCTGTCCATGAGTCAATCTGTCAATATACCTTTCTGTGTGTGTGTGTGTGTGTGTGTGTGTGTGTGTGTGTGTGTGTGTGTGCGCGCGCGCGCGCGCGCACGAGCGCGTGTGTGATAGTATAGGCACCCCTCCCTCAACCTTTCCCTGTTGGGTTACTAGAATATCCCCAACTCTCTCACTACATCTCGGGAAACAAAGTCCCCCCCCCCCAGCCCAAGGAGGTCTTGGAATAAACAAACCAACAAGGGCAGAGATACCCTGAGGACAGGGTCACATCTCCACTGTCAGATGGAGCACTGACTATGGAGTCAAGAGACTGAAGTTCAAACCTTGCCTCAGACATCCATCAGGTAGGTGATCTTGGGCAAGTCACCTAACTTTTCTGAGCCTCAGCTTTCTCATCTGTAAAATAGGGATAATAATAGCACTGATCTCTAAGTTATTGTGAGGATCAAATGAAGTATGTATATAAATATAAATTAATATATATAGACCTATATACACATACCCTGTGTGTGTATATATACATACATATGCATATGTGTGTGTGTGTGTGTGTATAAATATAAACATATATTACACAGACAGAGGCATCTAGAATGTTGCAGTACCTCGAGCTCTGGGCCCGGAGTCAGGAAGACCTGAGTTCAAATCCAGCCTCAGGTACTTACTAGCTGTGTGACCCTGGGCAAGTCACTTAACCCTGTTTACCTCAGTTTCCTTATCTATAAAATGAGCTAGAGAAGGAAATGACAAACCACTTCAGTATCTTTGCCAAGAAAATCCCAAATGGTGTCTCAAAGAGTCAGATGTGACTTAAACAACCGAACAACAACAAAAATATATACATACACATATGCATATACACATACAAATATATATACTTTACATATGTATACGTGTGATTTTTGCAAGCCTTCAAGCACCATGTAACTGTTAATTTATCCTCCTCCTCATCCTATTGAAATCTCCTGCATCCTTCAAGGCCTAGCTCAAGTCCTCCCATCCCAGGAAGCCCTCCTGGGGTACTCTAGCCCTGCACGATCTCTCCTCTCTCTTAGGTTCTATAGCACACAATCCTGCTTACTCGCTGCACTGTGGAATCGAATCAAATAAAAATTGTCAAATATACCTGATTTATCTGATTTATTCAAGACATTGTGATGTTGCCCAACTGCTTAGGATAGATATATTTCCCCGGAGGAACTGGAGACCCTGAGAGGGCAGGGACCATGTCTCCTCTAGCTGCTGTTTCCCCTGAATCATGGGGCTGGTCTTCTAAGTAATAATAATAGCTGGCGTTTATGAAGCGTTTTAAGGTTTGCAAAGTGCTTTACATATGTTAACTCATTTGATTCTTACAACAACCCTGGGAAGTAGGTGATATTATTCCCATTTTACAGATGAGGAAACTGAGGCAGATGGCCATTAAGCGACTTGCCTGGGGTTACAAAGCTAATAAATGTCTGAGGTTGGATTTGAACTCAGGTCTTCCTAAGTCTAGGCCCAGTGCTCCACTTGCTTGCAGCCGCCTAGCTGCAAGTCTGTGCTTGATAAATATTTACTGGAGAGAGCCAACAGAAACCTGAGTTGTGGTCTTTCATTGCCTCATTCTTACACGAATCATTTCATTTCCCTGGACCTCCATTTTCTTATCTATACTATGGAGTTAATAAGTTGTGCATCATCTTCTTAGGAGTCAGAACATGTTAGAGCAGAATGGGACATTAGAACATAGAATGTCAGCTATGAAGAACCCTAGAAAGTATAATAATAACAACAATAATAATATTTGTAATTTATATGGTTATGTAAGGTTTGCAAAGCACTTTGATCTGATGGAGCTCTAGAACCTTAGAACATAGAATGCCAGAGCTAGAAGAGGCCTTAGAACCCCACAATGTCAGGGTTTGAAGGGACCTTGGAGGGGGTAGGTCTCAGAATGCCAGAGATTGGAAGGTTCCTCAAACTATAAAATGTCAGAGTTGTGAAGCACTTTTGAGCAAAGAACATAGAGGTACAAGTGATTTTTCCTTGTGTAGTCTCATGTGGCTCTGAGGTTTTATGATTCTGTGTCTCAAGGTCTAAACAGGAACTCAGAGTGAAGTGTGGCAAAGAGAAAAGAGCCCTGAACTTGGGCCGTGAAGATCTGGACTCATCTCCCAGTTCCCAAACTTACTGGTTGAATGAACCTTGAGCAAGTAACGCTCCCTTTTCTTGGCCTCAGTTTCCCCATCCATAAAATGGGCATAATAACACTTGCTTCTTACCCCTGCATAGGACTGTTGTGATCTCACCTCCCTGTGGAGATGGGAGCTGTTATGGTGCTCCCAAGGTGCTCCAGGTGGACGATGCTCTGATCCTAAGATACTAAGCCTAAGAGCAGTTCAAGGGGTCTGGTCTGGCTCACAGTTCAAATGTCAAGTCGGCAAAGTTGGTTTTCAAGGCTCCAACTCTTTTTTTCTCCCTCTTTCTTTTCCCTTGCTTTCCTAGTCAATCTTAATGTGATTAGATAGATAGAGACAGATAGACAGACAGACAGAAAACAGAAACATAGAAACAGACAGAAAGCAGACAGACAGAAAGAAACAGATACAGACAGACAGAAAACAGACAGAAAGAGATATAGACAGACAGATAGGAAGATAGACAGAAAACAGACAGAAAGAAACATAGCTACAGAGAGAAAATAGACAGATAGATACAAAGACAGAGGCAGACAGAAAACAATAGAAGGAAACAGATATAGACAGAACATAGGTAGATAAATAACAAAGATAAAGACAGATAGAGGGATAGATAGATAAATAGATCTACAGATAGAGATGGAAAACAAAGAGAGAGAGAGAGAGAGAGAGAGAGAGAGAGAGAGAGAGAGAGAGAGAGAGAGAGAGAGAGAGAGAGAGAGAGAACATTTATTAAGCATTCACTGTGCTAAGCTAGGGTTACAAATACAAGCAAACAAGGCAGTACCTGTCCTCTGGGAGCTTACATTGCAATGGGGGAAGTTGACCCATAAAGAGAGGCTGCAAAAAGAGTGGCAGCACTACGTGGAGATGGGCAGGAAGTGGTGGGGAGGACTGGTTCTACGTAAGATGAGTCAAAGTCAGAGGGTCGGAATTCACGATTCCAGTAAAGGGAATAGGAATAGTGGCTGGAATAGAGGCAGCATGGTGTAGAGATGGCCAGAGAGTGATGTGTAAGCCTAATTTCCATCAAGATAAGGCAAAAGCTTGCCTATTAGAGCTCAGCATCCCAGGAATAAAGTCCAAGATTGCAACGAAGTTTCATTTCTTTCTGGGGAATGAATAAATGATTGAAGAGCATTTATTAAGTGTGCCCAGACCCGCTGAGGAAACAGGCAAAAGCAGGACCATTTCTGCGCTCAAGGGGCTTACGCTGTAATGTTGTTCTTGTTCGGTCATGTCTGATTCTTCATGACCTCATTTGGGGTTTTCTTGGCACAGATACTGGAGTGGTTTGCCATTTCCTTCTCCAGCTCATTTGATAGGTAAGGAAACTGAGGCAAACAGGGTTAAGTGACTTGCCCAGGGTCACACAGCTAATAAGTGCCTGAGGCCAGATTTGAACTCAGGAAGATGAATCTTCCTGATTCCAGGCCTGACACTAACCCACTGAGCCATCTAACTGCCTGTAACAGAAAAAGACTGTAATAGAGGGAAAAAACGCATACAGGGGAGCAATGGCTAGAAGGGAATATTTTGATCTGGGAAGTCCTAGGGATCCACTGGGGAGTGACTGATAAGCCCTTTGCAGAAGTGATTGTTATCTTAATTTGATGACAGTTCCCGAAGCTAGAGGAAGGAAGTGGGAAGGGGTGGGTAACCAGAAGATGCCTGGGGTGTGGAACCTGAGAAGATGACTGTCCATCAGCTAACTTACTTTTGTCATAGGAATGTCTCCTTCCTTCTTTGTACTGATCTCCTTTACATCACATCACCTGCATGGTTCCTTGTTTGTAGAGGGTTACAACCTGCTCCCCCACCTGTATCCCACCATGAGCTTCTCCACTGCCCTTTGGTGATCCTCCACTCCATTTCTTCAGAGACGGGGCATTCCACCCCATAGGCTGGGGACTTTCTCCATGTTCTCTTCACAGTAAGTAAATACCCCAGAGTCACATAGTAGGCGGAAAAAAATCTAACCATTAGTCCATTGGACCACCCACAATGTGAAAAGAGTACAAGGAAGGCCTTTGGCCCATCGGGCTCAGGTGGAGCCCTCGGATGAGCTTATTGGAGGACGAGGTCAAGAATTACACAGAGAAGCGGGCATCAAAGGGCTATAGCCTAGAGGGAACACACAGGTCAATGAGATGACTGATCCATTGGAGTGTTGAAGCACTCCTGCCCTCAAACGGAACAAGAATCTCCATACAGATCCAGCACTTTCCCACCTTCACGTTTGCCTAATATTTCATTTCTTCAGCAGCTTCCTGTTATCACTTGTGTAAAATATCTCCTCTGCCTGGTGTTCAAGTCTCACCACAATCAGTTGCCACCCTGTTTTTCCCGCCTTATCTCCTATGCTCCCCTCCAAACACGCTACTCTCCAGCCAGAATGGACAGCTCTTTGCTCTACATCCATACCCAGTTCTTTCCTATATCCATGCATTTTCTCTGGCTGTCTCCTATGCTCTGAATGTCCCCATCTTCACCTTGAATCCGTATTCATAAAAGCCAACTTAAATTTTACCTCCAATAGGAAGCCTTCATTGATTCCCTCCTAGTCATCAGACTACATCCTGTGTAGTAATTCTATTTTTTTTTTTTTTGGTGAGGCAATTGGGGTCAACTGACTTGCTCAAAGTCACACAGCTAGTGAGTGTTATGTGTCTGAGGTGAAATTTGAACTCAAGTCCTCCTGACTCCAGGGCCGGTGCTCTATCCACTGCGCCACCTAGCTGTCACTGTGTAGTACTTCTCAAATGCACTAATCACATAGCATTATGTGTTACAGTTATCTATATGGGTGTCAGAGCTCTCTGCTAAATTTTGGGCAGGAACCAGGTCTTACATGAGCTTTGAATCTCCCGCAATGCCTGATATGTTTCTTCACAAGGTCCTATGTTCGGCATTGGAGTGACAAACGAAGGAGAAACGTTAATTGACAAGAATTTATTGTGTCTACTATGCACCAGACATGGTCCTAGGTGCTAGGTATACATGCTGTCACAGATCTTATATCCTCTGGGGAGGTGAGGAGGCGAATCAATATGTCCATATGTAACCATATACAGAATAAATGAAAAATAAACACAAGGTAGTTTGGGGAGGGAGGGTATTAACAATGGGAGTGGGGTTGGGAAAGGTTTACTTTGTTGTTTGTCCTTCATTTTCTTCTTTATTTTTTGTGAAGCAATTGGGGGTTAAATGACTTGCCCAGGGTCATGCAGCTAGTAAGTGTCAAGTATCTGGTCTGAGACTGGATCTGAACTCAGGTCCTCCTGACTCCAGGTGTGGTGCTCTATCCACTGTGCCACCTCACTGTCCCCTTGTCCTTCCTTTTCAAAAAGAATCAATGATGTTACAGGGTGATGTCTTGACTTGCGCATGAATTGGATTTAAGTGAGGCAGAGTGGCACAAAGTCATCAGGCTCACTCTTTCTTCCAGAGTTATCAAAGTCCAGTGACAGGACAAAAGGACCGGTGATGATTTAGGATACAGTGGATGAACTTGGCATCTTTGATGTCTGACTAAGCCCTAAGGACTCCAGAGCGCCTGCTTCAGCCGCCTTCACAGCTATTGGAACAAATTGTTCTCATCTGTCTATTCCACTGGGGGAAGTCTTCACATGCTTGGGATAAACACCTCCCTGACTCACAGACGGGTTTGAGGTCCATCTCTTACCCTCAAACTGGTTTAGCCCATCTGCCGAGATGGTTTTGCCAGAGTGTGACCACTGCCCGTTCTACAGCTCCTTGAAGCTACAGGTGAGAGCTGGGTAAAAGGTGGACACCAAAGGTGGATGAGCAGCGCTGAAGAGGGCCCGGGAAGCCGTCATACCAGAGGTGCTTGTCCTCCTGGAACAGAGCTGAGTCTGGGAGGAAAAAAGGATCTTTTGAGGTGAGGAAGCAGGTGAGGAAGGAATGCATTCTAGGCATGAGGGACAGAAAGTGCAAAGTTATAGATGTGGAAGACAGAGGGACAACAAGAAGGACAGTCTGGCAAGGCTTCCATGATCAAGTTCTGAGCTCTAACATTCTATGTTCTATATTCTAAGAGCCCACCCAGTTCTGCTGAGTTCTGTGATCCTTTCTAGCTCTAATATTCTATATTTTGAGTTCTAAGGCATCTTCTGGCTCGACATTCTATGTTCTGTGTTCTAAGGTCACATTTAGCTCTGACATTCTAGATTCTGTGTTTCAACCTTGTGTTTTCTATAGTCCTTTCCAGATCTAACAATCTGTGTGCTCTGCTCTAAAATACTCTCTAGCTCTGACATTTTCTGTTCTATACGCTAAGATCTCTTCCAACTTGGACATTCTTTGGTTCTGGAGGCAAATTATCTATCATTCTAAAATATCATGAAGAAATGTCCCCAAATACCCCAAAGTAGTTGGGACCAGCCTTCAGGGCCCCCTCTCTGTTGGGAGGTGGAGCCCTCTTTGATTAGGATGTATTGACTCTATGGCTCAAGGCCTACTGGGCCCACAGCCAGCAGGCCTGATGGTAATCAATCCCAAATAATCTTCCACCTCGATCCAGCTCCATCTCTGGGGACTGGAAGGGAGTCAGCGCCAGAGGGATGTCAGCACTACAGATTCCAGGGCTCGGCCTCCAATGCCAGCGAAAGGGAATCTGCAAATATTTAGTCTGTCAGAAAGACACGTCCAATTAGCAGATCTCAGATCCCGCCAGGCCTGGGGTTTCCAGCGGCCAGCCCTGGGCAGGTCTTCCTCCAGCACCATTAGTTACTGAGAACAATTAGGCTCTGATGGCCCCAGGGGACTCTGGGCCCTCAAACCAGAAAGAGCCTAATGTACCCAAACAAGCAAAGAACCCACACTTCTAAGAGGCTTACAACACACAGCATGCAGTTCTAGGACCTTGGAATCACACATGCAACCATACAATCCTACACATTCTATTCTACAATATCTTAGAATTACAGTATCTTAGAATCCAGTAGTTCTATAAACACAGAAACCTACAGTTTTAGAATTTCATTATCTTACAATCCTATGATCTTAGAAACCTAAATCTTAGAATCTTATAGTACTTCCAGTATAGAAACATATAGTCTTAGAATTACAGTAACTTAGAATCTCAGAATCCTACAAATTTAGAAACCTGCTGTCTTAGAATTATAGAATCTTAGAGTTCTGGAATCCTACAATCTTAGAATTATAGAATCTCACAGTCATATGTTAGAAATCTAAATCTTAGAATTACAGAATCTTAGAATCCTATAGTGCTTCCAACTTAGAAATACATTAGTCTTAGAATTTGTCATTGTTGTTGTAAAGTCATGTCAGTGGTACCCAATTCTTTGTGACCCCATTTGAAGTTTTCTTGGCAGGGGTGGTTTGCCATTTCCTTGTCCAGATCATTTTATAGATGAGGATGTGAGGCAATAAGGGTTAAGTGACTTGTCTAGGGTCACACAGCTAAAAAGGGTCTGAGACCAGATTTGAACTCAGATCTAGCTGCCTCCAGGCCTCGGACTCTATCCACTGTTCCAACTCACTGCCCAGTCTCAGAATTACAGTAGCTTAAAATCTTAGAATCCTATAATCCTATAAATTTAGAAACCTGAAGTCTAAAAAGAAAAAAAGAAACCCAAGAATTCTATAATCCTACATTCTTAGAATTATAGAAACTCACAGTTCTATGATCTCAGAAACCTAAATCTCAGAATTACAAAATCTTAGACTCCTACAGGAGTACTAATTGAGAAACTTACAATATTAAAATTATAGAATCTTGAAATTCTATAATCCTACATTCTTAGCATTATTGAATCTTACAATCCTATGATTTTTAGAAGCCTAAATATCAGAATGACAGAATCTTATAATCCTAAAGTACTACCAACTTAGAAACCTACAGTCTTAGAATGATAGAATCTTAGACTCCTACATTCTAGAATCATGGCATCTTAGAATCCTAGAATCTCAGAACCATAGACTTTTGCAGATGATGAAGTTCAGATCCCAAAAGGGAAAGGTAGTTTCTCAAGATTAGAAAGTGCATTGTGAGTTGGAAAACCTAGGTTTCTAACATCAGAACCAGTAAGTATTGGCTCTATGGCCTTGGGCAATTCAAGTAACCTTTCCGGGCTTCAGTTTCTTCCTCTCTAAAATTAGGATAAAATACATGCACTAAATCATCTTATGGGGCTACGGAAGCATGCCATTTCAAGATGGCTGACACAATGCCGTGGAGACCAGATGTGTTGGGAACATAATAACCAGGATTGTGCCTCCTCTATTAATTCAGTTCAACAAATATATATATTCACCTACTATATGCAGAGCCCTGTGCTAGGCACTAATGGGTGGTGGAGAAGGATATAAAGATGAAAAATAACAGAGTCCTTGCCCTAAAGGAGTTTCCCTGGCTTCCTTTGAAACTTAGCTCAAACCCCACCTTCTGCAGGAGGCTCTTCTGGGTCCCCCCTAGCTGCTACTACCTTCTCTTTTCCTATGACCTGTCATCTATGCTGTATGTACCCAGTTGTTACTGCATCATCTCTCCAGTTAGAATGTGAGCTCCTTGAGGGCAGGGACTATTTTAACCTTTTCCCCAGCACTTAACACAATGTCTGGCACATAGGAAGCACTTAACAAATGCTTGCTTTCTGGCTGATTGATTAATGGGGAATACAAGTATACAGATCAGTATGATACAAGAGAGGGTGTAATTGGGGAAAAGGAGAGATCCAGGCACTGGGAGAGAAGACTCTCAGGTTAGAGAAAGGAGGAAAGAAATCAGAAAAGACTTCATGGAAGAGGATTCCAAGCAGCCCTGAGGAAGGGGTCCATTTCTTCCCTGGTATGGAGGTCTATATGAATGGATGACAGAGGCAAGAGGGCAGGATGAGATTAGGGAATGGTAAGGAGTCCAGTTTGTCTGGAAGGGGAGTAATGAAAAACAAGACTGGAAAAGTAGGTTGGAACTGGATTTAGAAGGGCCTTGGATGCCAGGCTGAGTAGTCTGTAGGTTATCCCATACACAGCGTGGAGCCATTAAAATTGTTTGAGTAGAAGAGTGACATGGTCAGACTGGTGCATGGACAGAGAATGTTAGCGCCAGAAGGGATCATAAAGATGGTTGAGTCTGACCTCTTCATTTCACAAAGGAGACAACGGACACCCTGAGAGGGGAGAATGCTTTGCCCGAGGACACAACAGTGAGCTAGCAGCAGAACCAGGCCTGAAATAAAGGTTTCCTTCTTCCCATCTTCAGGCTCTTTCCACTCCTTGTAGCCTATACAATACTCCAGAAGGAATAAAATCATAATGGTGGAATTTCAGTTGTGAGTCAGATGGCAGAGATGATTTTGAGAAGGATACAATGATTAATAATTTAGCGGAGGCAGAAACTGCCCTTGATACTTTTTTGTATCCCTCATAATTATGAATGCACTACTCAGAAGGTCATATTTCTGTAATACCTTACGGTTTAAAAAGCACTTTCATAATAACCCTATGAGGTGTGGTGGGGAAAAAATAAACTCTGAGTCTGGAGCAGAGTTTGAATTCTGGGTCTGCTAATTTACTACCAGTGTGACCTTAGGAAAGTCACCTCCTTTTTCTGCACCACAGATTCCTCCTCCATAATATAAGAAGGTATTATAATTCACTGGACAGCTAAGGAACTTTCTAGCTCTAAGTCCTCTGAACTTGCTGACAGGTGATACAGGTAATATCTCCATTTCTCAGATGAGGAAAATTGAGGCCTCAGTAAGTTGATTCTTCAATCAACTTGCCCACCCATCATCCGTTAGTAGACAGCAGAGCTGAGGCTAGTCTGGGTCTTCAATGGACCAGAGGACTTCCTGTTTCATCACAGCTATCCCTGAACTTGGGCCAAGCTGGCTTCGCTATCTGTTCTGCGCACCTGTAATTGGCCATCAGGGCCCCAGGAAGTTGCTCCTAGTTCTTGGGTGGTGTCACGGAAGGCAGGGAGCCCTATGGATCATGACAGGGAGATCCAAAGGGTATCTGAGATCCATGTTCCCGTCTTCAGACTTCCTTCAGGCCTCACTGCCTGGAAATACTTAGCGCTTTATGGAGAGCCTCTGAGGAAGGGCCTCCTTGCTCCATCGGTGCGAGAAACCTCCCCCCTCACACGCACACACTCTCGCCAAGAGGATCCCCAAGTGGGCCTTTTGTGGTATGACCAGGGGCTGGGGTTCTGCCCCATTTCCAGACTGGTCGGGAGGGGAGCATAGGCCGGCCTTTGTGCTCCACTTCGAGGCGGGTGGAGAGGCTCCCTTCCCATCACCGCCTGCCCGGTTTCGTGTCTTTCTGAGCCCCGGTGAGGAGATGTTGGGTCACGTCAGCAAGGTTCCTTCCCGGACACTCCAGCTGCATGATTGGCTGTTTTTCTTTCTGCGGACTCGGATTATTGAGCTCAGGAAATGAGCCCCTTGGGGCAGCCAGACATGCGTAAGTGCCTGTTACTCATCACAGGCCTGAGCTTCGTGGCCTTTGGAACACAAGGCCTAGACTGCTATTTAGCCTCCAGAAGAAATGGTTACAGATGGGGAAACTGAGACCTCAGGAGAGGAAGTTACTTATCCATGTGCGCTGCTACTTTAATGGCAGAGCCTGGCTTAGAACCCACGTTTTTTGACTTTCCATCCCATACTACTAGTAGTAATAATAATGACAGCAACTCAAGAGTGCAGTGGAATAATAAACACACAATGAAAAGGCATTTATTAAAGGCTTACTATGTGCCAAGCACTTTCCCAAGTGCTGGGAAACATAAATAGAAAAAGTGAGACAGTCTGTACTCACAGAGAGCTCACATTCTAATCTGGGGATACAACACATAAAAGAAAGTTGAGCTGCAGAAGAGGTTTGGAAGAAATGGAAGCCCTAAAATTTCAGCAGTGTGTGGATGGCTAGTCCCATAGGTCCTTAGGTTACATAAGCAGGTCAGATGAAAGTACCAGGGGACTTCAGGGTACAGAGTCAGGACATATGGTGAGACCTGAAGGAACTTAGAAGGTAGTGAGTGGCAGGGCCCATGGTAAGGGCTGGTTGTCCTCCATCAAACTGGAAGGATGTTGTTGACTCCTATCTTATCCAATCCTTGTCAGAAGCTAAGCAGTCTGGGCAGCAAAGGTGGAGGGCATTCCCAATGATGGCTAGGCTTCCTACCATCCAGCTGTCCCAGATGAGTTCCGTACTTGGAAGACCTAGGTCCGAGTCCTAGATGCCACATTTACTAACAAAGTGATTTTTAGGACTCATCGACAGAATGAGGCTGACGTTAGGATCAAAGGTTTGGAGCTGGAAGAACCTAAATGGTCATCTAGACCAACTCTCTCATTTTACAGATAAGGAAACTGAGGCCCAGAAAATTCAAGTGACCTGCCCAAAGTCACATGGGGACATCATGAAGGTAGGATTCACATCTAGTTCTGCTGGCTTCAAATCCAGAATTCTTTGCACTATAACCTACTAATACTTAGTAATAACCTAACTCTTATTTCTAGAACACTTAAAGGCTTACAAAGTACTTTCTTCACAAAAACCCAGTGAATAGGAGGGAATTGGAAGTATTCTTATCTTCACTCTATGGGTAAGGAAACTCAGCCCTAGAGAAGTTAAATGACTTCCCCAGTGTCATTTAGCATCGGGGCTGGCACTTAAATTGAGCTCTCTTGCCTCTAAATCTTTCCACTACACTATGTTGTCTGTATTATGGACTCTATCTAACAAAATGCCAGCTCAACCTTCCACAACTGCTGAGCACCCACATAGGTGGGGGCTGCCATTGACATCCAGGCTCTCTGACCCAATCACCTCCTCCCCATCTTTGCCATCACTGGACTGGCTTCAGAGCTGGGGACCCAGAGCACAATGCACTGCATGAAGATTTTGCTTTCCTTTCCCTACTTCAACAAATCATCCGAGGAAGATGACTAAGCTATTTGACCTGGAGACCCCCTTCCTGGCTATATAACAGGCAGGGGTCAGTTTAAAAAAGCATAAACAGAAGCCCTATACATAAAAAATATTCGTAACAGCACTTTTTATGGAAGCAAAAAACTGGAAACAAAAAGGGTCCCCATTGATCGAAGTAATGGCTGAATGAATTCTAGCATGTGCACATAATAGAATATCAGTATACTATAAGATATGATGAATATGAGGAATTCAGATGTACCTGGCAACCCAGGGGACCAATAAGGAAAATGACTCTTGAGACACATAGATCTGGATTCATCCTGGGGGCACCTCTGGCTTCTCTCAACCTCTGACTCATGCTCTCCTTCCAGAGCAAAACTCCAGGGAAGTCTCTAAAAGAAAGCTTCAGTTGAGCTCATGTCTAGAGTTAGATTTCAAATTTCACAGTTCATCTTTCTGATTTTCACATCCTGTCTTTCTATTTCTCCTCTGGTCTCACTCTTCCCACATCTATTCTTAATCTTCACTGTGATCTCCAGTCTTTCAATCCCACCTGGTTCTTCCAGGTGATTATTTCCGCTCTGGTCTTCCTTCCCTCCCATCCCAGAACCTAGAGTTGATGAAGTCAAATTTATGCTTGACTCACTCTCCCCCTGGTCCTATCATCAGTCACTCTTTGCCAAATCCCTGCCCTGAGTTTATTCTCACCATCACCTTCTCCACTCTTAGTACAGAGCTTAGCAACAGTAAGCACCTAATAAATATTTTTAAAGTTATTCAGTCATTACTCACATTCTGTTGAATGTTGCTAAAGAAAGTCACACATCTATACAGATGGATTCTCCTACTAATTTCTGTTCTCCAGCTCATGCTAGATAACCCTGGACCATTCCTACAGCAAAGCAATATTTCTAATTTCCCTCTGTAACCCATGGCTCATGATTTCAGCTTTGAACTCATATAGTCCAATCATATGACTCAGCCTCAATAATAATACTCTATCCAGTGTTCCAGCCCCTGAGAACATCTGAAATTTGCTTCACGTCTCTGTAAGGCTTCTGGTCTCCTCTGCAAGCAGGAAGATTCACAAAGATTTAATAAAGAACAGGTTTATTAAGAGGCAGGAACAGCACAGACAAAGTGATAGAAATAATTGTTTTTCCTTGTGCTCCCGTTCCCCAGGGGTTTCTCCAAAGTCCCAGTCGAGTCAATGGTCTTGATAAAGGGAGCATCTTCTTATTGATAAAGGGAGCATCTTCTTACATCACTCCTTTTCTCTGGGGTTAGAAGACTCATTTGTATTCTCAGCTTCTTCTGCTGCTGCATTTGGAAGATAAGTTGTTGCAGCTGTCCTGACTCTCTGGTCTGGCGTCTCTGAAGCCCAGTCAGTTTCAGCAGGGTGTCCCCCTCCCCTGGTCAGGTTAACTGACTGGGCCCTGCCCTAGTGAATGACAGAATGCTCCCACTTGCTTCATGCCCAGCTGACATTGCTCATCACCTTAAAGTTGCAGTAGCACAGTCAGTTTCAGCAGGCTACTCTCGCCTTCCTTGGTGGGAAAAAATTCTCTTCCTATTCAGTTTTCTCAATGGCACAAAGGAGAGGGCAGATAAAAATCGATCAGTAGCTAAAGACTACACCACACTCCCTATAGGCAGGCGCGTACCAGAACCAGCTCAGACAGGCTCTCCAGACGATTGTTAAAATTTCAGCATGAGCAATGAAGCTGCAAATGCTTCAGAAACGACAAATGCCATAAAGCAGGGCTTGTTTAATTATTTTGTTGATTGTCCAGACTTAAGAAATTGATGAAGAAAATGTTAGTAATGGAGATTTAGCTTAAAAGTGTATCCTGAGTTTATTATTTTTTCCTGAAGAGTCAGTTGTCCAACATTTACCCACATACTCCTGACTACAGGAAATTTTGCATATAGAGGAAACATATTGGGGATACATACATTAAACTTCTATCCAGTGAGATAATATATGTGAAGCACTTTGCTCATCTTAAAGCGTTATACATTTTTTGTTCTTATTGTTCAGTCATGTCTGACTCTTCTTGACCCCATTTGGGATTTTCTTGGCAAACTTGCCAGAATGGTTTGCCGGTTCCTTCTCCAGCTCATTTTACAGATGAGGAAACTGAAGCAAATAGGGTGAGGTGACTTGCCAGGGTCAGTCACACAGCTAATGAGTGTCTGAGGCTGGATTTGAACTTAGGTCTTCCTGATTCCAGGCCTAGTACTTGTGCTATCTCACTGCCCAAAGTGTTATACAAGTGTTAGCTATTGTTATCACTCTGTGCACTCCATTCTCAGTGGTCCCCAATTATGCAAAGGCAGAGATTGGGCATAGGTCATAGATTTAGTGTTGGAGCCCCCTGATTTTAGAAAGGAGGAAGGTGAGGCCAGTGAAGTTGGAACTTGCCCAAGGTCATCCAGGATGGTGAAGGAGCAGAGCAGGGATTCAGATCCTGGAGCTCTGACTCCCAAATCCAGTCTTCTTTCCACCACACTGTATGGTGCTGCTCTAGCAGGCAGTTAGCTGACATGAGAACTGTCCTTTGCCCACCCCTGGGGGCACCAGACTCTAGTCTGGTTGTCGGACAGGCAATGCAGGCCCTTCTGCTGTGGTCCAGTCTCACTCCTGACTTCTCAGTTTCCCCATGGACATCCCAGGCCAAATGGGACAGGCCAGAGCCCTTATGGGATCAGGCTCCGCAGATAGCTTCTTTCCCTTTGGGGGCCAGTCAAAGCTAGAATGATGGGCAGAAAAAGAGTGGGCTCTGAAGTCAACCTCTACCTTCTCCACCTCTGGCTGGTGTCATCTTTTTCTACTTTTTCTACTTTTTCTACTTCCTTTTCATAACATTTAAAAAAAATCTAAATTTTCACATATGGACCACTTCCTGGTACCAACTACCCGACTGTATCTGTCAGAAAGGTACTCCATGGGCCCCAAGTCCCTGGCTCTCCATCACTTCTGACCTCTTCATTGCCAGGGATTCCAATTAACTTATCCGTGGGCAATATGTGATTGTGATGCGTGGCTTTTGCAAGAACCCATAATTCTCCAGGGCTATTTGGAGACTACCCAATTTTTCCATTCCTTGGTTAAAGATGCTTCTTTACTGGTCTCCTGGCTCTGCATTCTCACTTCCCTCTTACTTCATGCCCACTGTCAATCTGACTTCCAACTCTACCACTTGACTGAAATGGCTTTTTCTAAAATTATAAGTTATCTTTTAGCTGCTAAATCCAGGGACTTTTCTCAGTTCTCACTCCACTTGACTTCTCTGCAACTTTGGACACTGACCATCTATCCCCTCAATCGCAGATATTCCCTCCTCCCTTTCCTACCCTGAAACTACTATCTCCTGGTTCCTGGTTCTCTTCCTATTTGTATAACTACTGCTCAGTCTCCATTACAAAATGTAAAATAGATAATTTTGATTATACTAAATTAAAAAGCTTTTGCACAAACAAAACCAATACAATCAAGAGTAGAAGCAAAGCAGAAGGCTGGGAAATAATCTTTACAGCACGTGTCTCTGATAAAGTCCTCATTTCTCAAATATATAGAGAACTGAGTCAAATTTATAAGAATACAAGCCATTCCCCAATTGATAAATGGTCAAAGGATATGGACAGGCAATTTTCAAATGAAGAAATCAAAGCTATCTATAGGCATATGAAAAAGTGCTCTAAATCACTTTTGATTTGAGAAATGCAAATTAAAACTACTGCTCAGTTTCTTTAGCTGGAACAGCACTCAATTGCCACCCCTTAAGTATGCATATCCCCCAAGGATCTACCTAAGCCCTCTTTTTTTCTCTCTCTATATGCCCCTGGTGATCTTATCAGCTCACATGGATTCATCTCTATGTTGATGACTTTCAAATCTATATATCCTACTCTTTTCTGAATGCTAGAATGTCATCACCAATTGATTGTTGGACAGCTCCATCCAGTTGCCCCACTGTCATCTCACACCCACCATCTCTGAAATAAAACTTATGATCTCCCCTCAACTCCCCCAAACCTATCTCTCCCCGAGACTTTCTTATTTCTGTGGAGGACACCACTGTCCTTTTAGTGACTCAGATTTGCAGCCTGGGAGTCATACTTGACTACTCCTTCTCCCTAAATCACAATATCTAATCATTTTTCAAGTCCTGTTGAGTATACTTCCACAACATCTTTCTCATCCATGCCCTTCTCCCAACTCACATTGCCACCACTCTAGGTCAGTCTCTTACCATCGCTTGTCCACACCTTAGTGCAATAACCTCCTATTAGGTTTTCCTACTTCCAGTCTCTATTCCTTCCAATCTATCCTCCAAGTAACTGCCAAAATAATCTTTCTAAGGCAGAAGTCTGTCTCTCCTCTGCTCATGGCTCATGTCATCTCAAGGATAAAATATAAACACCTCAGTTGAAAGCCTTTCATAATCTGGCTTCAAACCACCTTTCTGTCTTATTCCATATTACTACCTTTGATAAAAAAAAAAACCTTTGACACCCCTCTAAGTTCCTAATACCTCAGATAATCCAGTATTAGTTTTCTGCGAATATCTCATAGGACAGTAGGAATCAGACCTCTTATTTTATTATATAGGGAACTCCCAGATGAAGAAACACCTTCTATTATGCAGGTCACCACTTTCTCTGAAATGTATAGTCTTATAGAGGAACCTAGGGCACTAAGGGATTAAATGATTTTCCGAATGCCATATAACCAGGATAGAGGCTTTCCCTTTGATTTCTTGGCTTCAAGGACAGTTTGGTTTATACCTTTGTATCCCCAGTTCTGAGCATAGTGCCTCACATATCATAGGTATCTTATAAATGTTTGTTGAGCTGATTGTCTGAGGTTGTTGTGAGAAGAGTGCTTGGTAAATCACAAAGTGCCGCAGCAAGGAGCCAGCCATGTCCTGCTTGGCTTCGCTGGGCAGAGACAGAAGCAGCAGGTGGAAATGGGAGAGAGACAGGTTTAGGCTTGATGTCAGGAAACTTGCTGGCAAGAAGAGATGTCCAAAAGTAAAATGTGGCTTTGTACTGGGCGTCTCCCACTGCTTCCTCCCCTCTCCCTCTTCTATCTTTAAAACTCAGCTCAACACAAGGCCTGCACAGATGCCCCACATTGAAAGTGTCCTCCCCTAATACCTTGAATTTCTGTATATCTACAGTCTATGCACACCACTCTACACACATATCTCCCCCAGGAGAATGTGAAACTCCTTTACAACAATAGCTAGCATTTTTATGTAGACTGCCGGGTGGCCAAGCATCTGGGCCTCGAGTCAGGATAGACCTGAGTTCAAATCCAGCCTCAGACATTTCCTAGCTGTAGAACCCTGGACAAGTCACTTAATTTTTTGTCTGCCTCAGTTTTCTCACCTATAAAATGGGGTTAATAATAGCACCCACCTATTTCCCAGGGTTATTGTAAGGATCAAATGAGATATTTGAGAAGAGCTTAACACAGTGCCTGACACATAATAGGCCCTAAAGAAGTGCTTATTTCCTTCCTATGTACCACAATGAGTTCACAATTACATTTGGCCACTAGGTGGTACAGTGGATGGAAGACAGGACTTGGAGTCAGGAAGACCTGAGTTTGAATCTTGCCTCAGACACTTCCTAACTGGGTGACCCCAGGCAAGTCCCTTAACCTTTGTTTGCCTCAGTTTCCTCATCTGTAAAATAATATAAAATAATATTAATATATAATAATAGCACTTTCTAGCTGTGGAACCCCGGGCAAGTCATTTAACTTTCCGCCTTAGTTTCTTCATCTATAAAATGAGGATAATAACAGCACTTACTCCCCTGCCCCAGAGCTGTGGTTGGGATCAAATGAATTAACGTGTACAAAGAGTTTTGCAAACATTAAAAGCTAGCTATTATTATACAGGACCTCAAGGCCTGCTAAGCACTTTACATGTATTATCTCATTTGATCCCCACAGCCCTGTCGAGGCTAGTTTTGAACTCAAGTCTCCCTGACTCCAAGTTCAGCACTGGGACCCAAGATGCCTTTAGAAGATGAGGCATTTTGCTTTCATCTTTGTATACCTAGCATCTAACAGAATGCTAGCACATAGTAGGTTCCTAACAAATTCTCATTGATTGATTTATAGAACATAGAATCTTTAGAATAATGACATATTAGGACTATAAAATGTTAGTGTCACAGATGACTCTGGATTTGCAAAAGCAATCCAACAGGTCTTCATCTTCGTCTTCCTTTCCAGTTGCAAAGCAGTCTCCCACATGACCTCCATAGAGTTGTAAACACCTGTCCTAATGAGGTCCTAACTAGGCGAGCTTTCCCCTGGGCCTCTGGATGCATTTGCTACTGCTGTGTTTCCTCTTTCTTGATCTTAGGTGAACAAGTATTCCATGGTGGACGTATCCAGGATTGGAAGCAAGCCAGCGACTTAGAGAAGTATTAAGGCTTGGTGTCCCGTCCCATCCAGTTGGACCTGGCTTGTGGCGGGGAGGCTTCTAAACTGGAGAAGTTAGGCACCAACAAAAGGACCAGGATAAGCCTAGCCATTTTGCCAATAGTTGTAAGGATGGTGCCAAGCCAAAGTGAAATGTGAAATGGTTACTAAGTTGTCTTGTAACACAAAAAAATTTTTTTTTTTTTGCTTTATGTGATGGATAGAGAGCCAGCCTCAGAGTCAGGAAGACCTGGATTCAAGTCCTGTCTCTGAAGCATATTGACTGTATAGCCCTGGGTAAATGACTTAACTTCTCAGTGCTCTAGGCAACGCTCCAAGACCATAAGTTGCAAAAAGGGTACCAATCTGTATTGGTAGAAGGATTTTCCTCACCAGGGAATTCCTGATATCAGTGAAATCACAGGCCCAATCTTTATTCCTCTCCTTAAATAGTCTCCCCGCAAGCTGTAACAGTAATTATGTTACCGAATCCTGAAGTTTACACTGTGATTCTTTATGTTTACCATTTCTTTTTGTGTGTAGGAGTAAATTACATATCCCATATTCACTTCATATTGTATATTGAATACCTTTTTATTCTCTCTTTTGGGGGAGCCTTTCAGATTTGTGAGCAATAATCGAATTTGCTGTAATGAAAACCACCCCCAGATGGCTGGAATAGGGTACTTCATGAGCCTATGAGCAGGAGAAAAGAGAGTTCCCTGTCAGCAGAGGCCAAGCTCTCCAGGACGCTATGTTGCACAACTGGGTAGAAGAGAGGGAAGGGCCAGTGCCTGGTGGCTCAGTGGAGCACCCCTCAGTGCTAGATATGAATAACGGAATCTCAATCTCGTTGAATTTTAGAACCACATGTTAAGGAGCTGAAAGGTCAAAGGGATTCAGACTTTTGCTGACCACATATACATCAAAAAGGAAGGGATGAATCCAGGCAGGTAAAAGATCAGGACCTTGCTCCTGGGTTTAGTTTTGTCTCCATGACTTCCTCCATCTCCCATCCTTACACTCTCTATGTCCATTCATGTGTACTGGAGAGCAGAAGAATTTTAATACTGAGAGACGCCAAACCCCAGAACCCTTGGCAATTTTGTTGAGAGAGTAGCCTCTGTAGGTAGCTGTATTGGTTTATTTTAACCATTCAAGACTAAAATAGGGAGGCATAGGGAATACCCATCTGAAGCTAGAGTGAGGTGTCTGATAGACACCCCAAAATTGGTGACCAGAAAGTTTAGTTCAAAGTAAAGACTAAATCTGATGATACTCAATTTTCTCAATTTGATTAATAAACATTTGTTAAATGCCTACTGTGTGCCAGGTGGAGGCAGCTGGGTAGCTCCATGCTGGGCCTGGAGTCAGGAAGACCTAAGTTCAAATATGGCTTCAGATGCTAGTTGTGTGACCCTGGGCAAGTCACTTAACTTCTATTTGTATTAATCCACATGAGAAGGAAATGGCAAACTAGCCCAGTATCTTTGCAAAGAAAACCCCATGGTGTGCTATGGTCCAGAGATCACAAAGAGTCAGAAATGACTCCACGACAATGTGCTAAGCACTGACGATATAAATAAGACAGACAACCTCTGCTCTGAAGGAGCTTCCAATCTAATGAGGGAAAAGGACACACAAAAGGAGCTGGGCAGGGGGAGGAATGGGAGGCACAGGGGCAGCCTGTTTTGTAGAATGGAAACCAAGTAGAGTTGTAGATGGAGTAGACTGCTCTAAAGGCAAAGAATATTCTGCCAGAAATGAAAAACCTCTTCTGTCTAAGGCTCAGGGAAACATATGTCCTTCTTTGAAGGGAAAAAAAAAGGTGGGAAGATTTTTTTCCTCCTAGAGAAGACTTTTTACTGGTCCATGGCTGAGTGCTGCTACTCAGAAAGAATTCTGGAAAGCCTCAGGGATTTAAACCAAAAGAGCATGGCAGTCAGTGTCCATTCTTCTCATGAAAACAAAAAGGTAGCACTTACAGTCAAAGACTTTAGCTGAAGCCAGAAGCTCCAGGCACTGGGCCTGGACATGGCCAGCAGAGACGAAACATCCATCACAGCAGCATCCAGTAGGGAAGAGAAAATGTGTCCAGTGGAGCAGTAACTGGCAGATATAATAGGACTAATAGTGGGAACAGCCCAATGACATTAACTAAAGACATTAGTAGCTGTACTGTATCGAGGAATGCTTTGCCACTCCATGCATGTGTTCTAGCCACACATGCTCCTTGTATATTTCTCTCTGCACTCTCCCCATATGTGTCTACTTTTTCCAATGATGATGTATTTATGGAAGAGTAAGTGCCAGGTTTATGGATGAAATATTTTATCGCTTACTGTGTTATTTCTTATTTATTTCTTACTATGTTATTTCATCAAATGTCTTTGCAGTGAACTAATCGTATCCCCTGGCTGATTAGTAAAAGTTAACCATATGAGTGGGGGCTCACGATCTATGATAAAGTGTAGGGTGAATATGGGTCCACAGAGCACCTTGAACCTGAGGCAGCCTTGGCGGAGGACCCACTCTGTGAATTAGGGGGTGCCCTCAGCTGGTACATACAGAATCTCAAGATTAGAAGACACCTTAGAGATCATCTCATCCAACCTTTTTCTTGGTGCAAGAATACCCTTTATAGCCTTCCTGACAGATGATTATATGGTTTCTATATAACATCTCCAGTGATGGGGCTCTCACTATTTCCTGAGGCAGCCCCTTCCATTCATAGACAACTCTGATGGCCGAGGAGCTCTTTCTTATGTTGGGTTTTCATTTTCTTGTCTTTGATGCTTTGAAGAACTCCCCCTCCTCCTTCCCTACTTTTTATTCACTCCCACCCCCACCCCCACCCCCGGATATTGTGAGTTATTATCTCCAGACCTTTCCAGCTGAGGGAGGCTGGAGGTAATGACCTGACACTTCCTGGAAGAGATCCCAAAAAAGCTCAGAATGGAAACCACCTGTGGCCTCAGAGGGGCCGTGAGCCACAAAAGTTTTCCCCCAGCCCCTGGATGCTGGGTTGGCAGGGACCTGCCTCCTAGACCTGTCTCCTAACCTCAGTGGCATAGCAGCCTCCGACCCAAGTTGGGTGGGCCCTGTCCCTGCAGGAAGGGAGTACCAGTGATCTGAATCTAACTCCTCTTCCTTCTAGCTCCCTTCCTCCCCTCAAGGTACTAACCCCCAGTTTCTACAGCTAATTCTCTGCCTCATGGTTTGTTAATCTTTGGGTGAGCCACTAATTTATCTAAGCCTCAGTTTATTCATCTGCCAAATAAAAGTAAATAGGCCTTTGTATCTGTGAAAGTGCTTTCACATCAATTTTCATTTTTGTGTTCTCCCCAACCAGGAAAGATCTCTCTCCTCCATGCCCCATGGCCTTTGTCCATCTGGCTCTTGTGGTTCTCATCACACCCTGCCTCTCCATGACCCCATTTGGGGGTTTTCTTGGAAAGATACTAGAGTGGTCTGCCATTTCCTTCTCCAGCTCATTTTACTAATGAACAGAATTAAGTGACTTGCCCAGGGTCACACAGTTAGTAAGCATCTAAGGGAAGATTTGAACTCATGAAGATGAATCTTCCTGATTCCAAGCCCGGTGCTCTGTCCCTTGAGCCACCTAGCTGTCCCTACCCCACAGCTTAGCCCAGGACAAGGGTCTGCACAAGGCAGTCACTCAGTATAATATTTGTTGAATTGGATTGAATTGAGGAATGAACGGCTGATTAAGATGATGGTGTTTGAGAATGAACTTGAGTTTCTGAACCGAGGCTGAATATACAGGAATGACAAGGCTCTTTATCAGCCTAAAAGGAACTAAAAATGTTTTTGCCTTGAATCTTACATATCTTATCAAAGAAGCTTAAAATTGTAAGGAAAAGGGAGGGAGATAACTGAGTTGTTTTTTTTCAAAATCAATCATGCTAGATACCATAGAAAACAGTCACAATGTAGGGAAAAGCCTGGCTGTAGAGAAGCCCATGAATTCCAAGGTGGGACTATCCCAGTAAAGAGACAGTGATTAATCCCATGTATATTGGAATATAAATGAACAGGGTATAGGTGAACTATATAGCCCAAAATAAGGAGAGAAAATTGACCTTATTGTGATCACTGGTATTTGTTGGGATGGGACTCATGACTGGCATGTGGCATTGGAATGGTGCACCTTGTTTTAAACAGATCACACCTGGTTTAAAAGGCATAGACTGTGTAAAGAGGTCAGAGCAGCACTGTGTAATAAGAAGGTACCTAAATGTGAGACAATCCGGGAGCCAGAGGGGAAGCATGGTAGAGTACAGTTGGGTGAAATCAGTGGAGGCAGAAACTGGAGCAATTTTGTCTGAAATATGCTAAAGAGTCTGTAACATACTATGGACATTTGAACAAAAAGAGGAGCTTGGGAATGATCACAAATACAGCATGGAGGTGAACTTATAGTATTAATACGTGACTTCAATGATCTGGACATTTGCTGGAACTCTCTCTGTCAAAAGCAGAGCAGCTAATTATTTCTTGACTTTCTACAAATGATAAGTTCATATTCTGAAAGGTAGAAGGATCAGTGAGAAGGGCTTTGGCAGCTAGGTGGTATGGTAGATAGAGCACTGGAATTGAAATCAAGAAGATCCAAGTTCAAATTCAGCCTCAGACACTTATTAGCCATGTGACCTTGGGAAAGTTATTTGTCCTCTGCCTGCCTCAGTCTCCTCAACTGTAAAATTAGGATTATAGTGGCAATTACCCCCTAGGGTTGTTATGAAGATCAAATGAGATAATAATTGTGAAGTGCTTCGCATGATGCTTGGTGCTTAGTAGCCACTATATAAATGCTAACTGTTACTATTACTGTTAACTTCAGTTCTGGATCTGCTTGCCACCAACAAGGCAGAAAATTTCTGGAGCAGAGATGATGGAATCTTGGGAGGGAATGACCTCTTCATCTTAGAATTTGTGATAAAGGAGAGAAAATTTAAGCATAGCGGGCCCACTTCATACTTTCAGACAGAAGATTTCAATGGGATCAGAGAACAGGCAGACTAAATTTTACAGGGGAAGCTAGCCCAGAACGATGGGAAGCTCTCTGGAATCTTGAAGACAAAAAAGAAACAACTCTGATGATGAGACAAAGGGGAGAAGGGGAAGCATCTAAACAGAACAATGTGGACGCGCAAGGCCTTCATCAATAAACTTTGATCTTTTTAAAGACATGGACAGAAGATTCTCTTCAAAGAACTATCCGATTGCCTCACTGCAGAACGGAAGTGACCCTGGGTTTTTGAAGGCTACGTCACCAGAATGCATGTCCTTGCAGGTTTCCTTATGCTAGAAAGGTCTTAATTAAGATCTTTGGCAACAAAATGTGTGTGTTTTCTATTGATCAGACCAGCACATTGTGGAGGGACTCATCCCTAGCATGCTGACCAGGTGGTAAACTCTTTGGCTATGGCAAACAATGAAACAACAAAGAATATAAAACGTCCATGAGTCCTGTGTAGCCCTCTTTCATTTTTGCAAGGTTGGTAACCCAATGAAGGAAAAAAGGGAGCTAAGAATCACACTTTTTAGACTCCTCTTAAACATTAACCTGACTCTTGGTACTCTACGTACGAGATACTTGTCCAATGACTAAGAAGTGAAAATCCTACCTGAGTAACTGAATCATATCACCTTGATCTTCCCTCTATAAATGAAGCCAGAAAATGAGAAGAAGTTATAGCCAGATGTCTGAGAGACCTTCTTTGGAGAGGCAAATAATTGGCAAAACCAGTTTTATCATGTGTCCAAAGGCAACCAAAAAAAAGTCATGATTCGTTTGGTCATCTCATATTGTCACGCTTACAACTAGTATTTACAAAAGGACCTCCATGAAGATAATTGGAGTTAATGCACCAACATCTCTTGCAGAAGATAAGGAGATAAAAACTTACATGAAAATTTAAAGCTTTTGCATGAGCAAAATCAACGAAGATAGAATTAGAAGACAACTGAGGAAAAGGTTTGCATCAAATATTACCTACAAAATTCTGATGTACAAAATATATGGGGAATTGATGCAAACACATAAGACTAGAGATATTCCCCAATAAACACGTTATGGTCAATGGATCTGAAGAGTTTTCAAAAGACGTTCAAACTATAAATGCCCACATGAAAATCACCAATATTAAAAGAAATGCAAATTAAAATGACTCTAGATTTTCACCTTATACTGTATGCATATTTGTAGCCATAAAAATAATAATCATAAAAATAGCTAACATTTATAGTGCTTACCATGTGCCAAACATTGTGCTAAGTTCTTTACAATTATCATCTCATTTGGCCCTCACAACAACTCTGGGAGGTAGATGCTATTGTTATCATCCCGATTTTACAGATCAGGAAACCAAGGCAAACTGAGGTTAAGGGACTTGCCCAGGGTCACACGGCTAGTAAGTGTCTAAGGCTGGATTTTAACTCAGGTCTTCCTAACTCCTGGCCCAGTGCTCCATCCACTACACCACCTAGAAAAAAAGACTCAAACTTTCCATGTGGGGAAGGGTGAGCTGTGGCAAAACAAGCTCAGTGATTCATTGTTTGTGGATCTGTGAAGTGATCCAGTCATTCTGGATATCATTTTAGAGTTATGCAATACATGTAACTAAACTTTCCATACCCTTTGACTTGGCAATCCCAGTGCTGAGAATATACCCCAAGCAAATCATAGAAAGGAACAAAGGTTCAGGATATACCCAAATATTCACTGCAGCATTCTTTGTGGTAGCGATGAACTAAAGCAAAATGGAAGTCCTTCACTTGGTGACTGACTGACGAAATGATGGTATGTGAACATAATGGAATGTTGTTGTACAGTGGGAAGCGACATAGAGGAATTCGAAGAGCCGGGAAGATTTGAGAGAGCAGATACAGAGCATCCTAAACAAGGACTAAAAGAACAATTTACTCAATGACAGCAACCAAGTGAAAGAAAAGATCATCGAAAGAAAACGGAATTCTGAGTAATTGAAAAATGAATGAGTTCTTGGGTAAGAGGACCCCCTTGGTAGAGAGACTGGTGACTAGTAGGACAGAACAGTGTATACGTTGTTAGTTGCTGTATTGGATATTATGTCATAATTATTTTTCTTTGTTACAAGAAGGCATTCAATCTGGAGGGGTAGAGAATTAACAAGACTATGATCTGAAGAAATTTAAATCAAATCATTCAAATCTTTCAAGAAGAGAGGTGTGAAGTGCTGGAAATGTCAAACACTGAAGAGCATCATTAAAAATGAAATTAATGGTATTTCAACAGACAGGAAATAGCCATTTGCTAATGTGGCAGTTGTTTTTGATTTTGCTGTCTATGTACAATCAGATCATCGACTTGTTATAGCAAAGATCAAAATCAATGCCAAAGTAGAAGAAAGGAAAAAAAATGAGATGTGGCCCATAATTAGAACAGCTCCAACCTGACCTGTTTATTTAAACAAGTTTTTGACACTATAAAATGAGAAATGGATAAGACAACAGATGTCAACACAAGCTTTTGCCATTTGCTAAGGAAGTTTAGCTCTCATCCATTAATTTCTCAAACGAGAAGACCAAGAGAATCTAGAAATCTCCTTGACCAGCAAACACTTGCTCTCCTGGCCAAGTAGAGAGCTATGACAGCCAAGTACAACACAGGTTTAGACTATAAATTCATTTGCAAAATCTTATGGAGGAGAATGATTGAAGATTATGAGCAAGATTGTCTCATTAAAAAAAAAAAGCGGTGGAGTGAAAATAGTTTGTAGAAGCTTGGTGACAGATCCAATTACAAACCAAGTTATTCCAAGAGCATTTAAGGATGAAACTATGGTGTGAGGAGGTCTATAAACAGACAAAAAATTCAAAAGGATCAGTCAAGATTTCTGTCCTAATTCTCTCTACCACTGCCAATACTCACCATAATTGAACTCTAACCAATTCCTGATGTGCTGCGTGAGAAAAGAGAAATATCGTTTAAGAAAATGAAAATGAAGAAAGGCAATTTGAATTAGACCAGATATACATAGAAAAGGTTAGTGTTGGAGGCGACACAATTTTGAGGGCATATAGGAATCAATTCTCAAGACATCTGAAAAAGCCGAGGTACACAGTGCCTGGAAAAAGATGATGTAGGTTATTACCTCCCTGTCTCCCACACTACCAAAGGCAATCATGAAAATATCAATAGCTAGTGACCTATATGCCTACTTTCCTATCTCTACAAAAGCCTTATTTTCTAATATTTTATTTTTCCCACTTACAAGTAAAAGTTTTTAATATTCATTTTTTAAAAAATTTGAATTCCAAGTTCCCTCCCTTCCTTCCCTCTCCCCACCCTGAGACAGTAAGCAATTATTATAGGTTATACATGTGCAATCACGCAAAATGTATTTCCTTATTAGTCATTCTACAAAAGCTTTATGAGAATAATCTATTCGGGAATCAAGAGCATCTTTGACAAGGGTATGAGGAGAGAATGGGAAGGCTTTCACAAATGGTATTTCCTCTTGAGTTCCAGCCCCATATCACCAATTGACTATCAGATATTTGTAACTGGATGTCCTGTAGGCATCTCAGACTCAGCCTGTCCAATACAGAGCTCCAAAAGCCACCCCCTCTTCTGAACTTCCTTATTACAGTTAAGGGCACCACCATTCTTCCAGTCACCTAGGTTTGCAACGTCAGCATCATCTTCTGGTCTTCTCTCTCATTCACGTCATATATCCAGTCAGTTGCCAAATCTTGTATGTTGAAACATGGTATTCACCTCCTGACAGAGAGGTGATAAATTTAGGGTACAGAATGACACACACACATATCTGTGTATGTGGGTGCATATGTATATATACACATAATAAATGTGCATATACATACTTAAATATCTATTTTGAACACAGACAAATGAAAGAATTTGCTTTGCTTAACTATGCATATTGTTACAAGGAATTTGTTTTTCTTTTCTTTTCTTTCCCCAATGGGGTGGGGGATTGGGGGAAAATAAAATAAGTTTCTATTATTTTTTTTAAAATACTTTAAAAAAAATAGAGAAGTTTAGGATGCTACAGACGTGGAATGTTGCATGTACTTTCAGATAAGGTCACTATATTGTTAGTTTTGCTTAATTGACTTACCTTGTTACAAAATAGCCTTCTCAAAGGGTGGTGGTGACCTGGAAATGTTGGTAATGTAAAAACAAAACTTATCAATAAAGACTTTTAAATTTAAAAAAAAACATTTCTTTTGTATGTCACCTTCCCTTTACTCACATAATCCATATCCTGGTTCAGGCCTCTATCACCTCTTGCTTGAACTATTAAAATAGCCTTTTAGTTGAACTCTATGCCCCAAGTCTCTCCCTACTTAATTCCTCTTCCCCACAGCAGCCAAAATGACTTTTCTAAAGCCTAGTTCTGATCCTATCACTTCTCTACTCAATAAACTTCAGTGATCCCATATTACCTCCATTAAAGCTCTTCTTTTTCGTCATTTAAAGCTCTTAACAGTCTGGTCCCCTCCTATTCAGAACAGGAGAGATGCTTTGGACTCAGCATACCTGGGAGATTATTTTGGTAGCTATGTGAGATGAGATACTGAATACTGTTTGGCCAGCAAAGCAAGTGTTTGCTGGTCAAGGAGATTTCTAGATTCTCTTGGTCTTCTTGTTTGAGAGATTAATGGATGTGAGTTAAACTTCTTAGTAAATGGCGAAAGCTTGTGTTGACATCTGTTGTCTTATCCATTTCTCATTTTTCTAGTGTCAAAAACTTGTTTAAATAAATAGGTCAGGTTGGAGCTGTTCTAATTATGGTCCACATCTCATTTTCCCCCTTTCTTCTAGTTTGGCACTGATTTTGATCTTTGCTATAACAAGTAAGGCTACTCATCAGCTCCCACAGGTTCAATGATCATCTCTGTGTAGCCATACTAGTCAATGCCCTATTCCACGCACATAATGCCCCATGCCTTTGTACATGCCTGGAATGCTCTCCCTCCTCTGATGCTTAGAATCTCTGGCTTCCTTCAAATCTCAATTCAATTGCTACCTTTCCCAGGAAATGTCTTCTGGTTCCCATAGCTCCCAGTGCCTTCCCATCTAAGGCCACCTTCTATTTTCTCTCTTTTTATATTATATGTACTCATGTATATATGTTATCTCCCCAGTTACAATGTTAGTTTTTTAAGGTCATCCTGTTTTTGCTTTCTCTTTGTATCCACACCACTATAGGATATATAATGAGTGTTAATTGGTTGATTCTTATAAGCCAGGCAAATGGTAATGAGGACCAGAGCTATGGTGGTGGCCATGGGAGTAAAGAGCAGAGAATGGATGCAAGATGTTGTAGAGGTAGCTGTGAGAGTGGCTGACAACAGATTGGGCATGAGGATTTAGATGGAAGCCAAAGTCCAAGGTGACTGCAGAAGCAGGATACTAAGGATTAAAAATGTTGCACGCCCTGTCAGATGCAGTGGTTTGTCAGATGTCAGACTGGGTGGTTTGACTTAGTTGTTTTTCTTCATTGCAAAAGAGGGCTTTGTGCTATACGAACTGATGAGCAGGATGCTCTCAGAAAAACCTGCAAAGACTTACATGAACTTGATGCAAAGCGAAATGAGCAGAACCAGAACATTGTACACAGTAACAACCATATTGTACGATGAGCAACTGTGAATGACTTAGCTCTTCTCAGCAATACAAGGATCCAAGACAATTCCAAAGGACTCATGATGTAAAATCCTATTCCTCTCCAGAGAAAGAACTGATGGAGTCTGAATGCAGATCGAAGCATATTTTTTCTTTATTTTTCTTGGTTTTTTTCTGTCTGTGTTTTCTTTCACAACATGACTAACATGGAAATATGTTTTGCATGACTGCACATGTATAACTTATATCAAATTGCTTGTCTCCTCAATGAGCGGGGGAGTAGGTGGGGATGGGGAGGGAAGGGAGGGAGGGAGAGAATTTGGAACTCAAAATTTTTAAAAAAAACAAATGTTAAAAATTGTTTTTACATGTAATTGGGGGAAATAAAATATTAAGTTAAAAAAACAAAGTGGGGTTCATTTGGTTGAGGGAGGGTATATCTGGAAATCACTGCACTATTGTAGAAAGGCATCAATGAAACTTGTTTTGAAAAAGATTTTGCACGTCTAGAAGAGTAGCAGCCGAGACATTATCAGACAAACATACGATCAGAAGAGGAAGCAGGCGGGTAAGGGAAGGAGAGCAGGGATAACCAATGCACATCTCCCATGCTCCATTGGCATGTATCCAATGTCAAGAGAACTGGAGGAAGGCCCTCAGCACCTCGGACTGCCCCCCTCTGCCGAGGGACATGGACAAGAATCACACAACATGACAAAGCGTGAATGGGTTGTGACCTGCACTGTTGAATCAAGTACTCCCACAGATACACTGAAGTTTCAAAACATATCCTGAAGATGGAAGTAAAGTCAGGTCACGGACGATGAATGTGAAAGCGAGGCACGATCCTACAGGAGTAGTTTTAGAACCGCCAAGGCTCAGGGAGAGCTGCGGCTCACAAGGAATATAACAAACATGTTGTTGTCTTTTTAAAATTCGCTTTTTTGGTGGAAAGGAGGGATTGAGGAAGGGGTAGAGCCACTGCTCGGTGTGGATAGGACAACGATAACAGAGAAAAGGTGGGGCTATTCAAATCTGGTGAATGGCCGGACCTAAAAAGTCATCTTTTGTAGTTTGAGATGTCAGCTTGGAAAGAGATTGTTAGCAGAGTGCTCCAGGTGTCTTTGCTTTGCCTTTGGCTATTTAGCCTATCACAGCATCGAAGAATTTCAGAATTAGAAGGGACCTATTCATCAACTAGTCCAATTCCAATCCGAAGACTGAGAAAGAGAATTTCCACTGCAACATAGCTGACATCCAGCTTCTGCTTGTAGGTCTTCAATGAGAGGAACACACTCCCTCCCTCTCAAGGTAGCCAATTTTCCTTTGGTATATCAATGCCTTGGCTAATGTAACATTTCTGTCAATGACTTGGATAAAGTCAGTGATGGTATATTTATCAAATTTGCAAGTAACACAAAGCTGGGAAGGATAACGGATAATAGAAGGAGGATCCCGAGAGATCACAGAAGGGCAGGATTCATGACTAGACGGTAGTGCCTCTGCAAAATTTCTTGAGAGTGGGTTAATGAATTAGAAACTCACTATGAGTCATTAAGGGCAGCTAGGTGGCACAGTAGATAGAGCACCAAGTGTGGAGTCAGGAAGACTCATCTTCCTGAGTTCAAATCCAGCCTCAGACATTTACTAACTGTGTGACCCTGGGCAAGTCACTTAACTGTGTTTGCCTCAGTTCCCTCATCTGTAAAATGAGCTGGAGAAGGAAATGGCAAAACACTCCAATACCTTTGCCAAGAAAACTCCAAATGGGGTCACGAAGAGTGGGACATGGCTGAAACAACTGAACAATAACAGCAAATGAGTCAGTAACGTGATACGGTTTGCCAGATAAAAGCTAATATAGTCTTAAGTTACATTAAGAGATATCTAGTTTCCAGGATGAGGGGGGGGTGACACTTCTGCTACACTGTGGACTTGACAGGCCTCATCTGGAGCACTGTGTTCAGTTCTGGGTGCCTTGGTTTAGGAGGGACATTGATAAGCTGGCAAACATCTGGATGAGAGCAACCACGAGGTTGAGGGGCCACAAGATGATGCCGTGAGAGGAGCTGAAGTCATGGGGTAGAGTTAGCTTGGAGAAGATGAGGTTTGGTGGGGACGTGCCAACTATGTTCAAGTATTTGAAGGGATGTATCATATGGAAAGGAGAAGAAATTTATTCTTGACCCCAGAGAGCAGAATTAGGAACACCAGCCGGAAACTGTCGAGGGGTAGTTTTAAACGGCTTACACTAGGGAAAGCTTTCCTAACAATTAAGGCTGTCCCAAAGTGGCATGGGATTATTGTTCAGGTATGGGTTAGACCAGACAGCCCCTCAGGTTCCTTTCAACCCTGAGAGGCCATGATTCAGTAACCCTCTCTACAGCCCTGTTGAGGAAAGCAAGGAAGGAATTAATCTTCCTATTTGACAGAAGATAAAACTGAGGCTGAGACTGGTGAGGGGGGTTGCTCAAGCTCACACATGAAATCAGTGGCAGAGCTTCCAGGACTCAAACTCGGGTTTCCTAACTCCCAGCCCACCACCTCTTCATGCCTAGTCCCTGGGGCTGTGTACATGGCCAGGCCCACAGAGGGTGTGAGTGTTTGAAGAAGTGGTCTGTCTTCTGATCAGTGGGAACTGAATTTGGGTCTGACTGCATGTGTAACATATAAGGAACTATTTCCCTGGTGAGGAGGGGGAGGAGAGGGGGTGAGCTGTGACATGACCCATCTGGGGGGAAACCTTGTTAATAGAGAGGAATGATGGCAGCTGGAATTTGGTGGGAGGGGCGCAGAGGGCCACAGCTCTGAATAGGAAAAGAGCCAGGATTTGGGTTTAGGAATGGTTGGAAAGGGCCCCAAAATCCAGTGGTTTTACCTGGGACAATGTGGGAGAGGGGAGACTCTTTCCAGAGGTTTGGTAAGTGCGAATTGGGCTAATTAGATCAATAAGGGTGGGCCAGTCTCTCCTGCCAGATTAAAGGGATTTTAGGGGCATAGAATCAGATTTAGAGCTAGAAGTGAATTTAGGGGTTGCCTGTTCCCCAACTTCCAAATTTTTCAATGGAATAGATGAAGGACAGAGAGGCCAAGAAACTTGCCCAAGATCATGCAGGTAAATGGGAGAGCTGGGATTTGAGTCCAAGGGCTCTGACTCCAAGTCTAGCCTTCTTTCCACTGTGCTACAGTGCAGGATGGGGCATAAAGGCTTTGGGAATGACTAGAACCTCTGGTGGGAGGGCTGCTCAGCCACCTTGATATCCACCTGCCATTCAACTCTCTCCTGTAGCTCCAAGAAGCTGCAGCATACACAGCGGCCACACCCTGATAAAACCATCTGGGCAGACTAGCTAAACCAGGTGGAGGATAACTGACAGGCCTCAAATCCATTGGCAAGTTAGAGGGATGTCTACAGCAAGCATGTGAAGACTTTCCCTGGAGGAATGTTCCAGCTTCCACAGAGGCAGCAGAAGCCGGTGCTGGGAAGAGACATCAAAGACACCAAGGTCATCCCCTGCATCCCGGGCCATCACCAGGGTGTGTCATCCTGACTTTTGTCTTGCCACTGGACTCTGATGATGTCTGCGGAAGAGACAGCGAGGCTGGTGACTTTGTGCACCTCTGCCTCACTCAAATCCAATTCACGCACAAATCGAGACATCAGCCCTGATGTCACTTGCCCTCTTTGAAAAAACAAAGGACAAACAAAGGCAAAAGATGAAATGCCATGCATTCAGCTCATTTAACCACTTCTTAATGTACTTCAGAACACTGGGCTGAGCATTGGGGGCGATACAAAGCTTAGCTAAGACAGAATCCCTGTCCCGATGGAGCTCCCAATCTAAGCGGGAGAGAATACAAAACACAGAGAACCATAACACACGACCTCAGTGCAGTGGAGAGGGCTGAAGGGGGCAGGATTGAGCTGCCATGGATGAAGAATTAGAGTAGGCTTCCTGGAGGAGGTATCATTCTATTGGGTTTTAAAGGATGGGTGGGAATTCAGCCAGCTCAATAATTCTACAATTTTGCTTTCTCTTTAAGCCTGCACTTATTTTTAAATCTGTTTCCCCTTCCTGAGAGGCATCACTGGGGCGTGGATAGAGAGCTGGCCTCACAGCTGGCAAGGCCAGGACTCAAGCCCTGCCTCTGACACATAGTGGCTATATGGCCCTAGGCAAGTCATAGAATTTCTCAGTACTTAACCCTAGGCAGTCCTCAAAGACTACAAATTGCACAAGATGCCAACCAGCTTTGGTGGAGTGAGTTTCCTCATCAAAAAGTTCCGATATCACTGAAATCACAAATCTGCACCTATCCCTTGTTGTTGAGTTGTTTTTCAGTCTTCTCCAACTCTTCATGGCCCCATCTACGGTTTTCTCGGCAAAGATACTGAAGTGGTTTGCCATTTCCTTCTCTGGCTCATTTGACAGATGAGGAAACTGAGGTAAACAGGGTTAAGTGACTCGCGTAGGGTCATATAGCTAGTAAGTGTCTGAAGCCAGATTTGAACACTGGGAGATGAGTCTTCCTGACTCAGTGCTGCATCTCCTGCCCTGCCTAGCTGCACATGATGAACATGTGAGATAACAGATGGAAAAGGTCTTTGTCCAAACCCTGCCCCTGGATGCCTTTATTAGCATCACAATGAAAAGGAGGTACAGACTGGTTCAGAGGAAGGAACTGGGGGCCTTGGAGGTAGAGACTAAGGCTCTACGCAGCTGGCTGTGTGCCTTGAGAAGGCCGCTTCCTCTCAGTGTTTTCCTCTATAAAAACAAGAATAATAATGCCTTCATTACCCACCTCCCCCCACTTTTGTGAGGACCCAATGAAATCCCACGAGCGCATCATTTTGTAAACCCTAAAGTACTATACAGATATGAGCTGTCATTATCGCTATCATCATCGTCATCGTTACTCTTTACCAGCTCGATCTCATCACTCACTGACCTCCTCAGATCATCACCACTTCTTTTCAGAAGTTTCCCTACCCTCTTCCACTCTCTAGAAAGGCTTTATGTTGGTGATTCTCTCCATCCCATCCCACCCCAGCTGCCTCCACCAGCACAGATTTCCATGCGCCTCTCCCCACCCCCAACAGCACACCTCGGGCCCTCACATCTCTGCCTGTTGCAGAATCCAATCAAAATTCCTCGGGGTGTTTTACATTTCCTCCTCATGGCTCTGCAGGCCAGGGTCAGCAGCTCAAGTGTTACCTCCTCTGGCTCTGGTGCCTCTTGGGGCCTGTAACCTCTCCAGAGCTGTGATTCCACCCATGCCTGGATGTGCCAATCAGATACCAGGACTGTTGAGTCCACCTCCACATCCATTCTCAGAGCTGTGTCCTCTTTTCTGTTCCCATGGCCACCCCCACCAACACAGTCCTTCATTACCACCCACCTGGGCCCTTCCCTCTGCCATATTCTCCCCTTTCCCAACCTTCATTTGATGGCCAGGGTTGTTTTTCTCCCATTCTTCTTCAGCGGCTTCCCGTGGCCTATAGAAGAAAGCTCCAGTTTCTTTTCCTGGCCAGTTCAGTGCCCTCCATCATCCCACAGCATCATCCAATCTTAGAGCCTCAGTTCATATGACTTTCCCCCCATCCCACCCCTTCACACACTCTCCAACCAAACCAGACAATTCTCTCTATTCATATCCCCTCCACCAAACCCAGGGTCTCTCTTGCCCTCCTGCCTTTGTTGGGACTTTTCTTTATGCCCACAATGTTCTCCTTCACCTATTGAATTTCTAAGCACCCTTTAAATTTCAAGTCAACTCCTCCAGAAAGCCTTCCCTGATCTCTCTGTTGATAACGACCCCTTCCCTTTCCCACAGAGCATTTCATTTACACCTCCCTAAGGCACTTCTTATGTATTAATATGCATTACACTTATCTGTGTTTGTATCTTATCATCTTACTAGAAGGTGAGCTCCAAGAGGGCAGGGATCATATCTTACCACTTACTACCTGGGACTTTTCTCAGCCTCAGTTTCCAAATTTGTAAAATGAGGATGAAGATCACATGGGATCACCTATGAATAGCATTTTGTAAACCTTTGAACAATAAAAATGCTAGCTATTATTATTACCTGTGCAACCCTGGGCAAGTCACTCATATTTTATCACTTACTGCTGGGACTTCTCTTAGCCTCAGTTTTCTTATCTGTAAAACGAGAAGGTTGGGCATGTTGGTTTCTCAGGTCCCCATGGTCCAATGATATAGATTTTGTCTCTCCTCCAGCATTAAGTGTTTTAACAAACACATATTTAGAGAATGAAAGCACTGCTTCTGCAGATCCCTCATCTTCCTCCCAACCCCGGCTGCTACCAGAACCAGCCACGCTCATTGCCGTCTCTGAACCTTTACTCGCCCTGTTTGCACCAACGGTCACACCTCTCTTTCTCCTCTCATCCTCTCCACTCCCTTCCTATCCTTTGATGTCTAGCTCCTGTGCGATCTCTTCCCAGAAGCCTTCCTGACCCACTCTTTTTTTCTCCCTTGAGCTCTGACAGTCTAACCCACACTGTCTAGTGCTCAGTACCTCTCTCAAATGTTTCCTTAAGTTTCACATGCATCAATTGAACCATTCACTCTGACCCTCAACCCTATTCCTATCCTATTCTGCCTAGTCTCAGATCCTTCACCAGACTCTCCTGCAAAGATGCAGCCTGGTATATTCATTGCGCATCCCAGATCCCAGATTCTTGAAGATCATGCTAATGGAGCGCCACCTTTGACAGGTCCCAACAAGCTTCATAGGCTTCAAAGGACAGAACCAGTGACAGCCTGGGGGCCCATTGCCCCAGGACCAGCCTCCCAGGTATGAAAGCCAGCCACCAGAGGATGAAAACTTAAGGCCACAGAAATTCAAAGAGACCTTCTACTAGGGCATGGAAGGAATGAGGTCTGGGTTGATGGATGGAAGCCCAGTACTGATGAATTCAGAGATGTTTGGCAGCCTGGAGAAGGACCAACCTGAGAGGTGAGGGGTAACATAGCAGTGGTCTTCAAGTGACTTGCCCAGGGTCACACAGCTTCTAAGTGTCTGAGGCCAGATTTGAATCCATAGAGACGAGTCTTCTTGACTCCAAGCCCTATATTCTACCCATTGTGCCACCTAGCAGCCCTAACTGTATTTGGAAAGCACCTTGCAAATTTTAAAGTGCTATATAAATGCTAGTTGCTATTTATATTAAAGGAATAAGTCTAATTGCCTCAATCTGTCATTCAAGGCCCTCCATGACCTGGTTCCATCTACCTATGTAGCTTAATCTCCCTCTGCTCATTTCATGTCATCTAAGCTCCCACCAAACTGATCCAGTCCTTAGAAGAGTTTCAATTTAATATGTCTGAGTCACTGCTTGTATAGTTCCCTCTCTTTGAAATGCCACTGTCCTCTCTCATCTTTCCCTGTTGAAATTTTCATTATCCCTCAAGGCACAGCTCAGATACTACCTCCTTCATGGAGCTTTCTTTTTTAATGTTAAAAATTATATTTATTGTATATGACAACACATTTAATTATTTAACTTTATCATACTTCACATTCTCTTTGACCTCTGAGTTCCCATAGCATTCCACTCTGTGCATCTCTTAGGCATTTATCATTTCTTGTTTGGGCTCAAAGATATGTTTGTACACGTCATATCCACCTCCCATAGACTGTAAACTCCTTGAGAGCAAGAACTGCGTCTTATTCATCTTTGTAATTTCAGAACCCTACAAATTATTGTTTGATATTTCTTGTTGAACTGGGTTGAACAATCCACATGCGATCTGTCTTCTGCAGACAGCCACAAGTGAGGCTAAGTCCTCCTCCCTGCTTCCTAGAGGTGCACTGGCCTGCTCCTCAGAACCTGGCTGGGTGACCACGGCCAAGCTGATTTATCTCCTAAGTCCTCAGCAGAGATGCTTATCTGGAAAACGAAGCATTTGGACCAGATGATCCTGAAGGACTCTTCCAACACTAACATTGCCTTTTCTATGTTCTAATGCCTTTTCCATCTCTAACACTGACATTTGTTCTGGGTTCCATCCTATCTCTAACATTCTGGGTTCTAAGGACTCCAAGTTCTGACAGTCTGTGCTCTAAGGTCCCTTACAGCTACAGTTCTAGAGCTAGAAGGAGACTTTGAGGACATCCATGGAGTGGTCACCTCCCTCATTTTAGAAATGAACTGAAGTCCAAAGAGTGACTCGCCCAAGGTCATAAATGTTGTGTGGGGAAAAGCCAGGATTCAAACTCCGATCCTCTGGTTCAAAATCCAACGTGTTTTCCACTTGACCACACTGCCCTCTGGCCTCTTCCACCTCTGACATTCTATGTTCTAAGGTCCTTTCCACATCTGGTGGTCTAGGATTCTAATTCTTTCCAATCTATCTAATCCGTCATCTGTGGGGCAAGAATGTTTAGCAATTTTCAACTTGGGCCTCAAATTAAGGATTATTGTTTTTAAAGAGAGGGCAAGACAGAGAGAGAAAGAGAGCAGATATATGGCTGGCTTCCAAGTTGAGAATCAGCATAAAACTGTGGTGATCTGACTGTGGGGGAGACAGGAGAATGGAGAGACAGACGCAGACAGTCATAGACACAGACGCAGACAACAAGGGAGAGACGGAGATAGAAACATTAGGAGACAGAATCACAAAAACAGAGACAGACATAGAGGGAGAGAGAGACAGGAGGAGAGAAAGGAAAAGGAAAACAAATAGCCTGTGGTGGAAGAAAAGGGGAAAAATGGAAGGGCTCCAAGGAGGGCAAAGTTGGCTATTCTTTGTGGCCAGGAATATATAACTATTGTGTGCTTTTTCACTGTGGGATTACCTGAATCTTTCCCACCTCACTCCCAATCACACTTTCCCCCATTTTATAGTCAGTTGAAAATCAAGATGGAAGGAGATGGGAGACCGCATTTGCTTTGCATTAAGATACTGAGCCCCTCCACCTCTCGATCCCATAGGGCAGGACATTCTGCCCTCTCTGGGGAATCTTCGTCCTGCAACCCACACATGCCCTCCCTTCTTCCTCCTCCAATTCCATGGGCATTTGTCATCACATCTGTACAGTGATGGAATCAGTGATTCCAGAAGTCCTGTCCAGCTCCAAAATTGTATGGTCTATGTTCCAATAGTATATGTTCTAAGGTGTCTTCCAGTTCTAACACTGTGTTCAAAGGTCCCTTTACAATTTTGACAGGCCTGTGTTCTATGTTCTAAGGTCCCCTCCAACTCCGGTGTTCTAGGATCGTGTACCATTTTCCACTGTATTATTTCAAAGCCCTTTCTCATCTGTTGTAGCATTTAATCCTCACAACAGAGAGAGTTAGGACAGAAATTATCCCTTCCCATTTGACAGAGGGGAAAACTGAGGCCTGGAGAAATGACGAGATTTGCTCAGTCACTGGTAGAGTTGGGACTAACACCCATCTCCCGGAATCATGGAGAATAAGTCAGAACTAACCCCCTGCTCCCACCCTTGAGTGTATGCTCATCACCGGTGGCTGGCCTTCTCCCTATTCAAACTTTGTTGACCAAGAGCCTTTGGAGGAAATCAGGAGCAGCATCTCCTCCAATGGCTGGGGACTCCTAATCAGGGCCCCAAGAATGTGGTTGGACCCTCCCAGCCAGGCATTGCTCCCCCCCCACCAGTTCCAGCCCCAGTCCCCGCCTGCCCTGTTGCCAGCTCCTACCCTACCCCAGGCCGAGAGAAATTCAAACAGCTGCAGAAGCAAAATCAGCTCCATGCCAGCCTGAACTCCTTTCCCCAAACAATTTCTAGGAAACCAAATGCCAGGGAATGAGAGCAATGAGGCTGGTGGTATTATCTTCTCTTTAGGCTCATGGCCTAATTTTCATCAGGCTCACTGCCTGATTTTGTTTTTTTCCAATTGCCTGCTGGACATCTCTACTTGGATGTCCCACTAGCATCTTGAACTCCCCAGGTCCAAACCCAAGCACCATCCACTCCTCTTATGCCCCATTTGGAACCAGAGACTCACAGAACCTCAGAGTTGGAAAGGCCTTAGCACGAGGACCACAGAATATTCAAGCTGGAGGGGGCTTAGAGACCTCCGCTCCTCCCCATCATGGCGTAGTGAATAGGGCTTGGTGTCAGGAGGACCTGGGTTCAAATCCTACTTCAAGCACTTAACTATCCATGTGACCCTGGGCAAGTCACTTCCCTGACCTTTTTCTTCATCAATAAAATGAGGGAACTGGGGCTCTATGTCCTCTAAAGTCCCTTCTGGCTCTAAGCATATGGTCCTATGAAGCTCCTTATTGACAAAGGAGGAGACTGAGGCCAAGAGAAAGGAAGCAACTTGCCAAAGGCCACTCCCTGAGTTAGCTGCAGAGCCAGGATTCACCACCGTGTCTCCTCACTCCGAAATCTGACCCCTTTCTTTCCACCACCACACAAGTAAACTCTGAGCATGCCCTGTGTGCCCAGCCCTGTTCTGGGTATGTTAAGTCATTGCTGCATAGTAGAAAGAGGAAAGACAGCCAGATTTGGAGCCAGAGGCCCTGGATTCAAATCCCACTTACTACCTTGGTGACCTTGGACAAGTCACTTAACCTTTTAGGGTCTCAGTTTGTGCATCTATAACATGGGGTTGGATTAATGATCCTTTCCAGCTCTAAAGGTATGGTCCTATGAGCTCAACCTGTTGTCATCTTTACCTACCTTCCAGGCCCGACTCAGACATCACCCTTCTCCAGGAAGCTGACTGATGGGCACCAGGGCTGATACTTGACATGCCTCCTGCCTTTACTGCATCTGCCTCACAAGAAAGGACCTTCCCATCGGGTTTTCCCAGCTTTCCTGGCTCATGCCTTTGCTCTTTGAACCCATCCCTATGAAGCAACCTTTCCTAAAATGTGAGCTCTGTGAGGGCAGGCACTATGCTTTCGTTTTTTGTCTTTGTATATCCAGTGCTTCGCACATATCTGGCACATCGTAGGTGCTTAATGAATGCTTGCTGATTGATTGTTTGAAAAATCACACCAAACTCATGTGTTGCCTTGAAACATTTATTCTCACTATTCCACCAACCAGAACTCCGTCCTCTCCAAATCTTCCCTGACCTAGGAGACCCAGCTCAATGCCCACTTCCTCCAGGAAGCCCTCCTCTCCCTTCCCAGACTGGTTGGACCCCACAGTCAAGCGCTTGCCTCCATCCTGTCCTCCACAGCCTCTCCCTGTGACGGTGGCATTATGAGGGGCTACGTGCATCTCTCAGACCAGGGGTCTCTCGCTACAGGGGAGGCCATGTCTCCCCCTCAAACTAAGGGCTTCTTACAGGCAGGACCTCTCACCTCCTCCCCCTGGATTCCTCCTGATTCCTCTAGGCTCTCCCCACCCCACCCCCACCGAAGGAAGGGCTCTGAGATGGGGGGGAGGGGAAGAGCAAAGCGAGCAGCCTGGCTGCCTCTCCCACACCAGGAAGGGGTGGTCTTGGATGAAGTGGGAGGTCTGAGCCAGGGAAGAAGTCAGAGGCTTCCATAAGGGCAACATTTCCATAGCAGCAAGAGGCAAGAGCCTGTGTTTATGCTCCACATAGTTTAATCCGCCTCTGTGGTCGCTCCTCCTCTCCCTTCCACCCCCAGACAGACTGACACCCTGGCGGCCAAGAGCAGGCGCCCACCAGGAGACCATCGGCCCAACCCCAGATCTGCTAGGCCGCTCATCCTCTCTGGGAAGAGACATCAAAGCAGAAGCCGTCCTGGGGCTGGACAGCAGCAGGGGTCAGAGTGGTACCATCCGTGGAATGTTCCTGGGAGCCACATAACCCTCAGATTACTCAACATTCTACGGGTGGAATCCACCCGCTGAGTGGCTCTAGGAGGGAATTCTGGGAGCAGGGCAAAGCACCTCTTGGGGAGGGGAGGGCTCGATGCTCATCTGGGGGGGCTTGGCATGGGATCCCACCTCTTTCTCCAGGAAGAGTTACTCAACTATTCCACCCACCCTGATCCCCTCTGTCTGAAGAGCTGGGTTAAAATTTCCCCTCTGACCCACTGACAGCAAACCTAGGAACCAAACCCCCAGTAACTATAAAGTTCCCCCTTTTACCTACTAACCAATCAGCAACTCGGGGAGCCTCAGTGTCCTCCTCCGTAAAAACAGTTTAATAGTATTTGCCCTAAGTATAAGGTAGGAACGAGGGGAAAACTTTGTAACCTTTAAAGACATATAAATATGAGCTATTTTCACTTTTATTCTTAATATTATTCAGTCTGAACTGTGAAATCTGGCCTTTTCGTGTCCTTCTCAGGACGTCCAGTTTCATCCGGTCCATGAGCACCACTCATGATGACGCTGCATTCCTCCCTAGCCTAGACTCACAGAATTACAGAACTTAGAGCCGAAAGGGACATCTAGTCTAACCCTCCCATTCCACAGAGAAGGAAACAGTCCTAAGGAGATTAAAGGACCAGCCCGAAGTTCCATGACTAATTAGTGGCAGAGTCAGGATTTAAACTCAGATCCTCTAATTCCAAATACAAGCAATGCTTTTTCTGCTATACCTCACTGACCCCATTTACCTAGAATCCTAAAATCATCAACTGTTGATGCTGTCAAGAGCACCACCACCAGGGCAGCTGGGTGGTGCAGTGGATGGAGCACCGGCCCTGGATTCCGGAAGACCTGAGTTCAAATTCGGCCTCAGACACATAACACTTAAAAGCTGTGTGACCATGGGCAAGTCACTTAACCCCATTGCCTCACCAAGAAAAAAAAAAAAGAGTGCTGCCATGCTTCCAGTTATCCTGATTCCCAGTCTTGGAGTCAGATCCAGTCTGTTGACAATTCCCATCGATTTCCCCTCCAGCAACTCTCCTAAACATCTCCTCTCCACTCCCACAGCCAGCACCCTAGCTGCCCTCAGCACCTCTCACCTGGAGTATTGCAACAGCCTTCTAATTCGCCTCCTTGCCTCAAGTCTCTGAGACCCTCTGCAAGCTGCCCAGCTGCCGAAGGGATTTTCCTAAAGTGCAGATCTAAGCATGTTACTTCTGGGCCCGAGAAGCTCAGGTGGCTTCCAATCACCTCTAGGATCAAATACAAACTTGTCTATTTGACCCACAAAACCCTTCCATGGTTGTCAAATATGATCCACCTTCATACACACAACTTTCCAGCCAAGGCAGGCTGTTTAGTGCACGCACACAAATCACCTCCTAATCCCATGCCTTTGCAGAGGCTGCCTGGTGGTTGGGGGAGGGGGGAGATGCTCCCATCTCACCTTTGCTGACTTTGTCAGTGAGGGTGTGAGGGGCTCTCCTGTGACAGAGCATGTGGGCTTTGGGATAGCTGCTCTGATTGTTCAGAGGACTTATTTTCTTCTTTGCAATAATAACAACAATAACCTTTGCATAGCTCTTTCAGGTTTTCAAAGCATTGCCCAGTGCTTTAATTTCTACCTCTGCTATTCACTGGTTATGTGATCTTGGGCAAATCATTTTCCTTTTCTGGGTCTCAGTTTCCCCATCATTAAAATGGTAGAGTTGGACTAGAGAATTGCTGATCAGTCGACCTATCAATCCATTAAGCATTATCTATGTGCTAGGCACTACCTCTAGGTACTAGGAATACAAAGACAAAGGTGACATAGTCCCTGCCCTCAAGGAGCTTACATTCTTTAAAAAAAGAAACCTTACATATAAGTAAATTCAAAGTATATACAAGGAAATTACAAGGTGTTTTGTTAATGGTAGGGTGGGAGGAAGGGGTGGCCACTGTGGTTGACAGAGAGAACCTGGAAAGATCCCATGTGGGAGGCAGCACCCATTCAAAACAAACAAAAGAGAAAAAGCAAGGTAAATTTCTAGGCATAATGAAGTCCTCCCTAGCTATCCTTCAAGGTCTTGCTCAAGTCTGGCCCCTTCTAGGAAGGCTTTTCTAACTATTTGGACCCTTCAGGGATCCTTCCATATTCAAACTCAGGACTGCATAGCTTACCACCTCTGTCTCTTTATAGCTATCTATATCCTGTGTCTATATGTAGATATGGGATATAGGCATAGATATAGGATATAGATAGATAGATACCATATACACATATGTGGTATGCACACGCACATATTATATATGTATTATATGTGGTATAAATCAATATCTATCTATATACCATATCTAGATAAATAGGTAGGTAGATAGATAGATAGATATAGAAGGAGAGGTGATAAGCTATGCGGACCTAAGGTTGAATACTACAAGCTTCCAGAATAGGGAGGGATCCCGCAAGGGTCAAATATGTGTATATCTACATCTACATCTACATCTACATACATACACATACAAATCAGGGTGTAAGGGGTATTCAAGGAGGACCAGTAGCTCTGGTGTGAAGGCTTGCCAAGTCCTTTTCAGGGCTGCTTATTCACCTTTGGTGGCCACCTGGCACTTATCTCTCACCTGTGATTCCGAAAAGCTATAGCATGCACCATGGCCACACCACAGTAAATTGTTTCAGCAGATGGGCTAAACCAGATTGAGGGTAGCCAACAGGCTTCAAGCCCTTTGGTGACTTGGAGGAATGGGTAGATAAAAACAATTTGTCCTGATGGCCATGAAGGTGGCTGGAGCAGAAGCTATGGAGCACTTAGAGCTTGGTCAGACATGAAAGACACCAAGGTCACCCACTGAATCCTGGGCCATCATCACTCATCTTGACTTTTGTCCGGCCACTGGCCTTCAATGACTCTGGAAGAGAGAGTGAGGCTGATGACTTTGTGCAGCCCTGCCTCACTTAAATCCGATGTATGCTTGAGCCAAGATACCACCCCGTGATGTCATTGGTCCACCTTGAAAACGAAGGACAGACAACAATCTGGAATACATGAATCTCTATATATCCATATGTCACATTAATTGCCAAACCCAGAAGGACTTTTCAAGATCCAAGCTCTCACCTCACAGACATGGGGAAGGGTCATGGGGTTTCAGTTGGAAGCTACTCAAAGACCATCTAGTCTAATCCCCTCATTTTACAAAGGAAGACAATGAGTCCTAGAGAGGCTGAGTGTCTTGCCACAAGCCCCGTCATTAGTGAGAAGCAAAGTCAGGTTTTGAACCCAGGACTCTTGTCTCTAAATCCATGTTGTTGGGTTTTTTTTCCCTTGCTGATTGACATAGGGGGCACTGGGAGGTGTGGGTGGGGAAGAAGAGGGAAAGCATTTATTTTCTTTCCTAAGTCTCTCCTCTCAGCATCTGCTCATAAATCACTCTGTCATGAGGGACATCAGGGGGCATGGGCAGATTTTCCAAACACATCCGTGGGTGAGCAGTACTCAGGCTCCAAGCTGCCCCAGGTCCTCCAAATAGAGAATACAGAGGATGTGGCTCTTGGCTCCCTCCCTCGTCCACCCACCCAGGGCTCCAAATACCCAGCCCGGGACACTAGAAGAGCCACGTTTTCCTGGAGCCATTTGGGGGGAAGGGGAAGGGGAGGTCTTTGTAGCAAGGAACACGGTCTGGGTACCAGATGAAGAGTTGGAACAACTCAAAAGATCCCCAGACCTCATGCAGGCCTTGGGCGAACCCCCATCCTCTCTCATCCTGTTCCTCCAGGGCTGTGTAGAGGGTGGGGTTTCTCAAGCAGAACTGGATTCAGGGGGCCAGAGGTGGTACTTCACCTCTGAGCTGCATTTCATCTGGAAGGGTCCTTTCACCAGCATGCGTACTCCCATCTCAGGCCTGAGTTGAAAGCCAACGATTGTCCCCAAAATGCTTGGAATTGTTTTCAAGTCTCCTAATAAGCAGAGAGAGTGACAGCAGGGAAGGGGAGGGGGAATGAGGATGGCCCTGTGCATGTTTGACTTGTGTTGGGGAATTGTTAGCACAATAAACACTGCTTTCTTTTTATAGGGGAAATGGGGCTTTCTGGATTTCTGGGAAGAGTAGAAATGAATGCACAGGCCTCCTGGGTAGAGAAATCCTCCCTACTTGTACAAACAGTTCAGGAGGGTTGAGGGAGGGGGTGAGTGGGCTAGGATGTTTAATCCAAAATCAGGGTATTAACACACTGAGGGAGGCAGAGGGTTTCATTAGGCTTGGGGAGCCTGGGAATGACCCTCTGTATTCTGTGTTTTCATCTTTGTGTTCTAAGAGCCTTCCACATCTGACATTCTCTGTTCTATCTTTGAACAGTCTAAGTTGCCTTCTGTCTCTAACATTCTCTGTTTTAGGGGTCTTTTTAGCTCTGATATTCTGGATTCTAAGGCCCCTTCCACCTGTAATGTTCTCTCTTCGAAAATCTTTCTTCCACTTCTAACATCCTTTCTTCCAAAGTCCCTTTTAGCTCTGATATTTCATGCTGTAAAGCCCTTCCCCAGACCTGATATTCTACATTCTGAGGTCCCTCCCAATTCTGGCATTTTATGCTCCCAAGTTCCTCCCAACTCTGATATTCTACATTGTCCTATTATTCTCTAATTTTAGGATGCTGTGATTTCTGTCTAGGAGATTGACTGTGCCATCTCCAAACTCATTTAGCGAAACGGGGCCTTGGGAGCAGGGTAGGGATTACAAGCCTCTCTTATCAACCCTTCAGTGTGAGGACCAACCTTAATGAGGCTGCTGACTGGGCTGCTGTGCCATGGATGTGAACCCAGAGCTAGCATAAAGGGGGCCAGGCTGGGCCGAGGGCCAGTGAGAATGGCAGATCAGGGAAGGGAGGACGTGGGGTGGGACAGAGGAGGTAAATTGGGATTCTTGACTTGTTTGGAAAGGAAGTTCATCTTCCTGGGTTGTGGTATAATGGAAAGAGCCTTGGATTAAGAGTCAGAAAATAAGGGTTAATCCTGCCCCAGCCACTAACCCATTTTGTAGTCCTAGGTAAGTCATTTCCTATCTCCAAGCCTCATTTTTCTCCTCTGTAAAATCAATGGGGATGATGATGATGATGATGATGACGACATTGATGATGATGTCTCTTCAACTTTCTACCTCAAAAGTGTTAATGATTAGGTAAGAAGAGGTTTATAAGAGCATTTAAGCTGAGTTTTGAAGGAAACCAGGGATCCTAAGAGGCAGATGTAAAGACAAAAATGAATCTCAGGCGTTGGAGACAAGCTGTATAAGGGCGTAGAGATAGGGGATGTGAGAAGCAGCAAGTATAATCGGTTAGACCATAAAGTATATGGTCCTGTTTGTCTGCCTCTTTACCTCTCTGTCTATCTCTCTATCTACCTATCTATCTGGTGATATACAATAAGTTGTAAAGGCAGTTAGTTGGATCCAAGCCACTAGAATTTAGTGAGTAACAGAATGACATGGTCAACCTAGCACTTTGGGAAAATAACTTTGACAACCATGTGGAGAGTGGATTGGAAAGAAGAGAAACCTAATGCAGATAATGAACCTATGGAAACCAATGAGGTCATCAAGAAAGCATGTAGAGGGAGAAGAGAGCCTGAGGGTCACCCACAGTTAACAAGTATGCTATAGAAGAAGAATCAGCAAACAAGACCAAGAAGGAGCAGTCAAAGACGTAAGAGGAGAACCAAAAAGAGTGATGCTACTAAAAACCCAGAGAAGAGACAGTACCTAAGAAGAGAGGGTGACAGACTATGTCAAAGACTACAGAGATGTCAAGGATGAGTAAAGAGAAAAGAATCATTCAATTTGACAATTAAAAAAATGCCATAAACTCTGGAGGGAGCAATTTCAGTTGAATGATGAAGTTGAAAGCCAGATTGCATAAGATTGAGAAGTGAGTTAAAGGAAGCAAACAAATAAGGGTTGGAAAACTACTTGCCAGGAATATTGTCAAGGGAGTTTCTTCCCAAGCATGGACTGAACCAGAAGACTGGCAAGATTCCAACTGAGGTAGGTTGGGGACTGATGGTAGAGATAGAGAGACAGACAGACAGATAGATAGATAGATAGATAGATAGATAGATAGATAGATAGATAGACTGATAGATAGATAGAGATAGAAAGGTAGGTAGATAGATAAAAAGGTAAATTAAAAGATAGAAAAAGCTTTTAGTAAGCACTACTCTGTGGGTAAATCAGACACTGGGAGAGCAATGAGTGGTCCAGCAATTTCCTCATCAACAAAATGAAGATAATAACCCCTGTACTACCTATATCAGAGGGTTGTTAGAAGGATCAAATGAGATAATGTATAAAATGTGTTTTTCAGACTTTATAGCTCTATATAAATGGTCTGTTATTATTAATGTTACTTCACCCTCAGATCCAAGGAATTTCCTGAGAGAAGGGACTTTGTTTCCCACATAACACTGGACGAAAGACATCGGTTCATACCATGCTTCTACAATTTACTAAGCACATGACTTTGGCCAAGTCATTTAACCTTGCTGAGCCTCATGGAGAGATGGAGGGATGTGGATTAGAATATAGTCCTGTTAGCTGGATCCAGAACTGGTTGACTAGAGTGACTGGACTCTACCAATGACCAGGAGGGGTTCAGTGCCAAAATGGAGGGAGGTCTCCAGTGGTACACCCAAAGGATTCTTTGTCCTTTTTGGTTTAGCATTTTTACTAATGGTTTTCTACAAAGGTATAGGTAGGATGCTTATCAAATTTATAAACGACATGGAGCTAGGAGAGGTAATTCACATGTTGTACAGCATTCAGGATTTAAAAAATAGGACAATTATGGGGCAGCTAGGTGGCGCAGTGGATAGAGCACTGGCCTTGGAGTCAGGAGGACCTGAGTTCAAATCCAGACTCAGACACTTAATACTTACCAGCTGTGTGACCTTGGGCAAGTCACTTAAGCCCATTGCCTAGCCAAAAAAGGGAAAAAAAATAGTACAATTGGCCAAAATATTTTATAACATTAGAAAGGGTATATGTAAAGTCTTACACTGGAATTCAAAAAGTCATCTTCATAATTATGGGATGGGGGATGTGTGGCTAGGCAACAGTTCATGTGAAGATTATTTCCAGGCTTTAGCATGCTGAAAACACAATCTGAATAAATGGTGTAATATGGCCAAAATATTGAAGGTGATTTTAGCTGTATCTAGAGGCAGGATGTCTAGACAATGAACTCAGTCCAAGACTGAGGAGGGGGAGGAAAAGAAGGAAGAGAAAAATCAGAATGAGAAGGAGGCAGAGGGGAGGAGGAGGAGGAAAAGAAGGGGGAGGAGCAGGGGGGAGGAGGAGGGGGAGGAAGAGAACAGGATGGATAGCATTGGGGAAATTGCACAGTGCTTTCAATGACCCCAAGTTTTTCCCTGAAACAAAATTCCATCTTTTATTCTATTTTTTTTTCAGATATCTCTCTTTCTCCAGCCATATGGGCTGTGGAAAATGGACTACCATAGTCTCCAAGGAATCAAGGTTCCAGGTCACCCAGAGTGTAGTAGGGGTGCATGGCGGGCGCAATTGGCTGCAGCATATTAGCAATAAAGAATGAGGCATAAACTACCATGCAAAATGTACCAGCAAAGAGATATATGACTGGAAAAGGCAATGGGCCGGTCCTGTAGTGAAGGATAACAGATGGACACTCAGAGGCTGCACTGTTAGCCATATATTGTCAAGAGAGGAAGTACATGGAACTCCACAACCACTACCTATGGAGAATAGAGGGAGGCTGTGGACCAGGGGAATGCATTACGGCCTGTACCTCCACTCTGTGCCTTCTCTGCCTCCTCCCCACCAGAACCTTGGGCTCCAACCCTGGGCAAGTTTTCACCTTATCTTGACAGGATCCAGGCCTCCACTAAACTCTTGGGGCATCTTCACACCATACTACCACATGCATACCCCCCCCTCTAGTCTTAAGTTTTCTTATATTTGTTTCCCCAGCCCTTAGCATAGTGCCTGGTATACAGCAAGCCCTTAATAAATGCTATCCATCTATCTACCTATCTACCCATCTATCTATGTGTCTATGTATTTATGTTATCCATCTATTTATAAGCCTGCCTGTCTGTCTGTCTCTCTAGCTAGATCATAGTAAGCTAGCATTTATACAGCGTCCATTATGTGCAAGGTGCTGGGCTAAGTGCTTTATAGACATTATTTCATTGGATCCCAAAACAACCCTGGGAAACAGGTGCGATTATTATCATACTCATTTTAAAGTGGGGAAACTGAGGCAAACAGAGGTTAAATGACTTGCCCAGGATCACACAGCTAGAAAGTATCTGAGGGTGGATTTGAACTCAGGACTTTCTGACTCCAGGCCCAGTGCTCTATCTACTGTGCCAGCTAGCTGCCATATCTATCTATTAATTGGTTGATTGATTGATTAATTGATCAATCTATCTGCCACCATAGAGGAGCACCGACATGTGTTGAGACAGATCAACTGCGGAAATTTTTCTATAGAAAGACAGGGTGAACAAAGAGATTGTGTCTCAATTTCAGCTATAGTGATGAATGCCTGCTCAGCCAGATAGATACTGAGGCTTGAACCCAGATGACCTGATCTCTAATAGTTGCTTGGAGACCTTTGGAACTCTTCAGGTTGAATGGCAGGGGCAGTCTGGATAAAAAGACTAGTGGAATTAGGGCTAGTGGAAGCCTTTCTCCAGATCCAGGCAGTAAGGTTGAAAAATTCTGATGCTGGAAACATGAGCCCATCTCATTCTGTCATTCTGTCATGGACCCTCTTCTCTTCTCTCTATACTGTTTCACTTAATGATCTCATCAGGTCTCTATGCTGATGATTCTCAGCACTACTTTCCAGCTCTAACCTCTCTCCTAACCTCCAAACTCACATCTTCAACTGAATATTAGACATCTCCAATTGGATGTCCTGCAGACATCTTAAAGCAAACACAGCCAAAACCACATTCATTCATCCCCTCCCTCAAAATCTCCTCTTCCAGACTTCCCTATTATGGTGGAAGGTATCACCAACCTACCAGTTGTCCAGACTTGAAACCTAGCTCAGCTCCTCCCTCTCATTCCCCTCCCTGCCCCCATATTTAATAACTTGTGAAGTCCTTCATAATATCTCTCATATAAGTCCCCTCCTCTACTCCGACATTGCACACCTCATCATTTCATGCCCCGACTATTGCAATAACCTGCTTGTTAGTCTTCCTGCCTTTCCCCACTCCAGACCATCCTCCACTCAGCTATCAAACTGATCTTCCTAAAGCCCCTAGTCTGCCCATATCCCCCCCCCACTCAAAAAATTCCAGTGGCTCCTTATTACATCCAGGATCAAATCTAAAACCTTCTGTTTGGCTTTAAAAAAAAAACCTCCATAACCCGACCCCTTCCTACCTTCCCATGCTTCTTCCGTGTGACTCCCCACCACCACCCTCCACATGCTCTGAGATCTAGGGACACTGCCTGTGTCGTTCCTCCCAATTCCACAAAGCCGTCCCCCACCCATGGAACGTTCTCCTTCCTCATCTCCACCTCTGGGATTCTCTGGCTTCCTTTAAGCTTCAGCTCGATTCTCACCTCTACAAGGAGCCTTTCCCAGCCTTCACTCTGTTGGCTATGTCCAATTAATCCTGGGTATAACTTGTTTATACACACTTGTTTGCATATTGTCTCCCCCATTAGACTGTGAGTTCCTTGAGGACAGGGGCTTCCCCCCCCTTCTTTGTACTGCCAGCTCTTGGCACAATGCCTGGCATGTAGTAGGTGATTAATACATGCTTGTTGACTGTCCCATTGTCGTTCTCCTTATCCTGGGGCTCTCAGAATTTGAACTCAGGGTCTCCACAGGCTATATATCAAAGATCTCACCAATCCCCTGAAGTATTAAGGAACCCCAAAAAGGGTGGAGGTGATGGTCCCATTGTGCTATACTATGAGAATATTGGCCACATCTGGAGCTCTGGGCTCATATTTTAAGAAGGCCCTCCACAAGCTGGAGCATGTCCAATGGGAGGAGACTGAAGCCCATGCCACGTGAAGATTGATCAAAAGAATGAAGGATGTTTAGCCTGGAGAAGAAAAGTCTTGGGTGGGTGAGGAGGAGGGGAGGGCATGGGGGAATGTGACATCAACTATTTGAAGGGCTGCCATGTGGAAGAGGGATTGGGCTCGTTCTTCTGGACAGAAGTTACAGAGAGACAGACTGAAGCTTGAGGTTAGGAAAAACTTTCCTAGTGTTTAGAGCTCATCCAAAGGGCAAGGGGGTCCAAGTAAGCCTAGAAAGGTAGGCTGGGGACAGGTTAGGAAGAACTTTAAATGCCAAACACAGGAGTTTGTATCACAGGGGCAAGTGATAGCCCCCGGAGCTTCTTGAGTAAAGGAGTGAATTGGTCACTTTAGGACAATCACTTTGGCGGCTGTGGGCAAGATGGGATGGAGAGGGGAGATACTTGAGGTGGGGGGACCAATGGGGAGACTACTGGAATAATCAAGGTAAGAGGAGAGGGGAACCTGAACTAGGCTAGTTGTGATGTGAGTGAAGAGAACGGGAAAGAGGTGAGAGGTGGTGTAGAAGCAGGGGCTTGGCGATTGATGGGATTCGGGAGGTGAGGGAGAAAGAAGAAGCAAGAATGACTCAGAGATTGTGAATTGGGGGACCCGGAAGGATGGTGGCACACTCAACAGAAACAGAAAAGATAGGAAGAGGATTGGAAGAGGGGAGAGGTTTTATTGGAGGGGAGGGAGAGAGAGAGGGAGAGAGAGAGAGAGAGAGAGAGAGAGAGAGAGACAGAGAGAGAGAGAGGAGTAGTTTATGGTCTAGTTCCCACTCTCTTTTCTCTCTCCCTTCAGCCCCTTCATTCCTTCCCAGTTTAGCACCAACTTTCCTTCAAATAATAATAACATCATAGCACCTATAGAAAGAATGACTCTGACTCATACTGGCTGATCAATCAATCAATCAATTTATTAAGCACTAAATTTACAAAAAGAGACAAAAGACAGTCTCTGCCCTTAAGGAGCTTACAATCTAACGAATTTTAAGGGACTTAACCTCTTGGTGCCCCAGCTACTAATTATAATTTAGACATATTGGTTATTGAACTGGTAAAGAAATCAGTATAGAAACTGAGCGTCCCTGACATCAGTGAAATCACAGGTTCGACCCTCTCCCTCCTCTCAAACAAAACCAAAAACCGAAAACATTTAAGGTTTTACAAAATACTTCCTTCAATACAGCCCTGTTAAGCAAAGTAATATTATCCCATTTTACAGATAAGAAGACTGAAACTCAAAGAAATGATTAGTCCAAGTTCACAGAGAAAATAAATGGCAGAGGCTCTCAGATTCAAATCTTGTTGACTCAGACTCTTTCCATTAAAACTGGAGATGTAGCTGAAATCTGGGACAAGTTGGGTCAATGGTTAGTGCACGATGCCCGTGAGATCAAGGTCAAGAATTCAAATAGCTCTAAGGAAGGAAGAAAAGAAGGAAGGAGCAATTATTAAGCACTCATGATGTGCCAGGCACTGCGCTAAGAGCTCTGCTCGCAAATACCCAGCAAAAAGAAAGACAGTCCCTGCCTTCATGGAGCTTATATTCTGATGGGGGGCTGGGGTGGCAGGGGGAAAATAACACAGCAAAGGGAGATAAAGGGGAGGAGAGGAGAAGAGGAAGGTACCTGGTGGGGGGAGGCATATTTTGAAATTCAGAAAGTCAGGAACAGGGCTGAGAGAAGAATGAAGACTAGTTGGCCAAAGCCCTTCCACAAAATGGAGGCTCCAAAAGAAACTCACCAGTGGAAGGAGGTGGCATGGGCCTTTGGGAGAAATATTCCAAAGTGATCAGGACAGAGAGGTAGAAGGTAGTACCCTGTTCCAGGGCAAGGAGGCCCCTGGCATGGAGGAAAGTTCCAGGATGAGCCAACAGTAGATGGGATTTGGTTTTGAAGTCCAGAAGGTCAGGGATGGGTTCCAGTCCAAGCCTGGTCCTTAACACTAGCCTGATTCCTAACCCTGGACGGGGCTGACCTGTACTACTGGGCTGGACTTGTTCATAAATCTGAATTTGTTTCTACTCCCCCAAATACATGGTTGGTGATATGGTAAGAAGAACAGTCAGAGACGTGGAAAAAGTAGTAGATGCTAAATTAATATTGGTTGATTTCATGCGACTATATTTTCTATTCCAATCTTTCTGCTGACCTGCTGTGTGACTTTGGATAAAGCAGGCAATAAATGTTTAACAATCAACTCTCCAAAAAATAGTTCAGTAAACTTTTAAGTTTAATCTGCATTATTCTTATTTTCTCCATCAATCAATCCAACTCTGATTGATCTGACTTTGCTGATTTCTGTGGTGTAAATGCTCTCACTGAAAATTTAACCATCAGCTGTTGAGAATGGATGTGAGCTGACAGTCCACCTCCACTTAAAGGGTACATGGTCGATGTTTTCCATGGGACAGGGGAAAACAAATTTGTTCCAGAAAGCAGAATTAAGAGAACTGGAGGGTTAGGGAGTGGAGTGGATTAGAGGAAGGGAAATTTCAGATCTGAATCAGAAAAACTGCCTGCTTAATCATTGCTCTTCTCTAATGAAGTGGGCTGCCTTGGGAAATTGTGAGCTCTCTGTCCACTGAGATCCTTGAGAAGGGGCCTGATTTCTCCCTATCAGTGATGCATGGAGTGAATCCCTATCCTCAACAGGAGATTGTCCTGAAGGATCTCTGGGATGTTCTGATTCTTAAGTCAAAGGTTCTGTGATTTCAAGTCTATGAGTGATTCTGTTGTAGCGGGTGTTGGGTTAGAGGTTGCATTTCCCCCTGCGTTACGATTCTAAAATTTTATGAATCTGAGATTCTATGATTTCCAGATTCTGTGAATCAAATTCCAAGATTCAGACTCGATGATTCTGAGATTCTATGATCTTAACATGGGAAATAACAATCTTTCCCTGGCCTCCCTCAAAGGGATGTTTTGAGGATTTAATCAATCAGGAGATAATAGGCAAGGAAGTGCTTTGGAAAGTAGACATGTCTGTATAAGTGAGAGGTCTTCCAGCTGTGGCCCCTCTCAGTCTCCTCCCTGCCTCCCCTCCCACCCCACATGTTTTATCAGCACCATTAGCCCAGGCTGGGAATGGGTGGGCAGCCGGCCACACCACAAATCTCCCCAAGGCGCTCAGTAATGGACCCTATAAAACACGCCCTGTCATGGCCTCCTGCTTAATTACCAAATTGTTCCCAGATCTCCCTCCCCTGGCCTGACCTTCCTCAGAGCTCCAAGTTCATTAGGGAAACATCAAACAGTGGGGGGTCGGAGGACCCTGGCGGGAGGGGAGTAGGCTCACAAGAAAAACATTCATGCCAGGAACTTAGCATCTCCTCTGTGGGCCTGGAGTAGAAGGAACCAGACGCCCTTCACACACACACACACACACACACACACACACACACACACACACACACCCCTGAAAATTGTGTGAGATCTGGAATCAAAGGACCAGGGTTCCAGCCTTAAGTTCTGACCCTTAATCTCACTGAGCCTCAGTTTCCCCCCTCCATAAAAGGAGCTGGTTAGACTAGATCAGAGGATCGGGAGCCCAGGAATTACTAAGGGGTCTGTGCATAAATTTCTAGGTGTCCTTGAACTTGGGTAGGAAAAAAATTACATCTTTATTTTCATTAACCTCTCACTGAAATTTAGCATTTCCTTTGATTACTTAAATACACAATTCTGAGGAGGGTTCCATAAACTTCATCAGACTGCCCAAGGGGTCCATGAAACAAAAGGTTGAGAAACCCTGAGCTAAGGAGACTGAAGACAGACACCCACTCACCTCCTACCAGACTCCTGTGAACTTCATGAAAATGAAGAGAGACACACATTTTTGGGCCCAGCCCATGTGGGAGGGTTTTTTGTTTTGTTTTGTTTTGTTTTGCTGGACCGTGCATGTTTATAATGAGGGTTTTATTTTTCATTGTTTTGTTTTGTTTTGTTCAATTGGGGGAGCGCCATGGGAGGGACGGATTATTTTATTTAAAGAGCCCCTGGATTAGACAGATGGTCTCTAAGGCCTTTCCAGTTCTAAGCCTATGGTGATGAGCATCTTTTTTCTCTTCCTATGCAAAGGTGGAGAAGAGAGACAGGATTTTAGATTCAGGGAAAGCAAGAAAAGGGAAGACATTTTCCAGCGAGTTTTCTTAACTACAAGTGGGTAAGATTAGTAGGGTAAGAATTATCATTCCTATTTTATAGATTGGGACAATGAGCCTCAGAGAAGTTAAGGGACTTGCCAATATCAAACAGCCAGCAAATCCCAGGGCTAGAACCCAACCCAGGTCTCCTGGACTCCATTCTTTCTGCCATCATTCTTTTCAGCTGTAGCTCCCACCTCCTGGGCACAAGAAGCAGACTTCCACTCCCAAGCCCACCCCTACCTTGGGACTAGGAAGAGGGCATGGGGGGGCATAACAAAGGTCTTGTGCCCTCCACAGCAGGGGAGTCCCTGTTGGGGAACTGAACTCGTCTTCCTGAAATGGGATACGGGCTGGGAATGCAGGTTCTATTTTTATATATTTTGGAAAGTGTTTTTCCAGCCTGAGTACTCCTCAGGGAAGGAACTTCCCCTCTGTTTGGCTGAATTCCCAGCTAGCAAATTCCCAAGGGCATACACTATTAAGGTGGTATCGGGGACCCACCATTTATTGGACTCAGAGTCAGGAGTCTGGGTTCAATTTCCAGCTGCTACACTAACTTGCTGTATAATTTTGGGCAAGTCTTCGTCCTGCTCTGAACCAGTCTGCTCCTCTGTGGAATGATGGGATCAGACAAGATGACCCATGAAGTCACTCTGGCTCTAACACTCTCTCAAGCTGGAATTCTCCCAGGCAGTTTTCTCCCCTTCAAAAAGAAGACAAGACTTAGAATTGCTAGATTGCTATCCATACTAATACCTGACATTTTATACCACTTAATATTATCCAAAGCACATTATTTCATTCAGTCCTTCCAACAACTGTGTGAGATAGGGGCTATAAATATTGTTATGCCCATTGTACAGATGAGAAAAAGATGCTCATAGACGTTATGATATGTTGCCAAATTGTTCCCAGATCCCCCTCCTGTTGTCTGACCTTCGCTGAGCATATTCAGATGGCATTGTCTGTGTGGCCTCAAAGGGCCTAATCTTGATGCAGAAGAAGCACCGAAAACATTCCTCCTGAAGAGGAATCTATTTGCGTGGATCTTGCTAAGTAGTTTCAGTGTTTTAGTCACATCCGACTTTTAGTGACTCCATTTGGGATTTTGTTGGCAAAGATAATGGAGGGGTTTGCCATTTCCTTCTCTAGCTCATTTTACAGATGAGGAAACTGAGGCAAGCAGGGTTAAGTGACTTGCCCAGGGTCACACAGCTAGTAAGTGTTTGAGCCCAGATTTGATCTCAAATCTGCCTGACTCCAGGCCTGGTGCTCTATCTACTGGACAGATATCCATAAATGAGTATTTAAGCTCTGATTGAAAACCCAGCAATGGGAGCCCTGCTTCCTAACGAAGCCCATTCTATGTATGTACAGCTCTAATGGTTATTAGATTTGTCCCTCTATGAAGCTGAAATGTGTCTCTGTGATACTTTCACCCACTGCCTTTTGTTCTGCCCTCGAGGGCTCAGCAGACCAAATATAATTGTTCTTTCCCACGACAGCCTTTCAAATACTTGAAGCCAGTGATGATTTTCCCCCCAAAGTCTTCTCTCCTCCAGGCTTATATCCCAGTTCCTCCAACTGGTTCCCGTAAGGCATCATCCCCAGTCCTCTCCCCCTCTGGACACACTTTACTTTGTCAGGTATTTCCTGAAATACGGTGCTTCAGGGTTATGTGGCTGCCTCCCACCATCTGACTGGTGAGGGCGATGGGGAAGAAGGAGCAAACTTGTTCTGTGTGGTGCTAGGAGGCCAAAGTCAGCTCAGTGGGGGAAAATCAGAAAGGCAGATTTCAGGTCAATATGGGAAAGAACTTTAGATGAATCAGAACCAGCCAACAGCAGAAAGGCTCCTTTGGAAGGAATGACCTCCCTGTCCCTAGAGTGTTCAAGCTGATGACCACGTGTTAGGGATATGGTATAAAGGGCTTCCTTGTTCAGGAATGCAATGGACTAGGTGACATCTGAGGTCCCTCCTAGGGGCACGCATCTGTGAGTCTATCCTCCCTTGTAATGAGAATGATGGGAATAAAAGTCATGGTCCCCACCTTCCAGAAAATCAGATATACATTCATTCCTTTTTTCAATGAGTGCTTATGGAGGCCAGAAGTTTGGCAAATGCCTATAATTTTGCTGCCAAAAGAGGTTGGATTTTTTTAGTTCAAATTCTGAGCTGCAGTAGAACTAAAGTCAATAGGATGTCTGCACCCATATGGGGAGCCCCTGGCAGTGGGGAGGGCACCTAAGGAGAGGCAAACCAGTTAAGGAGACAGTTAAAGCCTCCCCGCTGATCAGCAATGGAATTGGACCCCTAAGTAGTCAGTGCACTTCTAGCTTGGGAAAGATAGGGAGACCCAGCTTCTAAAAGAAAAAAAAACCAGTAACTGAGCACCTACTGTGTGCAAAGTCAGGTGCTTAGCCCTGTGGGGAATATAAAGAAGGAGATGCAGCATACCCACCTGCCTTCCAGAGGCTCCCAATCTAAGATAAGTCATGACACAGAACAGTATTAAATGGTACAGTGCTGAGGCCAGGCTTCTAGGAGGCCACAGGACTTGAGTTGGGCCTTGAACAATGGGGACGATTCGGAGAGGAATAGGAAGAAAAGACCAGGCTTTTAGGATCAGGTGGGAGGCAATGGTGATGCTATGTGACATGGGTGCTGGAGGCTGGGTGTGGCCTCGGGTAGTTGTCTACCTACTTCCTCTATGCACTGGACACCCTTGATTACAGCACTTGGGTCCCCACTCTTTCCTCTCACCTCCCTGCCTCGTCAATAGTACCCGAGGTCAGAACACCACTTACAGCTCCTCCAGGAAACCTCCCCAGACTATTGAGGTCCACATAGACCTCTCTTTTCAGTTCCTAAAGAGGAAGCCTCACATAGTGGGTCCATCCCTGGAGCAGGGATCAGGAAAACTTGAATTCAAAGCCCATCCTAGATACTTATTGGCTGTGTGACCATGGGAGAGCCATTCAACTTCTTTGGGCCTCAGTTTCCTCATCTATAAAATGGGGATAAAAACAGGTATAGGACCTGCCACGTAGGGTTGGTGAAGAATCAAATGAGGGAATATCTGTAAAGTGTTTTGCAAACTTTTCTTTTATCCAGAACTGTGGTTTCATCAGTACTGGAAACACCCTGTGACAAAACTCCTTCTACCAGTGCAGATTTGCAATGAATTTACAATGTACAGTCTTATAAATTGGAGAGTGTTAAAAGAGGTCAAATGACTTGCCCATAGTCACAAAACCACCATGCATCAGAAGTGGGTCTTGAACCCACATCTTCTTGGTTTGGAGGCTGGCTACAGGATGTCAGAGCTGGAGGGTCCTTAGAACAGGGAATGTCAGAACTGGGAGGGGGCTTAGAACACAGAACGTCAGAACTAGACTCTGGAAGGGCTCTGAAAGTCTAGAATTTTATAGCTGGAAACAATGTTTTAAAAAAGTGAAAAATGACTGATCCTGTTCTCAGGAAGCTTACAGCCTACTAGAGGGGGAGACGGCAGGTAACAAAGATCAGTCACTCAATTACCAAGCATTGGTTAAGTGCCTAGTAGGTGCCAGGTATTGAGAATACAAAGACAAAAGCAAAACGGTGCCTGCCCTCAAGGAGCTTACATTCTATTCTGTAGGGGTGACGTGACAGGGAGAAGGACTGTTTCATGACAACGTTCTCTGATGATTTCAGGAAGGAGAGGATGCTTTCAGCTGGGAGTAGGGGGTATAGAGGAAGCCGTCTTGGAGGAGGTGTCCTCTGACAGAAACCTTTCAGGAAGAGAGATGATTCGGAGTCCATTCCATCCATGGAGTCTGGGGAATGGTTTGTTTGGATGCAAAGAGACTGGAGAGGGGACAAGATGAGATCAGGGAACACTGGGGGTCCAGTTTGTTTGGAACATGGTACCTGGGAAGGAAAGTAATGTCAGTTAAGATAGAAATGGCAATTGGAGTCAGATTGTGGAGAGCTCTGAATATACGTTTTTTAATTTTTGACAACAGAGAGCCCCCAAATCTTCCTGAGCCAGGGCATGACGTGGCCAGATGTGCTAAATCACCAAGTTTGGCCCTTATACTGTCTTGTAGTGTTGTTCTCAGCCTTCTATGAGAATCAGTGTTTATAGAGCTTAAAGAGCTCTCGGGTGGCCGGAGATCTGAGTCTGAGTTCCAAATGACACTGCCAAGTGACCTTGGACAAGTCAGTCTCCCAGTATGAGCCTCACTCGCCTCTTTCTTTGTAAAACAGGCACTAATTTCTGCCCGGACGAGCTCTTCCGTATCTCTGGAGCGAGTACCCCCAGGGATCACTTACAGATCCATTGAAGTCCTCACATCCCTCCGCCCATCTCCCCAGGCTTTGGGGATGATGCAATGAGACAATGAACTTGAAAGCCCTTTGTGGACTGGAAAGGGTTCCTGGATAAGTACAGTTATTATCAAATAGCTTCAGGGGAAGGGAGAGGGGGCTGGGAAGGAGAGGGGCATCTCCTCTGGTCTCCCCCAGAGCACGACACATCGTAGGAACATAATTAATATCTGTGTTCTGGTTGATTGATTCTCAGATCCGGTGGGAGCAAAGAGCCCTAGAACATCAGAGCTGGAGACATAGTTAGAAAGGACTTTAACTAGGACATGTTTATCAGAGGAGTTGGAAAGGGGCTTAAATTGCCCCCAGAAATATTAGATCTAGAAGGGACCTCAGAACACAAACAATAGAATGTCACAAAGGCAAAAGCAAAGAGTATTCTAAAATCATTTGTGGGGCAGGGACAATGTCTTTTCCTAACCTGGGAGCCCCTCTTTTCATAGAGGAGGCCCAGAGAATTGGTCTCCTGAATCCCACTGGAGTGCTCATCCTGTGGCTCTGCACCACTCCCGGTGTGAGCATCAGGAGAAGAAAGTTTGTAGATCCCAGTAAGTGGAGCAGAACCTCCAACTTCATGTCCATCCCAGGCCCCCTTCTTCTTCTCCTCCCACCCTTCTCAGGCAGACACTGAAGGAAACCACCCTGGGTTCAATGGCCCCTGAAATTGCTGGGGGGGGGTGGGGGATATCTTCCCCTGCCTCCCTCAGTTACCCTCTTGCAGAACTTTAACCATGCTGGCTAAAGGACTGCTCCCCCATCCCACCCTCCCTCCCCACTTACCAGGCCAAGCGATCAAGGGGCCGGTGGTGACAGAATCCGGAGGAAGAGAAGACATCTGCCCGCCAGGTGCTCCCCAGCTGCTAATCAGGCCTTGGAAGAATCAGCAGTGCAAGAGTGGGGGGTGGAGAGAGGGGCAGACTTTCTAGGGGGTGGGGGAGGTAGGGCTGGGGCCAGCCAAAGTTCACTTTATATTCCCACACATCCTCCCTGAGCTTCTTGGCCTTCCCCCTCCTCACTCCAGCCCAGCCACCTGTACTGACACTCAGGGCTCATTCCAAGTGAAAGCAAGCTAGAGATTCAGGGCCTCATCCAATCTCTTCATTTTACAAAGAAAGAAACTGAGGCCCAGAGAGGGGAAGGAACTTGCCCTAGGTTACACAGCACATTAAGGTGACAGCCAGTGTTTAAACCCAGGTTTCCTGACTCCTAGTCCAGACCCCTTTTCTGGCATGCCAGGCCACTTTGTCCTAACTGTGATAGAATCTGCCTCCTACAGCCTAGCACTGGGGAGGTTCCCTCTTACAGTGTTCGGCATTTCTTTTCATGTGTGACTTTTCTTGTTCTCTTATTATACTACAAGAGTATCTTGTCTCCTTCCTTAGACTGGGGGCTCACTGACAGCAGGACCTTTGTCCTCTCCACTTCCTGTCTCTCCCAATCCCCTACCCCAGTGCTGGGTTAAGGGGGAACCTTGATAAATGCTTATCCTGGATTTTCTCTGGAAGAGAAGACATTTCCATTTTAACAAGGACCTTCATAAGACAAAGTTTCTGTTGGAATAGACTAAAATTTGCAACTCTACCATCCTATGTTATGTGTTCTAAGGTCCCTTCCAGTTCTAATGTTCTATGTTCTAGAGAACTTTAATGAGTCATTTTTGCAAATGGCAGGGGTGGATAGAGGTGGGAGGAAGTGGCATAAACTCACCTGGTGTGTGGCCACACTGGAGGAGGAAAAGCATTCAGGGGCCCCAGGAAGTTTCCAAGCTGGCAAAGGCAGAGAAAGCATCCCTGGAAAGAGGCTAGGACCAGTGGAGACAGCTTCAGGGGTAGACACAGGTAAGGAAGAAGGAGCCACTGGAATGTGTTGTCAGAGGGTTCTCTAAAGTTCCCACTCTGGAGCAAATCCAGTTCCTTCTCTCTTGCACTAAATTATACAGTCTGTACCAGTTACGATTCTGAGCCCCATATTTAAAGTTAGAAGGAGGGAAAGTTACCACATGCAGGCACTGTGCTGAGTAAGCACTGTACAAACACAGTATTATCTCAGCTGATCCTCACAACAACCCTGGGAGAGAGGTGTTATCAATGATCCCTATTTTACAGTTGAGGAAACTGAGGCACCACCTAGCAGCCTCTAAGATACTTTAAAGATCATTTAGTCCAACCCCCTCACATACAGAGGAGGAAATCACGGCCCAGAGAACTTTAGTAACTTGTACAAGTCACATAGCTAGTAAGTGACAAGTGCTGAGATTTGAAACCAACACTTTCTGAGTTTTCTTTTACTCCAAATTCAATGGTTTTTCTACTGTACCACCATTCTAAGGCCCTTTCCAGTACTGACAGTCTGTGTTCTAGGTTTCTTCTCGCTCTGACATTCTGTGTTCTAAAGCTCCTTCTATTGCTGACAGTCTGTGTTCTAGGTTTCTTCTCGCTCTAACATTCTATGTTCTAAGGCCCCTTCTATTGCTGACAGTCTGTGTTCTAGGTTTCTTCTAGCTCTGACATTCTGTGTTCTAAAGCCCCTTCCATTACTGACAGTCTGTGTTCTAAGTTTCTTCTAGCTCTGACATTCTGTGTTCTGAGGTCCCTTCCAACTCTGGCATTCTGTGTCCTATATTCTAAGGTTCCTTCTGACTCCGACATTCTATGACTTTATATTGTATAAGGCCAGCATCAATGAATTAGTAACAAAGGACACTGACAAGCTAGAGCTTTGATCCCAGCTAAAAGGCCAGTTCATCAAGGTTTGTCTTGGATCAGATCACCTTGGAGACTTGATGGGCTGGAAGTATCTGCCTGAGATTAGGCAGACATTGTCCGAAGTTCCCAAGGTACTTCTAGCTCCTTGAAAGGACTTCTGCAGAGACACAGCAGCCATGCCACTAAGTGGGTCAGAGAAGCCGAGGTGACCAGGAAGATAAACTGAGGCTGGTTCCTTGGAGAATCCCATTTGACCAGCATCCATCTTAGCTAAGACCCCTCATTTGCTAGGACATGGGCAGGGATGAACAGAGGACAACAGAGGTGACCTGCTGACCAGGAGTGAGAGAGGACAGAATGGAGCTGAGGTGGTGACCATCTAGTCTACTGCAGATGTCACAGAGACTTGGCCACATCTGAGCCTTTGGTCATATTACCCCTCCTTCCACTAATGAGCTCCCTCATCCTCTCCAACTATCTATAGACTACTATCTTTCTAGGGTCCATCTCCAATGCCATCCCTGCCCAAGCTTTCCCTGACTAGGCTCATAGAATTCCAGAGCTGACAGTGGCCTTAGAACATGGAATGTCAAAGGTGAAAGGAAACGTACAACAGAGAATGATAGACTTTGAGGAACCAAAGAACAAGGAATTTTAGATAAAGAAGGCCCATAGTAATGTATAAAACTGTAGACCAAGTGGACCAGCATATCTTGGGCCAACATTCCCATTGACCCTTTCCCTTCAGGAGGAGGACCACCAGTAATGCTCTCCTACACATGGCTATGGAGGAAAACTTACAACATTACAGACACACAGTGTTAGCACTGGGAGGGACACTAGGACATAGGATGCTAGAACATGGAACATAGAATGTTAGAACTACAGGGGTACCTCTGAGATCATCTTCTCCAACAGCCTTATTTTACTGAAACAGATGCCTAGGGCAAAGGAATGAATTGTCTTGACTAATGTCACACAACAAGTTAGTACCTTGAAGCTAACAGAATGAAGAGTTGTGCCTACTCTTTCTGATCCTGGGCATTCTTTTAATGATCTCTCTCTTCTCTGAATTCCTTTATACATTCAATACCAATTGGTATATCCCATTTGAAGAAAAAAAAAAAGGCTTTTTCTGTCCTGTCCTCTCTCCTCCATGGAAGCCCTGCACCTTCCCTCACTTGATGCTCAGTGTTTCCTCTGAGAAAAGATTCCCTTTGGCCCAACTGTGAAACTCATTCTCACTAATAGATCAAATCCTCCATCGGGGTATATCTTGAATGTGGAGGGGCCCATGAAAAATTGGTTCCCTATGTGCCAGGGGTATGTGTGCCAGCTTTTCTTCTGATTCAGAATCAGGCACTCTCAGACAGACTGGACCAATCTCTCCACGTCACTTAACCTTTGGCTTTGCTGCTTTAGAAGTTTTTCCATCTCTCTAGGCTCAAAAGGAGTAAGTATAGGCTATGACCTGAACGCACACACATATATTAATGCTGGAAAATTGTTATTAATAACAAATGTTCTCTTTCTCTCATTGGGTCCACACCCACCCATCCAGTGCTTAGAAAAAAAAAGTTCTCTACCATTTGAGTTTTGGCTTCCCCTCTCTCAATCCTACTTAGATATTCATCATCAAAAACATTCATGGGAGATGGTCATCTAATTTTTAAAAAGTTTCAAACAGGATAGGAATAAGGATAAACAATGAAAGGTGTAAAGCTTTCAAATGCTAGCTGCTTTGGCTGTTTCTAAGGCATACTAATGGTTCAGGCAGGAAAAGAGTGAGGGGCTTATCCACTCCAGTGGTGGGGGCAGGGGGTGTTGTGGTCAACGTTTGGGTGCATCACTGACCCTAGGCGATGCTGGTTCCTATAGCTTTTCTTAGTGAATTTCCCATCAGGCTGTCAGCGAAGGTTGGAGCCAGATTGGAAAGGACCTGGAATGCCAGGTTGAGGAGTCTGACCTTGATCCAATAGGAAATGGGGTGGGGTGGCTGATGGGAGTGGTGCAGGCTAAAGAAGAAAGGAGAGATTGATCTGACATGTGTTTCTCAGTCGGAAGCCTCCAGCAGACAGATCTGTCACTGTCTGGGTCCTGCAGGGCAATGGGCTCAGGTCACCTGCCGGGGCCTCGGCTGGAAAAAGGATCAAAGGGCTCCTGTGGTGGGCCGGGAAGCCCCCATGAATGGGTGTCCCCCCACAGGCTGCGCGGGGGGCCCCCAACTGTTCATCCGCAGGGTCATATCACCGTAGGACCCTGCCCTGCCCTGCCCTACCCTGGCCCTGAGCTGAGAAAGAAGCCAAGACTGCGGGCAAAGGGGGCCAAGGGGAGGCTCGAAAGGCCCTGAAAGCACATGCTTGAGATGTGGCGCTAAGGAGGAGGTGGAGAACTTGGGGGACTTGGGGAAAGTCAGGAAATAGGACACTGGAGGAAGAGGTACAGGTTGGGGGTGGGGAGGGGGCAGAGATCAGCGTGAGGAAGAGGCCAGAGCAGGAGAGGAGATCAGAGAGAAGATACTGGAGGAGGGGAGGAGCAAAAAGAAAGAGAAATCAAATGGATGCAACGGAATGAGAAGAAGGTTGGAAAAACACAAGGGAAGAGGCTGGAAATGTAGACAACAAACATTCTTTTTTTGTTTTGTTTTGTTTAATTGTGTCACAGGCATTTTTATTAACAGACCATTAGAAAAATAACCATGGTAGAGACCTTCAGTTCATTCTTGTAATAAGCCAATTGATCTGGTCTTCCCTGTTACCAGCATTTCCACCTTCCACAAAATGTGTAGTCTTCTTCTTCATTCCACCTCGTGGAGAAGATAATTCGAAGGGCCACATGAAGAGCTGGCTATGCACCAGGCACTGTGCTAGACACTGCACACACACACACACACACACACACACACACACACGCAATCCTGCCTTCAAGGAGCTTACAGACTACTAGGGGGATGCGGTACATTCTCAAGTAAGAAACTAGAAAGTACATACAAAATAAGGCATCATAATTTCAAGAGGTAAGTCGTGCTAATAACTAGGAGGAGAAGGGTTCAGGAAAGACCTGTGACAGGAGGGGGCACCTGGGCAGGACTTTGAAGGAAGCTGGGGAGTTTTGCAAACTACAGCGGCAGGCAACGGAATGTGAAGCATGTGGTAGAGCAAGCAGGTGGCTTCGGCTGGAATGGAGAGCATGTGCAGGGGAGCGATGTGGAATGAGGCGGGAGGGGCAGAGGGCGTTGGTCTACTAAGGAGAAGAATGGAATCCTCCTTTGGGGGGAATAACATTTTGATGAGTTGGGGTTTAGGGTTAACGTTGCTTATTATCCGATTGATCCCGTCAGTGTTCCCTATGACCTGATTGATCCGACTGATTGCCTATCATCAGACTGATCAGGACTTTAAATACCAGTCTGAAGATTTTGCATTTCATCCAGGAGGATGGGGATCCAGCAAAGGTCTTTGAGCAGAGCAGTGACATGGTTAGACCTGAACTTTAGGCCCAGGGCTTAGCAAACTATGTCCCATGGGAAAATCTAGCCTATCACCAGCTGCAAGCTAAGAATTTTTTTTTAACCTTTTTAAATAATTGAAAAAAAAATCAGAAGAATGTTTCTTGATGCTTGACATAGTGCCTGGCACATAGTAGGTGCTTAATAAATGTTTATTAATTAAATGTTTATTGACTTGAAAATTATATGAAATTCAAATTTCAGTGTCCATATATGAAGTTTAATTGGAAAACAGCCAAGTTTATCCCTTTAGGTATTATTTATGGCTGCTTTGGGGCCACAAGGTCAGAGATCATAACTTCTCACAGTGGCTCAATGCACCTTCCACAAAGCATAGTGAAGTAATTATGATTTGTGCACAGTATCACACAGTAACTTTTTTTTTATTACCAGTGCATGCCCACCATGTCAAAACAAAAAAAGAAGAGATTAAAAAAAAAAGTTTTTCTGAGCCGAAGGCCAAGATTGACATTTTTCTGAACGAGAAGAGCCACTCTTAAACGCTATGATTAAACCTGGATGGCTTTGGAAATGAGCTTTCCTGCAGACTTAATAATATTTCTTAGTGAATCCAACCTAAAATTACAAGATACAATGGCACTTACATGTAAAAAGTATAGCAGATATTTTTTCTGAGCTCAAACTACAGTTCTAGCAGCATTTTTTTGGACTGCAATGTAAGTGCAAACAAAAGTTTCACATTTCAGAATCCATTTAACTGCACTTAAGGAATTTCCACCTAACTTCCCATTGGAAGTGATTAATCGGGTAGGTAATGACTTGCTAAAAGGCAAATATCAATAGAAGAAACTTACTGAATTCTATAATGCCTTCCAAGTGAGGCAAATGCTCAATTAAAATCACGTGTTCATAGATTGATATCAGTATTTGACAGTACTTATCTGTATGTGGAGACATTTTCAAAGATGAAATACATAAGAGCTGCATTAACAGATCAACATTTGTAACTGATTTTGATAATAGGGAACACAAACTCTGAACTCCAATTAAGCAAAATATTATTCTCCCCGAAATGAATTCCATTCTTCTCATTAATAGGCCAATATTAAAAAGGTTCTATTAGATTATTATTATTATTATATTTTAAATTTTGTCAATAAAAATTTGTAGAAATTTATTTTTCTCTTTTTATATAAATACCTACATAATATCCTCAATTTTGCCTCTTGGCTCACAAAGCCTGAAATATTTACTATCTGGTCCTTTACAGAAAAAGTTTACTGATCCCTGTCTTAGGACTATCAATCTGGCAATTATGGAGTGGATGGATTAGAGAGGTTATGAGTAGAGAAACCAATTAAGAGACTATTACAATAAACCAGAAGAGGGATGATTGAGAACCTAGACTAGGGTAGTGATTGTACGTTTGGTGAGAAGGGGACAGATATGAGAGCTCATGCATTAGAATAAATAAGACTCATCAGGGGCAGCTAGGTGGCACAGTGGCTTGAGCACTGGCCCTGGAGTCAGGAAGACCTGAGTTCAAATCCACCTCAGACACATGATACTCCCTGGCTGTGTTACTCTGGGCAAGTCACTTAATCCCAATTGCCTCACCAAAGCAAATTAAAAAAATAAACAAATAAATGAATGAATGAACAAACGAACTAATGAATGAATAAGCGAATAAACAAACAAACAAATAAATAAATAAGACTCATCAGATTGTTTGCTGTCTTGGAAAAGGAGGCAGGGAGAAAAATTTGGAATTCAAAATTTTACAAAAATAAATGTTGAAAACTATCTTTACCTATAACTGGGGAAAAATAAAATACTATAAAGAAAAAAAAGAATAAATAAGACTCAAAATTTAAAAAACAAATATAAAAATGTTTTACATGTTAATTGAGAAAAATAGAATAAAATACAAAAGATAAAAAAAATATAAAGCACATGTCTAACCATCACCAAATGCCTTTTAGACATCACAAACTAGATGTATCTCAGGCTCAGCATGTGCAGGACAGAGCTCATTACCTCTCCCCTGTCCCAACTCCCTCTCACTCCAAGTCTCCTGTTACCGCTGAGCGTACCACCAGGCTTGTGGCCCTGCTGCCATCCTTGACTTCCCACAGAGCCAATCTGTTGTCAAGTCTTATCATTTTTACCTTCATGACATCTTTCGTATATGTCTTCTCTCCACTGACAATGCCAGCACCCTGGTGCAGGCCCTACCGCTTCATGCCTGGAAGATTGCATTGGCCTTCTGCTTGGTCTTTCTGCCTCAAATCTCTTTCCATTCCAGTCCATTTTCCATTCAGCTGCCAAGGTGATTTTCCTAAATAGTAGGCCTGGCCATGTCAATCCCTACTCAATAAAACTCCAGTGATTCTCTATTATCATTAAAGAAAAACATGAAATCCTCTGTTTGCCATTTAAAGCCCTTCACACCCTGTCCCCTTCCTACCTTTCCCCCTTCTTTTACTTCTCCTTTCATGCACTCTATGATACTCGCTGTCCCTAACACAAACCCCTCCATCTCCTACCTCTGTGTCTTTGCCTTGTCTAGAATGCTCATCAATTCCTAGAAAGCTATCCCACCTTGACCTCTGCCTCCAATGTCCTCCATATCTCAGTTCAAATCCCATTTTCCGCAGATCTTTCTCAATCCTCATCACCTGTGAGTGCCTTCCCTCTGAGATTACCTTCAATATACACACATATGTGTATATATATAAATATACACATATACACCCATACTATATATATACATACAAGACACACATATGTCTTGTAAGTACAATTTTTTTTACATGCTGTCTCTTCCATTAGTATGTAAACTCCTTGAGGACAGAAACTGTATTTTTGCCTTCCTTTGGTATTTCCAGGGCTTACACAGTGCTTGGTACGGAGTAAGCACTTAATGAATGCTTTTTGATTGGTTTGAAAACGAAGCTAGGGGTGCAGCTCGGTGGCACAGTGCATAGAGCACCAGTCCTGGAGTCAGGAGGACCTGAGTATAAATCCGACCTTAGACACTTGACACTTACTAGCTGTGTGACTTTGGGCAAGTCATTTAACCCCACTGCCTACCAAAAAAAAAAAGGTGGAAAAGGAGGCTGCGGACTAGGAAGATTAGAGGCCAAGTGAGATGGGAGAAGGGCCACAGAATCAGAGAATTTCAGAGTTGAAAGAGACCTCAGAGGCAATCTAGTTCAATAAAGACCTGAAAAAGCATCATCCCTATAATGTGCCCCATAAGTGACCATTCAGGCTTTGCCTGAGGTAAGCAGCTAGGTTTCCCAGTCATGGGGAATTAAGAGCCCCAAAGGCAGCCCCTTTTAGTTTGTGACATCCCCAATTATTAAGAATTTGTGATTTTTCCATCAAGCCTAATTTTCCTCTTTGCAATCTCTATTTATTGGTCCTAATTCTGCTCTCTGGAGTCAAAGAGTCAATAAACATGTATTAAGCACTTGTATATGTGCTAGGCTAAGTGCTGAGGATACAAAGGCAAAACACTATATCTGCCTGCAAGGAGTTAACAACCCAAGGCGAGAGACTACATGCAAATAACCATGTACCAGCAAGCTACGTACAGGATATATATACATATATATATTAGATAACAATATATAATAATATAATATGATACAATACAATATCATATAATGGGGAGAGACATCATGGAAATAACTATTGACAAACAAGCTATATACATATGTATTATATTAATAATATAACATATATATTGTATAATTAATATTAAATATTATAAACATAATAATATATTATATAATCATATAATATATAATATGATGCAATACAATATAATGGGAAGAGACATCATGCAAATAACTATGTACAAAGCAGCTATATACAGGATATCTATATATAGGAAATATATAGTATATATTATATAACAATATAATAATATAATATATAATAATGTAATATGATATGATATACAACACAATCATAACATAACATAACCATATAATATATGTGCATATATGTAATAGGAAATAACCAACAGAGGAAAGGCACTAGAATTAAGATAGGTTGATAAAGGCTTCTCATGGAAGGTGGGACTTTAGCTGGGACTTACTGGAAGCCAGGAGGCAGAGATGAGAGGGAGAACGTTCCAGGCATAGAGGAAACCAGTGAAAATGCCTGGAGTTGGGAGATGGAAGGTCTTGTCTGAGGAACGACAAGGGAAACCAGTGTCACTAGCCTGAAAAGTGTATGGGATAGGGTGGCATAAAATGTAAGAAGACTGGAAAGGTGGGGGGTGGGGAGTGGGGGTAGCAGTACAGGTTATAAAGGGCTTTGGATGCCAGAGGATTTTATATTTGATCCTGGAGGGGATAAGGAGCTACCAGAGTTTACTGAGTAAAAGGGTGATATGGTCTAATCCCATTTCCACATGATGAAAAGTTGAAGTTAGCTGTCACGCCCTCCCTGAGTCCTCTCTTCACATTAAAGATCCTCAGTTTCTTCAGCTCACCTCGGACTTAACACCCCTCATCCCTCTGGCTATCCTTTGGACATTTTCCAGCTGATCAATGTATTTCCTAAATTGCGGTCCCCAGAACTGACCATGGCACTGACCGCAGCTCTGCCAACGCCAATGTCTAACCAGGACAGGACAAAGGGCTACTGGCATCTCCTTCTTCCTGGACACTCAGCTGCTCTTAAAGTCAGTCAAGATCTCATCAGACTTTTTCGGGTGGTGGGCCACCATACATTGTGACTGCATCTCCAGGTCACAGTCCATTAAAACTCTTAGATGAACTATCACTAACTTTCCATTCCCATCTTTTACTCAGGCCACCAATTTTGTAAACCCAAATCTAGGACTTCATATTTATCCCGATTAAATTTCACCTCATTATGTCCAGCCCAATGATCTCCAGATTATCCAGATCCTTCCTGATGCTTGACTGTCATCCATAGCAGTTAACAATCTCTCCCAATCAATCAGCATTTATTAAGCACCTACCATATCATGCCAGGCACTATGCTAAGCATTGGAGATACAAAAGGAGGCAAAAAACAGTCCTTGCCGCAAGGAGCTCATAATCTGATGGCGCTTTATGTCATCTACAAATTAGATAAACATGCCACCTATACCTTCATCAAAGTTATTTGATAAATATATTAAACAGCAAAGGACTAAGGGCAGATCAGGAAAGAAAAAATTTAGTTTGAAGTCCCCTGGCATGAGGAGCTATGAGTGACCTCTGCAGGGGCAGAGTGGCCCAGGGGAAGATGTCATCTTCATATTCTGACAGTATGGTTTGAGGGACCAATCTATACCAACCTTGGATCTTTGTGGGTGGGGGAGGGGTAAGGGGAGAGGAAAGGGCAGCAAGGACGATCTGGGGCATTCCATTGGAGACTTCTTGTCAAGTTAGCATCAAATCATTAATAACTACTTCTCGAGTCCAGCTATTCAACCAGTTTTGAAAACTGGTTCCATCGTTTCTTTCCTACAAGAGCAACATGAAAGTGTTCAGCAAAAGCTCAGCTAAAAGCTAGATGAAGCATATCTACAGTATTGCCCTCACCGGCAAGCTTAGTAGCTATTAAAAAAGAAGTTAGTTTGTCATGACCTTTGCCTGATAAAGCCATGCTGACTCTTTACGATCACTGCTTCCTTTAGTAGATGTTAACGAACCATCTCTTTACTAAGACATTATTTTCCCAAGCATTGAAGTCAAACTCATTGTCTTATAGTTTACAAGTTCTACGGCCTTCCATCTTTCTAATGCCGTTCTTCTACTGCCCAAGGAAGAAGGCTAGAAGCCAGGAGAAAGGTGGGGTGAAGACAGGAGGTATAAGGCTGGGGATAGGGAGCAGGGGTGGAGAGTACTTGTAAGCTGGGTAATTTGTCATTCATCAGGAAGCTCCCCCATACCAACGGCATTACACACAATCTCTGTTTGGCATTTACAGCTTGGCTTCTTCCCATTTTTTTCAGCCTTTTTCTCCATTATTTCCCTCTACAACTCACTCTGCTCATTTTCAATCACCACGTCAAGGGGAAGGGCCCCCTGACAAATCCTCAGAAATCAAAATGAAGATCAAGGTAATCATCTTAATTAGATCCTCGCTCAGGCATTAACTCACTGGAACAAATTCTTTTCTCTCTCTGGGCCTCAGTTTCCCTATCTGTGAAATGAAGAGGTTGTGCTAAATGATCCCTAGGTTCCTTTCCAGCACTAACATCCCAAGGAATCATCCCAAGATAATAAATCTTGAACTGAATTGAGTTAAGATGCTATGATTCTATTATCCTACGTTATTAAGATTCTATGATTCTTTGATTCTAGCATTCCAAGATTCTGGGATCCCCTCACACAAAAAGAGGAGAGAGAAAGAAAAGATTCCCAAATAAAGTCTCTTCAACTAAGATTTAATGAGACAGTTTGTTAAATAGGAATTGATCAAAAACACATTTGAGCCGAGTTGTGTTTCGGATTCCCATCTATTACAGCCGTTGAGAGTCAAACAATCGCTGTTCTTAATAAATAACTGGCATCACATTAAGATTCCACGAGCGGGTTTGAAGTTTCACCTCCTATCATCACTGTGAGAGTTACCAAAGGAAAATAAATCTGGTTTGAGGTCCCCTGGCGTGAGGAGCTATGAGTGGCTTTTACTGGGGCAGGGGGGCCCAGGGGAAGATGCCATCTTTAGATCTTGACAGTTTGGTTTAAAGGCCCAGTGCATAGTACCCAGCCCTGTACTGGGCTCTAGGGATGAAGTGGGGATGGGGGTAAAGGGGGAGGAGAAGCATAGAATGATATACAGGACTGGCTGGAGCCAAAACTGTGAAGTCATTGAATTTGGTCTTTGCAACCTCATGATACTCTCTTCCCTTCCAAGAAAAAGAAGGAAGGTGATACTCCCTCTAGCCTTTGCCTTGCCCAAGGCCCCAAAGTAGGAGACTGGGTTCAGTTCTGCATGCTATGTAGTTAAGCTCGAGTGCATCTAGAGGAGAGTAGACAGGATAGTGAGAGCACTTGAGACCATAGGATAAAAGAGTAATTTTTGTGTCAGAGGCTCCTTCCTGACATGAAGGCACTGAGTATTATTTTGGGTAACTTGGCCAGTCGTCTTCATCCAGATGATCTGGGAACTTCAGTATCTGACACAACTTCCCTCAGGGTGTAGTCACCAGCTCCCCTTACAAGCACCTGGACTAACAAAACTCAAAGCATGAACAAGTTTACTTAGGGTTAAAGAGAAACGAGTAAGATTTATGTTAAAACCTATAGGAAAATAGTAGTGTCAGTCAGTGATCCACTTGTGCAGAGACTTGTGCAGTCTCACCCATTTACAGGATCATAAATAGTGGCAACTAGTTGGTGCAATGGATAGAATGCTAACTTGGAGTTCAGAAGAGCTGAGTTCAAAACCTGCCTTATAGCTGTGGCTATTCTCCCCTTGTCATACCCCTCCATGAAACCACCCCCCTTCTTCCATTGGTGAATTTCTCCTGAGGCTTCCATTTTGTAGCAGGACCCAGGCCAGGCAGCCTTCATTCCCTTCCTGGCTCTGATTCTGACTTCTGAACTTCAAAATCATGCCCGACTCCCACCCCACGCTGAATTCATTCAACAGCCCCCGCATCCAAACATGTACACCTTGATTTTCAGCTCTTTTTTGTTTGCTACCTTCCTTCGTTAGAATGTAAGCTCCTTGAGGGCAAAGACTACCTCTTTTTTTTTTTTTTGCTTCTCTTAGTATTTCTAGAGCTTAGCACAGTGTCTGGCACATACTAAGTACCTGATAAATTCTTGTTTCCTTCCTTTTTTCTTCTTTCCTTCCTTCCTTCCTTCCTCCTTCCTTCATGTCCTTGGACAAGTCACTTAATCTATCTCATCTGTAAAATAATAATAGCACTTACCTCACAAGAGTTGTTGTGAGGGGCAAATGAAACAATATATATAAAGTGCTTTGCAAACCTTAAAGTATTCTCTAAATACTAGTTACCACCACCACCACCACTACTACTACTACTACTACTATCCTGGATAAGGTCCTGGAAGGGGCCATCTGGGACTGTCTCCATACCGTGAGTTCTCTGGATATCTAGTGTCCCTTGTACTGTAATTAGCTCATGCCTCCAGAAACTTATCATCCCCGTTTACTAGCATACTCCATCCACTTGGTCTACAATTCACATCTTTTGCAGTTCTCCCTGGATGCCGGCAGATGGCAGTCATCTCCCTCCCCAAGGGACCACCTCCTTCCATCTCCAGAATTCCTGAAAGTCTGTGTCATAGCTCAAAAACAAAGCTCTTGCTTTTTCTATCTCTGAAGGCTTTTATTCCATTCCATTTCTCAAAGTCTGAAGACTCCCCCACAGAAGGTCTCCAAGGGTTCACGAATATATCTCCCTCGTGAGCATACCTCAGAAATACATCTTTGCTATTCCACTGTAGATTCAGGGCAGTAGTTTGTTGGTATAGATTTAACACCCAGCTCCCCAGGGAGGAAATCACACATGCATGATATGCTTTTAGATTTAATCTTGTGTTAACACTTTCTCTATCAATTTCTTAAATCTATGCAATCAATAAAACAGGAAACTTATTTGTAGCACTGGCAAATTCCCAATCATGAATACTCATACTGAAAATTTAACAACTGGCTTTTTTTGCAAGAAGGGATTTGAACTGGCCTCAGTGCACCTTTGGTTCAGGGATGACTTTTAAAAGTGTAACAGTCATTTCTCAAATATTAGACAGGCCACTTTGCGATGGTGGTGGTGGGGGGTGGGGCTAAATTGCTAAAGATCCTGGTGACAAAGTGGAACTCTAAGGCAGAATTTTGAGAGAGAGAGAGAGAGAGAGACAGAGACAGAGAGAGAGACAGAGACAGAGAGAGACAGAGAGACAGAGAGAGAGAGAGAGAAGGAAGGGAAGGGAAGGGAAGGGAAGGGAAGGGAAGGGAAGGGGAAGGAAGGAAGGGAAGGGAAGGGAAGGGAAGGGAAGAGGAAGGAAGGGAAGGGAAGGGAAGGGAAGGGAAGGGCAGGGGAGGGGAGGGAAGGGAAGGGGAGAGGGAGGGGAGAGGCAGCAGCAGTAGAAGATGAAGGATGGTTTACAAGACACTGACTCTAAGCCTCATAACAACTGGAGCCTTCTGCTGTCCCTGGTTCATCATACGCTTATTAAGAGAATCCAGTGGGAGGTGACTGAATTATGCCTAGTCAGAGAAACCACTGGAATGATGGCAGGGAATTTACTTCACTCTTTGTTTCTCCCTTCTGATTTATGGCTGCATGTGATGGGTGGCATAGTTCATTACTATTTCTCTGCCAGTTTGAATTTTGCTCCATGGCCATTTATACATACATTTATATTATATATTATATATATATTATATATATATATATATATATATATATATATATATATGTTTTGCTCCGTGACCATTTTCATATGTATATATGTATATATATATATATATATATATATTATTTATATATATATTTATTTATTTAGGGTTTATTTTGGCTAGGCAATGGGGTTAAGTGACTTGCCCAAGGTCACACAGCTAGTAAGTGTTATGTGTCTGAGGCTGGATTTGAACTCAGGTCCTCCTGACTCCAAGACCAGAGCTCTATTCACTGCGCCACCTAGCTGCCCCCATTTATATTTTTAATTATGGTTTCGTAGTTAAAAATAATTTAAACTTCATCCTGAAAAATTAATTTAAACACATACCCTGGTGCCTGGTGTAATACAGTGTGTGAGTGTATGTGTGTGAGTATGCACGTGTATGTTTAGGGAGGGAGGAGGACTGTAGAAATTTGACTACAATAAATTCAAGTGGCTAAAAATAAGTCTCTTTTCTGGCCTAGTGATCAAAACAATTGCCTGGGGTCCCAGAGCTTTGTGAATTGTATTTATAATCCATATTTTTAAGCTTTCTAACTTTGTAGAGAAGAGAAGCAATGTGGAGCGAGTGTCCTTGTTCTAGATCAAAACCCTCACAAACTAATCTCATTTCTCCAGGTAGACAGGTCATGCTGCATCTCAGGTCTTTGGGTTTTCTATAACCCCATGTCCAGGAGAGAGAATAGAGGCAGAAACCTTAACAGAAAGTCAGGTGGGAAGCTGGGCCCAGTGGGTCGAGATAGGCACAGTCAGAGAGAATTCATTCCACCCAATCTTCTAAAGAGAGTAGGGGGAAAAGGTTCCTCATCTAAACTGTCCTCCTAAACTGCCCTGTGCTAACTTCAGCACTAAAATTGGAATGAGACAGAAGAGATTAGCATGGCCCCCACACAAGCATGACACATAAATTCATGAAGCATTCCATATTTTATCTGTTTGATAGGGCAAAGTGAAAATGGAATCCACCAATCATCTGCTGAAAGGATTCTGAAAAGGAAAAGTCCTAAGAACGTCATATTAAAAATCAGAGCATCCATGTCAAAGGAAAAAATATTGCAAGTAGCCAGAAAGAAAGAATTCAAGTACCAAAGAACCATAGTCAGGATCGTGCAAGATTCTGGTAGTTTTACTATAAAAAAAGGTGAGAACTTAAAATACAATATTCCAAAAGGTAAAAGATGTAAGCTTACAAACAAAAACAATTTACCCTGAAAATCTAAGTATGATTCTTTTGTTGGGGGGGGGCAGAGCAGGAGGAGGAATAAACCTTTAATACAATAAAGGACTTTGAAGCATTCTCAGTGGTAAAATTGGAGCTTAATAGAAATTCTGAAATATAAACACAAGATGCAAGAGAAATACAGAAAGGTAATTTTGTTTGAGTAATTGGAAGGGGCTGTATGACGATGTTGTGGTAACATTCTAATGGGAAAGAAGAAGCTAGTTTCTGCAGAACCCAAATGTCTTCAAATGGTAATGAGGGAATTAAAAAAAATTTTTTTAAACCCACAGAAAATAGAATAGTGTCTTAATCTTGTCATGAGTGGTATTTTTTTAAGAAGGAACAGAAAAGTGAGGTCTAAAGGAATACACAAGTATAGAAAAGTCATGAAACATGTTATTTTTCATCATTGGAATACATGAGAGGAAGAGTATACAAACATAAAAAATGGAGGAGCGGATATCAAATGACTCTTACTTTTACCTGACGTGGACAAAGGAGTAGTGAACACAACCCTATAGAGTCTGGTGTGGAAATGTATCAAATTCAACAGACAGACCTGGAGATGGGAGAGGGGAGAGGGAGCATGATACCAAGGAAGGTCATGAAAAAACAAACTTCCTGATTCTGAAGGGGACACTAAGAAAATTTAAAGGCAAAGAACTGGATGCTAAAGTGGCACCCATCCATTGGGCAATGCCTAAACAAATTTTGGTATATAAATGTAATGGAATATTATTGCTCTGTAATAAATGACAAAAGAAACTATTTTAGAGAATCCTAGGAAGTACGAACTGATGTAGAGTGAAACGAATAGAACCAGAAGGACAATTTTACAAGGATGGCGGTAAGGTAAAGAAAAACAACTTTAAAAGAACTTAAGAATTCTGATCAAGGCAATGACCAAGAAAGCGCATCTCCAAAGGACCAATGATGAAACATGTTACCCACTTCCTAAGAGAGAGGGAGATGGATGCAAGTGCAGAAACACACATTTTGAGACTTGGCCACTATGTGGATTTGTTTGGTTTGACTATGCTTGTTTGTTGCAAAGGTGTTTTTTTCTGTTTTGAATTGATGGTGGGGCAACAGTAGTGATGATGATGATGATGATGATGATAAAGAAGAAGAAGACCATTGGAAAAAAAATTAAATGAACAGAAGAAAACAGAAGTTTAAAAACAAGCAAAAACGGGGAGGGCAGTTTTGAACAAAACATGTTGAATTTATTACATACTTTTTTTTTAAAGCAAGCCATATATGAGAGATTAACATTTTTACATGCAATCTTCTTTTTGTTTTCTGCTGTGTATATGGAAATGCTCATGGGTTTGGGGGTTTGGGGGTTTGGGGTATATGTGTGTATTTACTGAAGATTTTTTTTAAACTTAAAAAACTTTAAACACCCAAACGTCCAAACTAAGGACATCTGATGGGCATCATTAAAAATACTTTTTATTGCCTCTTGTTTGTTAACTCTGTCAAAGTTTCTCAGTGATGCCCTCCTATTCGTTTCCCCCACCAGGTAAAATCCTCCCTTGTTAACAGAGAACTAAAGTTAAGGAAAATAAATCTACTCATGGACTATGTCTGGAAAGGTATACCTCATTCTACACCTACAGTCCACTACCTCTCTGCTGAAAGCTGCTCTACTCTGAGTTCAGGGTGCCTTTCTACTACCTAATGTCCTTTTTCCTCTAGCATTCTGTGCCTCTCTCCTGCACCAGCTCCTCTCATGAGGCTCAGAAGGTCGTTCGCTCCCCCTCCCTCATTGTCTCTCAGTATCCTGCAATTCCACCTGCCATGATAACTCCTTGGCCGCAGAGAGCACCTCTTATACTTTGTGAAGCTTCCCGGGCTCCAGGCTCAATTAAATACGAGAATTCAGGCTTGTACTCGTCAGCTTCCACCTCATTAACTTAAGACCCCTTAATTCTGTTGAGCCTGAAGCTGTTCCTCCCATTCCTAAAGCACAGAGTCTACTTGTAAATCTCATTTTTTTCAGTCAGGAATGAATTTGTACAAAACTGAAAACTCCAACTCTTGGCCCTGTGTCTGCCATAGGAATGTCAAAGGGGCTGAGACAGGTGAGATCCTGTGTGCTTGAAGATTTGGTCTTGGCATGAAGAAAAAGTTTGGAAATAGTTCTGGATTTTTTCTTGAAGATGAAGTGGCTATTACAAAGAGCAATGTCAGAGGCAGTTGGAGGTCACATACTAGTGGACGCTACACACTGACCTCCCAGCCAAAGGATCCAGGTTCCAAAGATACCAATAACTGGTGTAAGGACTTAGTATTTGACAAAAAAACTCAAGAGAAAACCAGAAGGCATATCGGCAGAAATTAGGTATAGACCAAGATACCACACCATATTACAAAATAAACTCTAAAAGGTTGGAGTACTTAGACATAAAAGGTGACATCATAAGCAAATTAGAGAAGCAGGGAAGAGATTACCTTTCTGATCTGCGGATAAAGAAAGATTTTATAACTAGGAAAGGATCACAGATAACTAGAGAGGATCATAGAAGACAAAATAGATAATAAGGATTATACAAAATTAAACCAATTTTTTACAACTAAAACCAATACAGTCAAATTTAGAAGGGAAAGAGGTAACTGAGAAAATTTTTGCAGAAAGTTTCTCTAATAAAGGTCTCACATCTAAGATATGCAAGCAATTAATTCAAATTTATAAGATTAAGAGCCATTCTCCAACAGATAGATGGTTAAAGACAATGAATGGCAATTTTATTATTTTTTTTTCAGGCTGTGGAGAACTTTATTTTTTTTTTAGATGCCCATTAAACATATTTTCACATTAGTGAAGTTGTAAGTAAAAATTAAAACCAATAGGAGGAACAATCAGAAAGATGAAACAAAACTCAACTGAAGGTAAAAATAAGTGAGAGCGATTCGACTTCCATAGTTCTTTCTTTGGATGTGGACAGAATTTTCCATCCCGAGGCCTCTGGAGATGTCTTAGATCCTCGTAATGCTGAGAAGGGTTCAGTTTAACATTCTTAGTCATTGCATAACGTGGCTGCTATTGTGTACAAAGTCCTCTTGGTTCTGCTCACTGATGAATGGCAATTTTAAAGGAAGAATTATAATCTATCAATAACCATATGAAAAAATGCTCCAAATCACTAATAATTAGAGAAAGACCAATTAAAGCAACTCTGAGGTTTCACTTTGTACCGAACTGATTAACAAAAGATAGCAAAAGAGAAAGGTTATAAATATTGGACAGGCTTTGGTAAATCAGCACACTAATGCATTTGTCTCGGTGTAACTATAGGCAATTCCCTTCCTCTCTTTGGCTTCAATTTTCTCATCCATAAAATGAGGAGACTGGAGTAGATTAGAGGTTTTATAATATTGGGGGGAGATAGAGTATCATAACATGGTTGAACGAATAATATGGCCCCCTTCTCAGAATAATGTTTTTCAGTATATAAAATAGAATACATAGGATTACAGAGGACCAATTATATTGAAATATAGTTCATCAAAATATTTTTTAAAAAAACAAGTTCATGGATCCTAGGTTAAGAGTCTCTGGGCCACCAGATGACCTCCGAGGTCCCTTCTAGTTCTAATGTTCTATGGCTCTGTGAGAGAGAACAGAATTCCAGAACCCAAGAGCTGTGGAAGGGACCTCAGAGGGCTTTTCTGCTGCTGTTCAGTTGTTTCAGTCACGTCTGATTCATTGTCATTCCTTTTGGGGTCTTCATGGCAAAGATACTGGAAAGGGTTGCCATTTCCTTTTCCATAGAGGGCACCTAGGGGAGCTCATATCTGAGCAGAGGAATCCCCTCTGCTAAACACCTGGCAGGTGGCTGGCCATTCTCTGCTGGAAGACCTCCACAGAGAGGAAGCTTCCCACTTTGGCTAGCTCTTCATTAGAGAGTGTTTATAGTAAGCTTTCATTTCCGGGATGAGCTTGAGTCCCAGGAGCTTGGCTTGTGGTCCGTCCTCCTGAGGATAAGCCCTGAAATTCTGGAAGAGGGTGTCTAAGGTTACTCTTCTGCTTAGGCTCAAGATACCTGGTCAGTTAAAAGTTTGGCTGCTTCTTGATTCATTTTGATTTAGCAAACAATTACTATGCATCTACTGTGTGAGCTGTCAGAGTGACATAAGTGCAGAGCACAGGCTCATGGAAAATATGAGAAACTAAGGCATTCAAGGAGACAGAGATCATTTTCACTTGTTTGGGGTGATGGGGGTAATCAGGGAAGACTTCACAGAGGAGTTGGAACCTAAGCTGGATATTGAAAGACAGGAAGGGACTTCAATAAGTAGAGATGAATGTGTGGGGGCGGGGGGGGGGCAGGGTTCCATTCTAGACATGGAGATAGGAGGAATGGGGGACAGAGAAAAACCAAGAGCTTGGCCTTTGCTCAAGAATATTCAGGCCTTCCCTAATGCCTTTAGGGAGCAGCTGGATGGTGCAGTGGTTAGAGCACTGGGCCTAGAGTCAGGAAGACTCATCTTCCTGAATTCAAATCTGGCCTCAGACACTTACTAGCTGTGTGACCCTGGGCAAGTCACTTTACCCTGTTTGCCTCAGTTTCCACATCTGTAAAATAAGCCCCAGTATCCTTGCCCAAATGGGGTCACAAAGAATCAGACATGACTGAAACAACTAGACAACAGTGCCTTTAGGACAAAAATCTTTCTTCTTCAGCTCGGCAACTGAGGCCTACTTTTTGCTTGAATTAGACATTCTCCACTTCTTGGAATCATTAGCTTTCCTCCCATCTTGTCTTGGGACCACCTCCTACAGGACATCTTCCCTTATTCCCCCAGTTATTAATGCTTTCTTCCTCTTCAATTATCTTGTATTTACCTTTTGTACTTATTCTTCAATAGAATGTAAGTAATTAATTCAAGTAGTAAATAAATCAAGTGAGCTCCTTGAAGATAAAGACTATACATATAATATATGTGTGTGTGTATATATATGCACTAGTATATATATATATATATATATATATATATATATATATATATATATATATATATATATATATACTTGTTAAGTCTATGTCCTCAGTACCCCCATGCAGTACTTTGTACATTTTAGATGTTAAAGAAATGTTTGTTGAATCTAATTTAAAATAAAGCACATGAAGAGCCACTGAAGATTCGTGAATAGAAAAGTAACATGATTTGAATACATTAGGAAGATGATGTTTTGTTTTTGTTTTTATTGTTTTAGAGACAATAGAGGTTAAGTGACTTGCCCAGGGTCACACAGCTGGTAAGTGTTTGAGGTCAGATTTGAACTCAGGTCTTCCCAACTCCAGGGCTCTATCCATTGCTCCACCTAGCTGCCCTAGGAAGATGGTTTTGGCTGTATATAAAGGATGGATTGGAGTGTGGAGGTAATTTTCTTTCTGCAGAAGTCAGAGGTCAGGATTCCAGGACTAACAGGAGCCTGAGGAAATTCTTGTCTACACGCTTTATAATGACCAATTTACTGAATGTAGGTCGGACTCTAAGCATTTATGGAACAGGTGGGTACCTACAATGCATGATCTGAAAGGCAATGGAGGTTCCATCTGACCATACACCAACCCCCTTCTCCTCCCTAGCCTGCTGCACTCTCTCAGTTAAATAATAGAGGTCAGGGCCACTGTCTCCAAGAGGTCCTTCTGAAACCTCAGGGATGTTAACTAGAAGGGGAGAGAGGTCTAGATTGGGGAGGGCTTCTCCTTTTGGACAGATCGGGACAGATGGGACACTTCACACCATCCTGAGAGCTGCCTATCTGCCCTGTGAAGAGTTCATAATAACCCCCCACTTTTCTACCGTGCATTCCCATTTACAAAGCACTTTCCCCACAACAATCCTAGGAGGTAGGGAGAGCGCAGCTTCTTATCTATCTCCATTTTAAAGATGATAAATCTGAGGACCAGCGAAGGAGATTTGCCCCTGGCCTTGCCCAGTCAGGGCTCCTTCCTCTAAGCCACACTGGTCTCAGGAGAGAATGTTACTAGTTGGAGAACCCAGGCCTCCGATGCAGACAGCCTGAGGCCAGGCCATGTGATTCTCCTCCTGCTGGCCATCTGGACCCTGTTATCTCTGAGCTGTGTTTATTTGAAGAAATTGTATTAAATGATTACATGTTATTTTTACTTTGGGGAAGGCAGGAGTGCTGGCTCCCTATGAGACCCCCATTTGCTGTCAGAATTGGTTTGGGACAGAAAACGGCCCCTTTCCTAGTTCAGGCCTTCATCACCTCTTGTCTAGACTATTATTAATAACCTCCTAATTGGTTTTCCTGCCCCCTCTCCCTTCCCTTTGCAATCCAGCCTTCTCATGCCACCAAAAGAGTTTTGTTACCCCTCCTGCTCAAAAATTTTCCATAACTTCCTGTTATCCACAGAATAAAACATAGTATCTTTAGCCTAGCATCAAAGCCATTCTACAATCAAAGCTGGACTGTTAGCTATTTTTTTGTCTATGTGAATTCACGCAGGTCAGCCTCCATGCCAGGCATGTGATGTCTCCCAAATTCCTCATCCATTTTCCCTTTCTGTCCAGGTGGTCTGTAGCATACTTCTAAGATAATGTTGCTCCTTTTTCTCCCTATTTATTTTTGCCCAAATCCTCTCCATCAGGCTTCTCCCTCCTCTAGCCCCTGGATTTCTTTAAATGAATATATCTTTGTACTAGACAGTTTTACAGCACTTCAGTTCTAACACTGCACAGTAAGTCCCCTCACCTCAGTCTCCTAGGATGATAATACTTCTATCAACTCCTTGTTGGGGCAGTTTTGAGCAAACTGTTTTCTAAACCTGAGAGTGCTATAGCAATGAGTGTGATTTCATCATGGCCCATTACCATAATTCAGATATTTGATGACAGAGGTTCTATCCGTCCTTAAATCTTCTCTGCCCTTCTGTAGGCTAAGTGTCTCTAGTTGCTTCATTTTACCCGGTCAGGTCAGCTCAAGAAAGACACTTCTCCTTCCTGAGGATGTCTCCTGGTCTATAAAATGAAAGACGTGGACAAGAGCACCTCCGAAATGGCCCAAAGGCAGTTTTAGCTCTGAAGCTCTCTGTTTCAAAGTCAGCTTTTCATTTAACATAATTAATAATTACGGATATTTATTTCATGCTTTAACGTTCGCAAGGTATTTTACATAGATAGTGAGGCTATGCACTTACTCTCCCAACATACTAGCGGGTAAGGTTCCCACAGTGCAGCTGGTTACATCTCCTGCCCCCGCCCCTCTGTCCCAGGGTTCTAGGGGCATCTCTGAGAGGCAGCGGGGTTATTTGTATGCCCCTGGCTCAGGCCCCCATTCTGGCATGCTTTCTCCAGTTAACCGCCAGTGATTACCTCCCCAATATAATTTGCCAGTGCTAGTTAGCATCTCCCCAGGATCAGTTGCCCAGTGGCTTCTCCTCAATATCAGTTAACCAATTCATATAAATTAGGAAGATACAGCAAAAATCAAAACACAAAATGTCCTCCTCCTCCCTCAAATCAGAACATACTGTCCCCTCCATATTTTAGTTCCTGGGGACAGTGGGCTCAGACTTACAGAAGAAGCAACATTTTCCCACAACCAAGTTCATTTCCATGCATGACATAGACGGATGAGTTTCTCTCTTGTTCTCAGGACAAGGCCTCTCAGCTGCCAGGCAGATTCAGTGCTGGACTGGGTCACATAGGTTAAGTCCTTGGGGTGGTATTATATTGTGTTATCCTCACCTAGTTCTCTGCTGAAGCTCACAACTTTGTTCCATCTCCAATACTTTTTTACTAAGGTCTGGAAAAGAATAAACATAACCAGGCCTGGAGAAATAAGAGGGCCATTTGTTCACAGGCCATAAGGGGGCCCAGGTAGATAAGGGCCCAATGCCTCTTTTCCTACCCATAGGCTTATGGAATTCCTTCCCTCAATAGCCAGCAGGAAAGAAAGATATTGATTTGATCAATTTGTGTCTTGTATATGCACACTTAATTCTAGTATGCATATAGCTAATTAAAAGGCTTTTCTTCACCATGCAATAAGTAGGTAGGAAACAGTCAGAAAATACATACATACATTTACATATACATGTACACACACATATACAGATATGCACATACATATGCATATATATACACACATACACACATGCAGACATGTATGTGTAAGTGTGTGTATGTATACATGTGTACATACACATATGTATGTATGTGTGTATATCTCTCTATATATAATATCTCTTTCTCTCTCTCTGTCTATCTATCTACTCTGAGCCTGGGAGCAAAGCCTCTTCATTACACAGCATCACAATTCTGGAATTTGGCTCACCAATCCCCCCCACACACACATACCTCCCTGCCCTGTAGGTGACAACAGGCAAAGCCCATTTCACAGGCTCCCAAGGCTTGGCCCTCATTGGCCAGTCTGTCTGTTACACCACACACACACACACACACACACACACATTATCTTATTTGATCCCAACAAGAACCAGTAAGGCAGGTATTATACTGTAGGTATTATTATTTTCATTTTTCAGATGAAGAAAATGAGGCTTAGAGTCATCCTCAATGGCTGGGAGAATGATGGTTCCCTTGACATAAATAGAGACATTTACGGTAGGTTTAGGGGGGAAGATAATGAGCCTCCTTTTGGACATGTTGAATTTGAGATGCTGATGGAATACACAGGTGAAAATGGCAATTAACATGGTAGGCCTGGAGTTCAGAAGAAAATCTAAGCCTAGATATGTAGGTAGATATAGAAGTTGCCAGTGAATAAGTGAATTCCTTTAATCCAAGGAAATTAAATGTAAAGTGGGAAGATAGCAGGGCCCAGAACAAAACCCAGAGGGATACCCATACTTATGAATTTAGAGATGGATGATGGCATAGTAAAAATGGCGGCATGGGCACTCAAGAGAAGTAGGAGAAGATACAGGAAAGAAGAGTCTCAAAGAAACCAAAGAAGGAAAAAGAATTTAGGATGAGTGGGTAGTTGACAGGGTCACTGGCTACAGAGAGGTCAAGGAAGATAAGGATTGAGAAAAGGTCTTTACATTTGGCAGTTAAGAGACCACTGGTAGGTAAACTAAGGGGAAAGGGGGAGGAGTTTGAGTGGAATGGTAGGATTGGAAGCCAGATCTTAAAGGGCTGAGAAGTGAGGAGGTGCTGACAACGTGCAGGTATGAGAAGCAGGACATTATTCCTAGGATTGTGGCTGTGAAGAGTAGAAGAGAGATAGGGCCATAGCTGGAGTATGGACAAGAGAAGGTCATTTAATGATTGGGAAATTCCATGAAGCAGGGAAGAAGGAAATGGCAAACCACTCCAGTATCTCTTCCAAGGAAACTTCAAATGGGGTCACAAAGAGTTGGACACAACTGAAAACTAAACAACAATAATGTAGGAATGAAGGTGTAGGTTGAAGAAGACTGATGAACGAGGAAGCCAGTGTGTTGGAGAGGACGTCACTGTAAGATCCCAATTAAGGTGAATAACGAATCCTATGAAGTGGTTGCATGCATTTAAATTTGCACCATTTGAATCATAATCATGCAAAATACAGTCATTGGTGCCAGTCCAATAGCAGTGGTGCAAACTGGACTAATGCAGCCACTTCATAGGATTCATTATTTGCACTAATCAGGACCTAGCTGTATATTAAAGTCACCTAGTACAAGGGCAGGGGTAGGGAAAGTTTTGAGTGAGGTGCTTGAGAAAGGGGGGAAAAAGTAAACTGGAGGTCAGTATCTCACAACAGTCAGAATCTGGACAAAGTATTCCAGAGTGAACATGAAAGGTGAGACATTGCAGAGTGTTGATGGCAGAGCAAGGGTTTGGAAGGGGCAGTGGGGAATAAGGCCCTTCTCTTCACTTACACAGACACTTTCCTAGTTCACCACCTTCCACCCAGACTATTGCAATAACCTACTAATTTGCCTCCTAGATTCCTTCCTCTCTCTCTCTCTCTCTCTCTCTCTCTCTCTCTCTCTCTCTCTCTCTCTCTCTCTCTCTCTCTCTCTCTCTCCCTCTCCCTTTCTCCCTCTCTCCCCTTTCTCCCTCTCTCCCTCCCTCCCTCCCCCTCTCCCTCTCTGTCTCTCCCTCACCCTCTCCCTCTCCTTCTCCTTCTCCCTCCCTCCCTTTCTCTCTCCCCTTCCCTCTCTCTCTCTCTCTCTCTCTCTCTCTCTCTCTCTCTCTCTCTCTCTCTCTCTCTCTCTCCCTTTCTCTCTCCCTCCCCCTCTCCCTCTCTCTCCCCCTCTCCCTCTCCTTCTCCTCCCTTCCTCCCTTTCTCTCTCCCCTTCCCTCTCTCTCTCTCCCTTTCTCCCTCCCTCTCTCCCCCTCTCCCTCTCCCCCCCTCTCTCCCCCTTTCTCCCTCTCTCCCTCCCTCCCTCTCTCCCCTCTCCCTCTCTCTCCCCCTCTCCCTTTCTGTCTCTCCCTCACCCTCTTCTTCTCCTTCTCCTTCTCCCTCCCTCCCTTTCTCTCTCCCCTTCCCTCTCTCTCTGTCTGTCTGTCTCTCATCTGCCCTCCACATCAGTGGCAAAAATAGAGGCAGCAGTGTATAATGGAAAACAAAGCCCACTGCATTTGGAATCATGACTTGGTGTTGAATCTGTCACTTAGTAGCCTGATTGGTCCTCTTTAGATAAGCCATGCAGGCATATCCCTCCTTCCTGAGAGTTCCTCCCTTCTCTAGTCCCCCAGTTCCTCCCATCCTCCCGTTGCACCCTGTTAACAACCCACAGCTGTTCATATTTCTGAAGTATTTTAAGCTTTGCAACAACCCCATGAGGTGGGTAATGCTGGTATTCGTATCCCCATTTGATAGATGGTGAAACTGAGGCTTAGGGCAATAAAATGACCCATCCAAGTCATGCAGTAAGGTTGGGATGGGAACTAGAATCCAGAGTTGCTGACTCTGTGACCAGTGCTCTTTACACTACACCATATACTTCTCTGCGTATTCTGATTCTCCCCAGCCTTCAGAGCTCTACCCAAACGCCACCTTCTCCAGCAAGGCCCCTCCTTCCACCGTAGCCCTCGCTGATATTTCCCTCCTCTGATATCTCATAGCCTATGCTGTCTGAACTATACAGCTGAGCACTTGATGGCACTCTGACCTGGTATCCAATAGATTATTCCAGATGTCTTGACTCTGTAGCCAGCACGGGAACTGCTTGAAGGCAGGGATTGGGTGAGAGCGAAGGGTTAACTTCTGTACCTTTTGTCTGGTCCTGGATAGAGTCAGCGATGGCTTTCCCGGTGTGGTGTCTGGGGCTGGGTAATTCCAGCCCAAAGTATTCCCCTCTGTCCTCACACCTGACATAATAGACGCAGGTCACATATTTTCCAGCGTACGACTTTTATTGCACTATAATCCCTCTAGTTTGACAGATTAACGTTGCCCTTCGAGAGCACAGTGGATTCACCCACCATGCAACGGCTCAGGCCTCCCCTGCCTTCTCTCCAGGTACCTGGCCACAGAACAGCACAGGAACAACTTTGGCCTTTTTCCTCGTCCCCGACACCTCCTGCTAGGGAGGAAGCCTGGCCCATCCAAAGGACCAGGATTCAGAAAGAAAACATAGATTTTCCAAAACTTGGGACACTTTGTGATTTCTTGCTTTTCCCTCCCTTAAAAATATCATCTATGTCACAGAATGTCAGATTCTTAAAACACAGAATATCAAAGCTGGAATACACTTTAGTATATAGAACATGGAATGTCAGAGCTGGAAGAAGCCCTAGAACACAGACTGTCAGAGCTGGGAGGGCCTTAGAACACAGACTGTCAGAGCTGAGAGGGCCTTAGAACAGAGAATCTCAGAGCTGGGAGGGCCCTTAGAACATAGAATGTCAGAGCTGGAAGGGACGTTAGGATATACAATATTAGAGGTGGGAGCTTGTTTAGGTTCACTCTTGAGCAAGTTAGTGGTGGATCACTAGCTCCCTCTTTAGCTTTCTCCTTTCTCTGTCTCATTCTCTCTCTCTCTCTCTTCCTCTGTCTCTCATTCTCTCTCTTGCTCTCTCCCTCTCTATTCTCTCTCTCTTTTCCTCTCTTTCTCTCTTCTTCTCTCTCTCACTCCCTCCTTTCCCTCTCTCTCTTTCTCTCTCTCTCCTCTCTCTCATCTCTCTCTCCCTCGTCTCTCTTGTTTCTCTCTCCCTCCCTCCTTTCTCTCTCTCTCTCTCTCTCTCTCTCTCTCTCTCTCTCTCTCGTCTCTCTCTCTCCCTCTCTCTCCCTCTCTATTCTCTCTCTCTTTTCTTCTCTCTCTCTCATTCTCTTTCCCTCCCTCCTTTCTTTCTCTCTCCCCCTCTCTCCCTCTCTCTCCCTCTCTATTCTCTCTCTCTTTTCCTCTCTTTTTCTCTCTCTCTCATTCTCTCTCTCTCCCTCCCTCCCTCCTTTCTTTCTTTCTCTCTCTCTCTCTCCCCCTCTCTCTCTCATCTGTCTTTCTCTGTCTCTCCCTCCTCTCTCCCTCTGTCTAGAGAGTATCTAGGTCTCTTGACTCCAGGGTGACTCATCCAATCGCCTTCTACCACCCCTAACAATAGGAAACACAATCTAGACCTCTGTATTCCCAAGGTCCAGGCACAAAGAGGTTAAGCCAATGCTTGCCTATCTCTCCAGTGGCGTGGGAGGCCCCAGGAGAAATCACCCAAGATTAGAGGCCAGGGAGAGGAGTGTCTATCACAGAACCAGGGCAGGCAGGACAGACCAATCTTTCCACCTTGGTGACATAATTATCTCCCACTAAATAATATGAGTCAATGCAGCTAAGGACCCTTGGCTGGCTCAGGGCCAGGGAGGGTTTCCTGCTGGGGCCTGGTGGGAAAGGGGGAAAATGAAAATACACACACACACACACACACACACACACACACACACACACACATACACACACACACACCCCTCCACAACTAATAGGCCCATTGTGGATTTTAGGACTAAAAAAACCTCTAAAACAAAACAAAAACACATGTACATATATATACATGTAAAAAACTCAACCACATATAATGTACAAAAGAGGTTTCCTGGATGCTTCATTCCCTTCTGCTTCTTGTTTCTGCTGGTTGGGGGACAGTGCCCATTGATTTCTGTTCCATTCCCATGGACATGGTGAGTGACACATCCATCTGTAATCTTCTAAAGTGGTCAGGATAAATCATTTCTCTCTTAAAAGATGCTGTTAGAGCTAAAAAGGACTTTAGGACACAGAATCCAGCTGGTCAGGGCCTTGCAGAACTCAGAACAGAACACGTTTGGAGAGGCAGAGAAACAGAACAGGCAGCACTCTGGAAGTGCCACCCAGAACACCTGGGGTTGGATTCCATCTCTAGAGCTGAGAAGAGGCAGCTAAGTGTTACAGTGGGTTGGAGAATAGAATGTTGGGGTCAGGAGGAACCTTAGAACATATGACTTAGAGTGTTAGAGTTACAAGGCCCTACAAAGTCATGAAGTTTATCCTCCCTCATTTTACAGAAAAGGGAGCTGAGGCTGAGAACTGGACTTGGAGTCTGGGAAGACCCTAGTTCAAATCCCACATCAGACTCTTGCTAGCTGTGTGACCCTGGGCAAGTTAAAATCTTCCTAGCCTCAGTTTTCTCATCTATAAAATAGACACAATAATAACATCTACTTCTGTTTTATGAGGATCAAATGAGATGTTCATGAAGCTCTTTGCAAACCTTAGAGTGCTAGCTGGGAAGCTAGTAGGAGGAGGAGGAGTATTCCCAGCTCACCATGAGGGTCACTGGGATCCTGGGTGATTGGGAAGGAGAAGGGGGGAAAATGCTTGGATCACTCTGATAGTAGCAAGACGCCAAGGTGCCAGGTGACTTGTGAAGAAATCTGGCCCACTCAACGTCAAAGCAATCTGTCTCTCTTCTTTCCCAAGAATCTCTTCCACAGAAAAGAAATGTATGACCCACATTTTTTTCATTGTGACATGGGAATGGGGAAGATGCTCCCTTGTCTTTTTGCTAGTTAAACCTTATTTTTTAAATCAATTAATAAGCATTTATTTTTCCTTTCCTCTCATCTTTCTCCCCACCCCAACACACACATACATTCACATATACATGTGTGCATGCAACCCCCTTGTAACAAATAGACATAATGGAACAAAACAGTTGACTATATCCAAAAATGTGTAGCTCATTTTGCATATTTAATGCATAATTTTTCTGCCAGGCACTGGGGTAGTGGGCTTGCTTCATCAAGAGTCCTCTGGTGTCACGGTTGAGCACTGAACAAGCTCCCTTCTTCTTCCAGGGCTCCCAAGTCAGAGAGTACCCTTTTCTATAGCCCCCTCTTCACAGCAGCCCTATGGGTGATGTAGGAGGTGACAGTATTATTAGCCCAGCTTTACAGATGGGAAAACAGAGATTTCAAGAGATGGCTCCCCTGCCCGGGGCCATATATATGGCTGGTGGTGCTCAAAGCTGTCAGCTCTGCTGACTTCTGGTCTGGTGTTTTTTCACACTCTCCCACACCCACAGCAGGCAAAGTACAGGGCCCAGTGGAAAGATAACTGGATTGGGAGTCTGAGGACCAGGGTTCAGTTCACATCCTTTCTCAGCTAACTGTTTACCTGTCTGACCTTGCAGCCAAGCCACACCACATCTCTCGGCCTCAGTTTCCTCTTCTGTAAAATAAGGGAGTCAGAGTACATGACTCCTAAGGATACCTCCAGTGCTAAAAATTAGTATTCTATAACTCTCTGGGTAAATATGGGTAAATTAATCAATCAACAAACATTTATTAAGTGTCTGCTATGTGCCAGGCACTGAGCTGGGTGCTGGGGATACACAGGATATAATGACATAGAACCCATAACAGAGAAAAAGGAACATTCCATCCTGAAGCTGGAGGCTGGGTGGAAGGAGATAGCCCCAGGATCCTACTGAAGGCTTGTAGTATAAGGCAGCATGGTGCAATGAACAGAGCCTGTGGAGGCTAAGAAACTGAAGACATGGGTATGAGACCTTGGGTAAGATGCTCCCTCTCTGGGCCTCATTTTCCACATCTGTAAGAATGTCTATGATCGTTAAGGTTCAGTGGGTCCCATGGTAGGGGTGGGGATGGGGGTGGGACCCCAGGGAGAGATTCCAAGGCCCAGGGTATGCCATCTGCCTGTTCTTGGAGAGCTGCCACTGGGGCCCAAGATGAAAGCAGCCTGGGGGAGGCAGTGGCTTAGAGGACCCTGAGAAATGGAGCTGGGGATGAGTGAAGTCTAAATAAATCCTTCACACGAGGGTCCAGGATTCCTTGAACAGGTGCCCAGGATTAGGAACAACTGGGGGCCCAGGGCTGAGAACTTCCTGGCCCTTCCTGGAGAAGGCTCAGGATTGGAGGGGGATGGGGAGTTGAGCGCCCAGACAGACATCCAGGCTGGGCTTCCTGGTCCCCTCTGGGAGAGTGACCTTCCACTGACTTCTCGCCTGGATATGGGGAAGCCTCCCTGCCTAGTGGTAAGGGCCCACCTCTTGCCCATGAGAACCTCCCGCAGCCCCCAGTGAGGTAGGCTAAGCAGGAAGGCAGTGAAAGCTGTATCTAGGATTGGCCCCTATGCCCAGAGATAGTCAGGGCCTTGAAAATGGAAGGGGAGGAGCAGTGCTGGGGCTCACTTGGTTTCCTCCCAGGACCACCCAAGACCCCATCCCCTTTCTACTTGTCTTTCTTGTTCCACATCCCCATCTCCAGCCTCTGACAGCCACCCCCTAAACTCATTCTACTCCTGTCCTTCCTTCCCCTCTCCAGCTTTGACACTCCAGGCCCAGCCCTTTCCCAGAGAATCTCCAAGTAGGGCATAGGGACATAGGGTGGTATGTGGAGAAAGACCACTGGCCTCAGAGACTTGGATAAAAGCATAGATGGCACATGTTTCAAATTTGCAGATGGTATGAATCCCCCCTCCTACCTTACCAAGAAAATAGAGGTGATCTACCATGAGTTCCCTCTTCTCCTCAATTCAATCACTCAATAAACATTTAGTAAGCACCTACTGTGTGCCACCCACCGTACTAGGTGCTGAGGCTGTACATATCAGTAAAGGAAACAATCCTTGCCATCAAGAAGCTTACATTATATAGGAGGAGGGAACATGTACATATAGAAGTACATAGGTCCTGTGATTTCCTTATTATAGGGAACTCCCGGGGGAGGGGATTTCCTCTACCAATGGAGGTGAGCACCTGGTCAGTAATGCAAAGTCTTAGAGTCAGTGAGACAGAAAGATGAGGGAGGGAGGGAGAGAGAGTGGGGTAGGGGGAGGGAGAGAGACAGAGAGACAGAGACAGAGAGACAGAGGAGACAGAGAAAGAGAGAAGAGAGAGAGAGAAGAGAAAGAGAGACAGACAGACAGAGAGGAGAAAGAGGAGAGAAAGAGTCAGAGAGAGAGAGGAGAGAGAGAGAGAAAGAGAGAGAGAGAGGAGAGGGGACAGAGAAAGAGAGAGTCAGAGAGGGAGACAGAGAGGAGAGAGGAGACAGAGACAGAGAGAGAGAAGAGAAAAGTGGGGGAAGAGAGAGTCAGAGAGACAGAGAGAGGAGAGAGGAGAGAGAGGAGAGACAGAGAGAGAGAGTCAGAGATAGAGAGGAGAGAGAGAGTCAGAGAGACAGAGAGAGAAAGAGAGAGTCAGAGAGACAGAAAAAGAGAGAGAGTCAGAGAGACAGAAAGAGAGAGAGAGTTAGAGAGAGAGAGAGATGCTCAGTCACAGAGCCAGTATGTGTCTGGGAAGGACCTGAATCCTGTCTCTGAGGCCAGCTCTCTTCACTATGCTACGCTCCCTCTTATATATAAAAATATATAGAATAAATACATAGCATATGCTCTGAGAACACTCTTCCAGCTCTCATCAGCACTTGAAGGCTGCATCCCCAGACCTTAGTTACTCTATCTCCTCAGGGCATTGGGTTAACCCCTGAAGGACTGGGGAAGAATGTTTTTAAGGCCTATAACTATGAGTCCCGATCATTGTGTTCCCCTCCCTCCATGATTATCAGTTGATATCTGTCAGTCAGAACTAAACAGTTCTTAGAAAGAGGTATTTTAATAAGATATAGTAAGAGTATTTGGCAAAACCACTCCTATTAAAGTTTGTGATACACTCTCCTGCCAGTAGGAGTCCAGAGAAAAGTTGCCTCAGGTTTAGAGTACATGTAGTAAAGGGAGTGACTCACAGCTCCTGGAAATCCTTTCGCTGGATTCTTCAAAGTGTTCCCCTAGGTGGCTTTCTGCTGAGCTCTTTTTAGAGTATGAAAACTGCCTTTCCTCAACATGTTTTGTGGTTTCTTTGCTCCTGATGCAGACATTGCCACCAGCCAATGTCGTTCCCAGGATGCCAATGAGAAATCCAAATCCTTCAACCCTCTGAAATTCAGAAAGTCACCCTCTGGTTGAGGATGGGGAGGAGGAAGAAATCTGAGACTGAGACTAAAGTTGAGGCTCTTCGCCTCCCCCCATCCAAAACAATTCCTCCTCAGAGACTATCTGAAGCCCCTCTAAGCTGCCTTTCCCTCTCCTTTGTCCATTGGCTCCTTCCCTGCTGTCTAAAACACTCCAAGTTTCCTCATTCTTAAAAAAAAATAATCTCTCTCTCTCTGTCTCTCTGTCTCTCTCTCTGTCTCTCTGTCTCTCTCTGTCTCTCTGTCTCTCTCTGTCTCTCTCTGTCTCTCTCTCTGTCTCTCTCTCTCTCTCTCTCTCTCTCTCTCTCTCTCTCTCTCTCTCTCTCTCTCTCTCTCTTCCCTCACTCCTGCACCTTTCACAGACATACACACACAGAGTCCCTCTGTTTCCTCCATATCATGGAAATCTGACTCCTCACAGAAGAAATCCATGGCTGCCCTTTCCAATACTCAATGCATCTTCTCTCATGCCTCTTGATCCAAGGGGCTAGGAGAAGGCAGCTGCCTACTGCCACTTCCAGAGTCTCCCTTTGCCTCCATAACTCAGAAACCCCTTTTCCTTTGAGGCTTGCTCCATTCATTTATATTTCCCTAACCAGGTCCTGATTGCTATTATCCACTGGCCCCCAAGTATTTTTCTTTCTCAAGGAATTCAGGACCTGGCTGAAAGTCTTCTCACCCATAGTGCCCTTGACCTCATTCCTGTAGACCTTAGCAGGTTGCTATTCACTCATCCCATCCTGTCCTTACATTTCATCAGCATCCCCAGCTACCATGACTGGTATCTCTATTGCACCTCAGCTACACACAAAGATACTTATATCATTGATCCAACCTCCTTGACCCAGAACCCTAAAGTTTCTCTCTCATGTTATATCTTTCTGTCTCTTCCTGTGACTCACTCTTCCTCTCTGTCTTCATAATGCCTCTCAGTCACTCCCCTCCTCCCTGATTTCCCAGTCTATTCTGTTTGCTCTGGCTTTATTTTAAAATCTTGATTTTACATTCAACTCCTTCAACCTTATACTGTTCTCTAAACTCAAATCCTTGTCCTACTGCTGCTCACCTTAACATGCCCCAACCTTAATTCTGAGCCTAGGTTACTCCCACCATCCTCCTCAGATGCTGCTGGAGGCACAACCATGCTGTGATCACTACAGATCCATGTTCTTTAATTCCAGATGGGCCCTTCCCTGTTGTACAGCAATTTTCTTTTCCTTCTTTGTTGACATTCTGCTGTACTCCTCACTGTTTGGATTTTCCAAACTTTCTTTCAACTTCTCAAACTGTCTGCACTGTCCTCTCTTTCCTTCAGTTTATGAACTGTCTGTTAAATAAGAGTGGCAGAATGAGGGTTCCCTGTTTGCCCACAACAGGGTTTAGTTTTCCCTAAAAAAATAACAAAGCTGTTTTTTGGATTTGATTGGCCCCTGCCTCCCTTGACACAGCTTTCTAGTCATCTAAGGGCATAGAAAGTCCAACCCTCATAGAGTCAAGGCTTCTGTGACTGGATGGATGTCTGAAGACTGCTGATTAGGAGTAGTTCCATGGGGAGATCTCGATAGAGGTCAAGAGCCACTGTATCCTTGTTGCATGTTCTTGATGTTTGGGGGCAAAATAAAACTCCTTTTTAAAAAAACTATTCAGTGATTCATTTCATTCCCAAATCCAACCTGAACTAACAGGGTACTGGCATTTGGCCCATCCCTAAAAGTAAGTAAGACCTAAGTGGGATACGGAGGAGTCTTTTTTTAAAAATACCTACAGGGCTGCAGAATGTGACACCAGCAGCCCAATTTGGGGGTGGGGTGGGGGCTGGAGGAAGCAATAGAATGCATCAGGTTTGATACGACAATCAGACTGGATAAGATGATCTTTAAATTCCCTTCTAACTCCCAAGTTCTATGAGTTTTCAATATTTAGCATTTACCAAAAGTTAGAGAACTTAATCCGGAAGAATATACAGAAGTTCTTTTGACTCTACAACACCAAGACTGGTTTGACAAAAATGATGGGGAAATTCTGAAGCCACTAAATGAAAAACAAGAACTCCACAGAGTTTAACAGCAGGATTGTTCATCTGTCTCTAGGAAGGCAGCATCTAACTCCATCAAAAGTAAGGTATGAGAAAAGCTCAGAGATACGCAGGATTCTTGGCTCAGGAGGAAGGCAGAGGAAATTCAGTTTTATGCTGATGGTAAAAATCCAAAGTGCTTTTATGATGCCCTGAAGACTATTTATAGGCCAGAGACTTATGGTGCATCTCAGCTACTCAGTGCTGATGGAGCCACATTGATCAGTGATAAAGACATGATCCTGGAGAGATGGGCTGAACACTTCCCTGGTGTTCTCAACAGACCATCATCAATCAATGCCGAAGCCACTGACCATTTACCTCAGGTTGAAATCAATTCCTCTTCAGCTGAACTTGTAACTGAAGAAGAGATTTTTGAATGCCACTAGGCTCCTCTCCTGCAGCAAAGTGTCTTGTGCTGATTCTATTTCAGCTGAGATTTACACGGCAGTGAGTTCACAAAAGCTGACTAAAAATTTTCCAGGTTATGTGTCAAAAAGAAGTTATTCAAGGATGCCTCCATTGTCTATCTCTATAAAGGAAAGGGAAATAGGTTGTGCCCTGTGACCATCACAGGGGGTCAGGGGTCTTTCTCTTAGTCATTGACAGCAAGATTCTTGCCAGATTCTCCTTAATAGACTGATCCATCATCTGGAAGACAGTCATCTACTCAAGAGCCAGTGTGACTTCAGAAAGGGCTGAGGAATGGTCAATAGAGTGTTTGCTGCCCAACAACTCCAGGAAAAATGCCAGGAACAGAACAGAGGTCTGTACACAATTTTCATTGATTTAACCAAGGCTTTTGATAGTATCAGTCATGAGGGCTTGTGGAAAATCATGGCAAAATTTGGTTGCCTGGAGAAGTTCATCAGTATTGTACATCAGTTTTATGACAGCATGCTTGTACGGATTCTGGGTAACAGACAATGCTCTCATGCTTTCCCAGTCACCAAAGGAATAAAGCAGGAGTGTGTGCTTGCTCCCATGATTTTTAACATGATGTTTTCAGCAACGTTGTCAGATATCTTTAATGAGGATAAAAACAGCATCAAAGTCATCTACCATACTGATGGTAAATTACTTAACTTGAAAAGTCTACAAGCCATGACTAAAGAGGAGGGAGAGTTGGTACATGACATTTTCCCCCTGCAAATGATTGTGCACTCAATAGAGCTTCTGAGGCTGAGATGCAACAAAGTATGGATTGATTCTCTGCTGCTTATAGCCTAACAATTAAAACCAAGAAAACACAGGTTCTTCACCAGCAAGCACCATAACATTCATATGTGGAACCATTGGTTACAACAAATGAAGACATTTTGAATGTTGTGGATAAGTTCACTTACCTTGGCAGTATATTTTCTAGAGATATACACATTGATAATGATACACACATTGCCGGAGCTAGCTCAGTGTTTGGGAAGCTCTGAAGGAAAGTGTGGGAGAGGAGAGATATTAGCCTGCCTACCAAACTGAAGGTCTGCAGAACCATTGTGCTGACCTCCGTGTTGCATGCCTGCGAAACTCGAACGGTATACAAGTGCATGCCAGAAAAGTAAATCTGAAGATCACTTGGCAAGATAAGGTACTGGACACTGAGGTCCCTTCTCAAGCTGAACTGCCAAGAATTCAAACTCAATGCAGAAAGCACAGCTTCGACAGGCTGACCACCTTGTTCAAATGCTAAATGGACATTTACCTAAAAGACTATTTTATGAAGAACTCAAACAAAGCAAGTGTTCACATGGAGCTTAGAAGAAGCCATACAAGGGCACTATGAAGGTTCCTCTGAAGAACTTTGGAATCAATTGTGAGACATGGGAGACACTGGCACAGGACCACCCAGCATGGTGTATCAAAGAAGGTATTATGCTCTGTGAGCGAAGCAGAATTACACTAGCTCAAAAGAAATGTGAGATGCGTAAATTTAGAGCCATCTTCACTCCAAACTATTTGTGCCCAAATTGTATTAAAGTCTTCTGGGCTCATATTGGAATGATCAGCCACAGTCAGACACACTGTACCTTGACCCCAACACAGTGATGTCATTTTGGTCTTCTTTGAGAATGAAAGACAACAACCAACCATAGACCCAAAGACCCCCTTAACTGTAATGTTATCCAGCTCACATAGCTCTATTTCGTCCACAAGAACAGTATGAGCAAGTTTGTCAGATACTTTACTAAGATATAGGTAACCGGTATGTAGCATTTTCTTGAACATAGCTCAGTAACCTTGTCAAAAAAGAAATAACGTTATCTGAATCCATGATGACTCTATCTGGACTTGACTTTGAACTGTGGAATAAGCAAAAGTAGCAGACATTGATCATTTAGCATGCATTTTTTGAATGCCTGCTATGTAAAGGTGTTCTCAAGGGAAATGGGCAACATTGGAGAAGAGGTAATTTGGGGAAGAGAAATAATGAATTCTTTCTTTTTGGACATGTTGAGATTGAGGCACTAGTAATGCAATGAGATGTGCTGGAGAACAGGTCTAGAAGGAGAATACTGGTAGACATTAACTTAATAATAGTCAATAAGCACCTACTAGGTGTCAGGCACTGTGCTAAGCACTGAGGATACAAAAAGAGGCAAAAGCCAGCCCTTCCCTTCAAGGAGCTTACAATTTAGTGGGGAAGACAACATGCAAACAAATATATACAAAGTGAGCTACATACAGGATAAATAAGATATACTTAAAAGAGGGAAAGCACTGGACTTAAGAGGGGTTAGGGAAGACTTCCTGTAGAGGATGAGATTTTAATTGGAACTGAAAGGAAAGCAGGGAGGTCAGTAGGCAGAGTGGAGGAGGGAGAGTGTTCCAGGCACGGGAGATAGACAGAGAAAATTCCCAGAGCTGAGAGATGGACTGCCTTGTTTGAGGAAGAGCCAGATTGAAGAGTATGTGTTGGGATATAAGGTATAAGAAGACTGGAAAGGTAGGAGGGGGCTAGGTTACAAAGGGCTTTGAATGTCAGATGGAGGATTGTATGTTTGCTCCTAGAGGCAACAAGAGGTGATAACTGAATCTATAGAAGTATATGAGATCACCAAGAGGCAAAGTATATGGACGGATAAGAAAGCCAAGGACAGTTACTTGAGGGGGTACTCACACCTACTTAAGGCAGAAGGAAGAAGAGGAGGACCTAGGGAATAAAAAAAGAGGAGGAGAAGTTTGCGGGAGAGGAAAATCAGGAGATAGAGAAGCATATGGTAAGAAACACACTGTGGGAGTATATGAATCTATATAAAGAAAAAGTCTCTTCTGTAAGAGACTGTAATGCCTTGTCTCCCTAAGTGGTTCATTCAGTGAATATTTAGAACAACTGAGATCTAGGACTGAAAGGAACCTTAGTGATTATTGAGTTTACCGGCTTCCTTTTATAGAGAAGGACACATGCCAAGTCAGGGAAAATTACTTGATCACATTCACAGTGAGTCAATAGCAGATCTGAGACTCAAACGAGGTTTTCTGAATCAGGCCCAGGTCCTTTCAATTACTCTTTGCTGCTTCAATTTGTTAGCTGAGTGAATCGAACTTGTTCCATAAAAGAGGCATTTTGGGCAGAAGGCCATTAACCCAGCTGGACTCTATCCGGGACACTACTTATGGCAAAGTCCCTTGTAACTCTAGAGGACAGGGTTGTTTAGTCGTAGCCCTTTGTTACAGATTTACTCAGGGTTCAGATGATGGGTCAGTCAATACGCATTTATTAAGCTCCTACTACGAGCTAGGCACTGTGTTAAGCAATGAGGATTAAAAAAAAAAGGCAAAAGAAAGTCCTTACCCTCAGGGAGCTCACAATCTAATGGCAGAGACAATATTGAAACAACTATGTACAAACAAGCTCTATACAGAATGAAAAGGAAATCATTAACAGGAAGAAGGCACTAGAATTAAGACAAACTGAGAAAAGCTTCCTGTAGGAAGTAAGATTTTATCTGGGACTCAATGAAAGTCAGGAGGTGTGGGTGAGGAGGGAAAGCATTCCAGGCATGGGATACAGCTTGTGAAAATGCCTGGAACTGAGAGATGGCAGCAAGCAGACCAGTGTCACCAGAGGGCAGGTAAGGGGGGGAATGAGATTGTAAGGTGTGAGAAAACTGGAAAGGTGGGGAGGAGGCTAGGTTATGAAGTGCTCTGCAGGTCAAACAGAGGGTTTTTTAACTCAATTCTGGAGGTGATAGGGAGCCACTGGAGTTTACTGAGTAGAGGGATGACATAGTCTGACCTGTGTTTTAGAAAAATCACTTTGGCAACTGAATGAAGGATGGCCTGGAGTAAGGAGAGGTAAGCAGCCTCACCAGCAGAGTATTGCGACAATCCAGGTGTGAGGTTAAGATGATCCAGATGGCAGTATCAAAAGAGAGAAGAGGGCATATTCAAGAGATATTGCAAATGTGAAATTGATAGGTCTTGGTAACAGATTGACGGTGAGGAGAAGGGGTGGAGGTGAGGGATAATGAGAAGGTAAGGACGGCCTCTAAGGTGCAAGCCAGGGCCCTGGCAGAACGCTGCTGCCTTCTACAATAACAGGAAGGTGGAAAGAGGTTTGGAGGAAAAGGTAACGGGTTCTGCTTTGGATATGCTGAGTTTAAGACGCCTACAGGACTCCAGTTTAATAGGCAGCTGGAGACATGAGACTGGAGGTCAGCAGAGAGGTCAGGGAAGGACAGGTGGGTTTCAGAATCATCAGCAAAGACACGGCGATGAGATCACAAAGTGAAGCAGCACAGCAGAAGAAGAGGAGCGGGTCCAGGAGACAGCCTTGTGTGACACCTGTGCTTAGAGGCTTGATCTGGATAAGGATGCAGCAAAGGACTCAGAAGGAGCAATCAGACAGGTAGGAGAACTGGGAGAGAGCAGTCCTGAAAACCTAGGGAAAAGAAAGCATCAAGAGAATGGGGTAATCGACAATATTAAAGGCTGTGCAGGTGAAGGATGAGGGCTAAGAAAAGGCCACTGGATCTGACAATGAAGAAATCATTGGTCCCTTGGAAGAGAGCACTTCTGATCGAATTATGAGCTTGGAAGTCAGACTACAGAGAGTTAAGAAGAGAGGGGAGAGGAAGTGAAAGCACCTACTTCGGGCAGCCTCCTCAAAGACTTCAGCCATAAAATCCAGAAGAGAGATGGGACAACAGTTAGCAAGGATGGAAGGATCAAGTGAGGGTTTTTTGAAGACGGGGGGAGGGGGCTTCATTGGCATGTTTGCAGGCAGTAGGGAAGCATTCAGCCGACAGGGAGAAAATGAAGATTAGTGAGAGAGTGGGGATGACAGAGGGGGCAATTTATTGAAGGAGACAGATTAAAATGGGATGATTCATGTGTATGATTTATGAAGTGTTTGCCTTGGCAAGGAGAAGGGTCACTGCTTCATGGGAGGTGAGGTGAAGGAGGAGACAGTGGCAGAAGGCATCCATCCGAGTCAGACGAGACGAGTAGATTCTAGGGAGCTCCCAGGGAAGGAAGTTGATTTTTTTCAGTAAAATATGAGGTGAGGTTTTCATTGAGAGGATGGGAGAGCAGGGGAGGCATGGGGAATTTTAGGAAGCATGAACAAGTTTGGAAGAGCCGCTAATGTGCGGGGGAAAGTGAGTTAATTAGGGAGGTGTAGAAAGGTTGCCTAGCAGCACTAAGGGTCCATTTGAGGTCACATAACATAAATTTGTAGGAACCCAGCCAGAATGGTTGTGAGACTTTCTTCACCTTTACTCAGCAGCAGACATGTAGGGACGAAGGCGGTGGATGGCGGGAGAGATCCAAGGCTGAAGCTCGACAGAGCACAGTGAGTAATAGGATAAGGGGCCAGGGATTCAAGAGCAGAAGACCATGAAGAGCTGAACCGGTTCGCCAAAGGGTCAAGATGGGGAAAGGAGGTGAGTGTGGCCAGTACAGGGGCGGTGGCCTGGGAGAGCACTGAAGGGCTGAGGGATTAGAAATCACCATGTGGATGAAGAGCAGGGGTTACTAAGGAAAGGAAGAAGGACAGATGGAAAGCCAATAAATTACGACTGGATAAGGGAATTTCAGAGTTCACGAACATGGAGGTGGCGGATTTGTGGGTCACGGCAAGATCTTTGTGTATGGATAAGGAGGAGTGGAGGAGAAAGTCATGGGAAATGAGTAGGTTTAAGGAACTGAGAGGTTATTGAGTGTTTGAGAGAGAGTCAATATGCATGTTGAAGTCCCCTTGCAAGAGGGCAGGAGTTGAAGAAGAGAGAAGAATTGTGAGGTGGATACGAAACTCATTGAGGAAGGGAAGAGAATGATCTGGAGCTCTGTGGACCAATTGCTCCCAGAACTTTCATTGGGTGGTAGAAATGAACGGTATGAATCTCAAAGGAAGAGAGCTTACTGAATGATGGTGATAAGAGATCCTGGAAGTGATTATATACACACACGTATGTATGCATGAAACATACAGCATATAATTAAGACATGTAGTAAAAGGCACGTTATGCAGTATGCTAGATGGCATGGTACACAACATGATAAATGACATATGCATAGCAGATAAATTATATAAAACAGATGATAAACCACATGTATATTACATTATGTCATATTATGTTATATCATACATCATATCATATCATATCATACAATAGTATATCTGATGGTCTAACTCATTGGATTATGGGGTTTTTTTAGGCAAATGGGGTTAAGTGACTTGCCCAGGGTCACACAGCTAGTATGTGTCTAAGGTTGGATTTGAACTCAGGCCCTCCTGTCTCCAGGGCTTTATACAGGGTACCACCTAGCTGCCCCTGGATTCTGTTTGAACTCATAGCCCCTGACTCCAGAATCCATCCTTCTTCCACTGTAGCACACCAACTTTCCCTTTAGATACATACTAGCTGGATGATTTTAAGCAAGTCACCTAATTTCTCAAAACCTAGTATTCTCATCATCCAGATAAGACTCAATCAACAAATATATTATAAGTGCCAACTGTGTGTCAGGCCTTGTACTAAAGACCTGGGACTACAAAGGCAGTTATAATATTTTCCTTCTTAAGAATCCCATTTAAAAAAAAAAACTCAGAAGGCAGTACCTTAACCCAGAAGAATCAATCTCTAATGGTAGAGATTCAGTTATTGTGTAGATTGATAATGGAGATTTTTTTTTTATTTAAATCTAATTTTATTGAATTTTGTGCATCTTAATCACCAGTGAGTAGAAAAAAAAACATACTGGCACGTTTAAGCATTATTCAAGTTAGGTATATTCGTCTTATAAAATTATCAAATTTTATAAAAGCATAAGGAAAAGTATATTGCTATACAATACCACTGCTTCTAATATAATACCTGAAATGAGATTTTCTTTTACTATATTCATTACTGCTTCGTTTTTTAAAAATATAAATTTATTTATTTTCAGTTTTCAATATTTACTTCCACAAGATTTTGAGCTCCAAATTTTCACCCCATCTCACCCCTCCCCCCACCCCAAGACAGCATGCATTCTGAATATCCCTTCCCCTAGTCTGTCTTCTCTTCTATCTCTTCCCCCCTTCTCTTATCCCCTTCCCTTTCTATTTTCCTGTAGGGCAGGACAGACTTATGTACCCCATTTCCTGTATTTCTTATTTCCCAGTAGCATGTGAAAACATTTTTTTTTAAACATATGCTTTTAAAACTTTAGGTTTCAATTCTTTTCCTTTCCTCCCTCCCCACCCACCCTCATTGAAAAGGCAAGCAACTCAATATAGGTTATACATGTGCAGTTATGCAAAACACTTCCATAGTAAACATGTTGTGAAAAATTAACTCTATTTCCCTTAATCCTATCCTGCCCTCCCATTTATCCTATTCTTTCTTTTGACCCTGCCCCTCCTCAGAAGTATTTGCTTCTGATTACCCCCTTTCCCAATCTGCCCTCCTCTCTATCATCCCCCTGCTCTCTTGTCCCCTTCTCCCCCTATTTTCCTGTAGGATAAGACAGATTTCTATACCCAATTGAATGTGTATGTTATTCCCTCCATAAGCCAAATCCTATGAGAGTAAGATTCACTCATTCCTTCTCACCTTCCCCCATTTCCCCTCCACTGTAAGAGCATTTTCTTTTCTGTTTTTCTTTTGTGAGATAATTTACCCCATTCTACCTTTCCCTTTCTTCTCTGAGTATCATCCTCTCTCATCCCTTAATTTTATTCTCCAGATATGACCCCTTAATCTTCAACTCACCCTGTACCCTCTATCTATCTATCTATCTACCTATACATACATATATTTTTTTTTCCTCCAACTACCCTAATACAAAAGTCTCATGAGTTATAAATATCATCTTTCCATGCAGGAATGTAAACAGTTCAATTTTAATAAGTCTCTTATGATTTCTCTTTCCTGTTTACCTCTTCATGTTCCACTTGAGTCTTGTATTTGAAAGTCAAATTTTCTATTCAGCTCTGGTCTTTTCATCAAGAATGCTTGAAAGTCCTCTATTTCACTGAATGACCATTTTTTCCCCTGAAGGATTATACTCAGTTTTGCTGGGTAGGTGATTCTTGGTTGTAATCCTGTCTCCTTTGCCCTCTGGAATATTATATTCCATGCCCTGTGGTCCTTTAATGTAGAAGCTGCTAAATCTTGTGTTATCCTGATTGTGTTTCCACAGTACTTGAACTGTTTCCTTCTGGCAGCTTGTAATATTTTCTTCTTGACCTGGGAACTCCAGAATTTGGCTACAATATTCCTAGGAGTTTTCCTTTGGGGATCTCTTTCAGGAGGAGATCAGTGGATTCTTTCAATTTCTATTTTGCCCTCTGGTTCTATTATATCAGGGCAGTTTTCCTTGATAATTTCTTGAAAGATGATGTCTAGGCTCTTTTTTTGATCATAGCTTTCAGATAGTCCAATAATTTTTAAATTCTCTCTCCTGGATCTATTTTCCAGGTCAGTTGTTTTCCAATGAGATATTTCACATTGTTTCTAATTTTTTCATTTTGGATTTGTTTTACAGTGTCTTGATTTCTCATAAAGTCACTAGCTTCCAATTGCTCTATTCTAATTTTTAAGGAAGTATTTTCTTCAGTAATCTTTTGGACTTCCTTTTCCATTTGGCCAATTTTTCTTTTTAGGGCATTCTTCTCCTCATTGGCTTTTTGGACCTCTTTATGCCATTTGGGTTAGGCTATTTTTTAAGGTGTTATTTTCTTCAGTATTTTTTTGGGTCTCCTTTAGCAAGCTGTTGACTTGTTTTTCATGATTTTCTTGCATCACTCTCATTTCTCTTCCCAGTTTTTCCTCTACTTCTCTTACTTGCTTCTCAAAATCCCTTTTGAGCTCTTCCAAGGCCTGGGACTGATTCATATTTTTCTTGGAGGCTTTGGATGTAGGAGCTTTGACTTTGTTGTCTTCTTCTGGTTGTATATTTTGATCTTCTTTGTCACCAAAGTAAGATAATATAGTCTGACTCTTTTTGCGCTGCTTGCTCATGATCCCGGCCAATTACTTGAGTTTTAAACTCTTTGTTAAGGTAAGAGTCTGCTTCCAATGTGGAGAATGTACTGTCCCAAGCTTCAGGGGTTTATATAGCTGTTTTCAGAGATACTTGTAGGGACCTGTAAATTTTCAGTTCTTGCAAGGTGGTATGATAATGGGCGAGGTGTTTACTCTTTTCCTGGCCTGTGCTGTGGTCTATTCGTGACCACAAGTATTCCTTTCTGTCCTGGAACTGTGAGGAAGGTTTCCTGTCCACAGCCACTACAAGCTCCACCACACCAGCGCTCCTCCTCACCCCAGGATCCCCGTCCAGAACTGTGACCTAGATCCAAGCACAGGCAAAGCAAAAGATTCCTGCCTCAGCACCAGCAGACAGATCCCTGCAATCCCCCTCTGATCAGCCACTAGATTCCCCCTCAGTCTGTGGGCCAGAAGCTCGGGAAGCAGCTGCACACCCCAGAGCCCATGCTCTTGGGAATGGAGCCAAGACCCCTGCCTTCCTCTCTCAGCACCGCAGAAACAGACTTTTACCACTGACCTTCTAAGTTGTCTTTGCCATTCATGGATTGAGGAGTCTGGAAACTGCCACAGCTGCTTGAGATTCAGTCCTCTGAGGCCTGCTCCAGGTTTGCTGCGGCCTGCGTGCCCATACTGCGCTGTGCTCTCAGCCCGGCATGATACACCTTTCTGATCAATCTTTCAGGTTGTCTTGGGCTGGAAATTTGTTTCACTCTGTCTTTTTGTGGGTTCTGCTGTCTTAGAATTTGTTTAGAGCCATTTTTTATCAGTATTTGAAACAGTTTGGGGGAGAGCTCAAGCAAGTTGCTGCTTTCATTCTTCCATCTTGGCTCCACCTCCAGGGAGATGTTTTGAAGAAAGAGATTTCCTAGTACACCTCAAATCATAACCTTTAGGAACCTTATACTTCACCTACAAATAAGGCCAGTCAATTTCATTCTGAGTTATAGTATGTTAGCATTTTCTTTCAAAAATATTATTGTTTGTTCTACCAAGAGCTTATAAAATTTCCAAATAGTTAAATCTCTATAACATCCCCCATTTCTGACTAAGTTAAAGGGAGGTGATATTATAAGGGTTTTAAAAACAGTTTCCTGAAATTCAGTTCTCCCATCTCCTCCCCCACCTTAGAGAGAGCTTCCATTTCTTCTGGGTCTACGGAAGCAACAATGAAGACAAGAAAACAAAAACCCATCCCCTCAACCCAGACTCTAAGCACATCCCTTAAATTCCAGAATGTTTCTTGAGACAGTTCACCATTCAAACAACATGGTAATGTAGGCTGTTTGCCCTGTTGGGGACTGCACTGGCCAACAAGGTAATGGGACTTCAGGACTGGGCAAAGGAGAATGGATGTGGAACTCACTGTGCCTGTATGTAGGGGACATTTTTTCCCACTCAAAGGAGGAAATGTCCTCATTAGGTTTAATCTTCCTTCTTATTGAAGGGGATACCAGAGTCAAGGGGTAGAGACTTAACATAACATATTCACGGAACAGAGAATTTTTACCAGGTGGCCAGATGCCAAGGGAAGACGAGATTTATGGGGAAAAGGAAATTGGAGGTGGGAGAGGGGATGAAAATAGGAATTCTAAGTATAGAGGAAAGGGGACTAAATTTTTAGTCTAGACACATGGGTTTCAGTCCAGGTTATGTTTGAGTCACAGTGTGATCTTTGGCAAGTACTTCTTTTTCTCTGGGCCTCAGTTTCCCCCTCAGTAAAAGGGAGGGGAACACTCTTGAATATTCACTCTGACATAATGACTACTTTCATGTTTTGAGCTCACATGAGAGAATGGGCATGAAAAATGACTTAACAAATCAAAAAGCCTGAGAGACTGTGAGGTCACCAGAGGCGATGAAGAACAGGCCTTCTCCTACAATCCTCTCCGTCGTCATGATGGTGGTTGAGGCAACCCTGGGGGTTTGAAGGCTGTGTTAGCAGAACAGATGCTCTTGTGGGTCCTCCAAAGCTGGAAGAGTTTGGTGATGGAGTATGTGTCTGGGACTAGCCCAGTAAGCTGTTTGAGAAAAAGGGAGGTGGAGGAGATTCACAAATTGGATGGGGAGTCAATACTTAGATAGCAAAGTCTGTCCCCTACATGTAGCAGGAGGGTGTTGTTACGTGGCTTGAAGAGAGACAGAATAGACATCGCTAGTCTTTTTCCCTTCTCCAAGGAAGATTCTAATTCCTGCCAGGAAGGGAAGCAGAAGGTTTAGGCCAGAAGATTGGACACTCAGAGAGCGCGGGTACTGGACTAACATTTTATCTGTTTTCTCCTTTAAATATTATTGGTCTATGGGATGTGGTTTTCAGGTTCAAGTTAAATTTCTGATTGCTGTTTCTTAATGGGGAAAGGAAGCTCCCCAAAGTCTAGTATAGCTGGGGACAGGGACATGATGGAGTTTGCCAGTCCCTCACTTTTTAGCTTCTTCCCAGTGGGGTTGGCATCATCCATCTTCTCTCTTGAAACTGGAAGCCAGAAGTGCCCAAGGTGTGAAGAGACTTGAAGAGGCTGAAGACTCTCTTCTATTCTGCCATTTCTGCTCCATCCCTCACATGGGGGCAGGGCCTCAATCTCCACCAATGAGGAGAAAGTCCCATATCGACTGGCTTTGGGACTTGGGTTATACTTACTATTGTGGAATCATTATGTACAATTCAGTGTAATTCAGTATAATTCAATATAAAGTATAATTGAATGCTAAGTTCTTCTAAGCACTGCAAAAGTTCAGAGCAGTGGGAGCAATGAGTAATGGAGTGGTTATCAATGCTAATGAAAAGGACATTGAACATAGCAGACCCAGGCTTGAGTCCCCACTCCAACACCTACTTTGTGGTCACTGCTAACTCATTCTCTCTGAGCCTCATTTTTCCTTTCTGTAAAATGGGGACAATCACACATGCCCTTCCTGCTTCTCAGGGCTAACTGTGGGGAAAATACCTTGTAAACCTTTGAAGTCCACAAGTCACAAGCTCTTCCTTGTGCCAGGCCCTGTGCTGAGCTCGGGGGATACAAGAAAAAGGAAGACAATCCCTACCCTTGAAAAGCTCAATATTTAATTGGGGAACCAACATGCAAACAACTATGGGATACAGACAGGAGAACTTGAAGGTAAGCTCAGAGGGAAGGCACCAGAATTAAGGCAGGGACTGAGAAGGATACATGAGTTATTATTCTTAGTCCTGGAGGACACAGGATTCATCTTGGAGGAGGGAGACATCAGCAGCAAAGGCACACAAAGGTGGGGGTAGGCAAAGGTGCAGAAGTGGAAGGGACTGCTTCAGAGGGGCGTCAAGGGACCTGACCTGTCCTGACTAGAGTGGAGGGTGCCCATTGGAGAGGAGGGGGAGGTAAAGTTGAGTAGCAGCCATCATAATCCACTACCACTGCAAAGAAGTTTCCTGAGCAGGAATTCTTTTCTTTCCCCTTTACAGAAGAGGACATAGGCTCAGAAAGAAATGATCTGCCTTTGGTCCACATCAAGATTATAATAACAGCCCCTTACATCAATCATCTCAAGTTTGAAAAGTGCCTTCACACTTAGACAAACTGATGAAAAGAAAAGAAGCAAGCAGGATTGGGAAAATACTATAGGAGATGACTCCAACCATAGAAATGGAAAGGACAACAAAGCCACCTGTGAAACTGATAATGACCAAGTTTGGCCCCAAAGGAACAGGAGAAGGCACTTCCTTCCCTTCTCTGCAAAGGGCGCCATGAATATGGAAAACTGCAGATAGAGCTGGACTGGCTTGATGGATTGGTATGTTTTGCAAAACTTTCTGCCTCTGCCTCTCTTAGTCATAAGGGATGGCTCTCTGGGAGGGACAAACGGATATGTTGGGAAATGCAGGTGATGCTAAAACAAAAGATGTCAACATATTTTTTTAAAGTGCTTTCACATCCAGAATCTCATTCGATCCTGCTGACGTTTCATGTGAGGAAGAGAGCACATATTTTATTAACCCCATCTCAAATAGGAGGAAATTGAGGCCTGGTGAGTGGTATGCCTTGCTTCGAGGTCACAATGGTGAGTCAGAGCCATGACTATGATCCAGGCGTCTTGATGCTCCATCCAGAGCTTTTCCAGAAGTGTGGTTACTTCAGGGGCCAGAGGGGTAGACGTTTTCAGACTTCTGTTGCTTAAGAAAACAAGAGGAAAAGGGGGCAATAGAGGTGCAGTGTTTTCCAGACTTAGTTCACCTGCCTGTGGCTAGAATAACTCATACCCCCACTTAGGGAGGGGATTAGAAGTCTGGTAACAAAACTGTTTGTGGAGTGTGAACACTGACAGTCAGCTTGTGGCCCTGCCAGCAGCCCAGGTGAGGAGATGGTAGTGGAAGCTGGCGCTGATGTCAGTCTAAAGACTAATACCTATTTCGAAATGTGAGGCCAAGGAATAAATCCATCCCATGATGTCAGGGAACTGGAAGGGGTTTCAGGACACAGAATGTCAGAGCTGCGAGGTGCCTTAGAATAGAGAATGTCAGAGCAAGGAGGGACCGTAGAACAGAGAGTATCAGAGCAAGGAGGGACCGTAGAACAGAGAGTATCAGACCTGGGAGAGACTTTAGAACACAGGATGTCAGAGTTGAGAGGGACTTTAGCACCTAATATTGTAACTAGAAGAGACCTTAGAACACCAAAGGTCAGAACTTGAAGGGACCTTAAAACACAGAATGTCAGAAAAGGAAGGAACTCTAGAACACAGAATGTAATAGCTGAGGAGGGCTCAGAACAAAGAACACAGAATATCAGAGCTGAAAGGGACCTTAGAATGCAGAATGTTGGAACTGAAAGGAAATTTAGAACATAGAGTGTCAGAGCTGGGATGGGGCTCAAAAGATATTACGCAGAAGTTTAAAGTTGGAAGGCACCTTGGAATGTCAATGCTAACGGAGACCTTAGAACATAGAATGGTAGAGATGGAAGAGATCTTAGAACATAGAATGTTAGCAGCTGAAGAGGTCTTAGAGACCATCTACTCTAACCCTCTCATTTTCTAGAGGAGGAAGGTTTTGATCAAGGGTACTCTGGGGACTTGTGTAACAACTTCAATGCTTTTTAATGTAACTTTTATTTATTTTACCTTTTTTCAATTAATATGTTTTCTTTCTCCTATTGCGAAAAAATAAAATAAAAACAAAACCCTTGCAACAAATAGATGTAGTGAAGAAAAAGAAATCCCTTTGACTATGTTTAAAAATGTATGCATTCTGAATCCATCACTTCTGTCAGAAGCTAAATAGTATGCTTCATATTCAGTCCTCTGGAATGGTGATTGGTTATTGTATGGATCAGAGTTCTTAGGTCCTTCAAAGTTGTTTGTGTTACAATGTTATTGTTATAGTAGAAATTGTTTTCCCGGTTCTGTTTACTTCACTCTTCACCAGTTCATACAAATCTCTGGTTTTTCTGAATCTGTCCTTTTCATCCCTTCTTATGGTGTAATAATATTTTGTTGCATACATATACTACAATTATTCAGCCATTTTCCAAGTGATGAGCACCCCTTTAGTTTCTGGTTCTTGGCCACTACAAAAAGAGTTGCTATAAATATTTTTGCACATACTGTCCTTTTCCTATTTCTTTGATCTTTTGGGCATATAGGCCTAGAAGTGGTATCACAGGGTTAAATAGTATGTATAGTTAGTTTGCTTTTGGAGTAGGGTTCCAAAATTCTTACTAGAATTGCTGGAACAATTCACATCTCCATGAATAGTACAGTAACATGTCTGCTTCCCTCAGGCCCTTTGACAGTGGTCATCTTTGCCAGTCTGACAGATGTGATGTCAAACTCCAGAGCTGCTTTAATTTCTTTAATTATTGATGATTTGGAACATTTTTTATGTGGTTGTTGATAGCTTGGATTTCTTCCTTTAAAGACTCCTTATTTATATACTTTAACCATTTATCACTTTGGAAATAGCTCTTACAAATATATATTAAGTATACAATATATATTCACATATAATTATAAATATATAATATAAAACAATAATTTAATATGTAAATAAAATATTAAATATAAATATTATATCATTACATATTTATATTATCTATATATAAATATATGACATATATATAGTTTTGGGTTTTTTTAGCCAGGACCGAGTCATTCTGGTGACTGCTGATTTGTAGTAATAGTTTGAGATCTGGCCCCTTACTTTAAAAAAAACCAATCATTCCCCTTGAAATTTTGTTCTCTAGATGAATTTCATCATTTTTTCTAGCTCTACAAAGTAACCCTTTGGTAACATGATAACAACATGCAACAATACTTTTTGCAAGTGAAGTTCAGGGAGTTTCAGTCTTGACTCTATACCTGATTTGGTTGGATTTAAGATGAGGCATCTCTTCTTTCCAAACTTCTGCTTCTGAATTTTTAAAATGTGGATGAGCTGTTACAAGTTAAAAAAAGAGGATAGGTATGAAAGTGTCTTATAAACTATATTACAGGACTAAAAACAACAGCATTCAGGAATTATTTGAATGTATGAGGTAAAAGAGAGGTAAGAGTCAAAAGTAACTTTGAAGCTTTGAGTCTGACAGAAAGGTGGTGTCAACAGACACAGGAAAGTTGTGAAGAGAGATGAGTTCAGTTTGGGACATATAATTTAAGGTGTCAGCGAGGCATTCAGGTGGCTATCCAGTAGGGTGTGGAAAACACAGGACCAAAGCTCATTTAAACCAAAGTGTGAGTGACAATGTGTCCCTTCCACCTTAGGGGGATTTCTTTTGAAAGAGGAATGACCAGCAGTCCAATTCAGTGCAATTCATGGCGAGGATAGCCCTTGCCACATACTAGGACCTTCCTTTAGGAACTGTCTTTTACCTTTCTTTTTATCACCCAACTCTTAGCATGGTGCCTGATGTGCAGTAAGTGCTTAAATGCTTCTTGACTCAGTTAGCTTCTTTAACTGAGATTAGGATGAAGTTTTTGGAAGAATGGAGTTCATTCAGAATATGAAACCATGTTGTATTATTTTCAAGAGCTTTATGTCAAACTAGCAATTACTTCCAAGCATGGTACTTAGGGACCCCCTATAATGAATAAGGAGAAAAAAAAGGTATATAATGAATAAGCCTATTCTTGGGGTGATGAGGCACAGCTCATTCAATGACAGTGAAAAAATTCCTGGATTTGGATTCAGGGGATCATGGGTTCCAATCCAGGCTTTGTTACTTACAAGCTGTGTGACCAGTTATTTTTCTTAACAATAACTTATAGTTACAAGTTACTTAACAGTAAGTTGTAGATAACAATACTTGTAAGTACCTCATAGAATTTCTGAGGATCAAATGAGAATCTATGTAAAGTTTTTTGCAAACCTTAAATATTATAGAAATGTCAATAATTATTAGTATTGCTGTTACTTGTGCAATCTTGGGTGAATCATTGGACTTCCTCATTTGCACAATTACAGGGTTGAACTAGATTATTTCCATTCAGTTCTCCATCCAATACAAAAGGATATAATATAAAGGAACCCTAACAGCTACACCCCATACTTTACAGATGGAGAAACTGAGGCCTAGAGAAAGAAGTGACTTGCTCAGGTCACACAGCAAATTAGTGGCAGAGATGGAGGTAGAACCCAGGTTCCCCATTTTTCATTACACTATGATTTTTCTATTGTACAGGATATTATTATTCCCATTTTAGAGATAAGGAAACCAGGACACAAAGAGGTAATTCTTGAAAGGTGATAAGTAGAAATCTCAATAAGTCCAAATTATACCCAGCTCCCATCCTGAGAGGATAGTGGTATAAAGGTGGGGTTCTACCTCCACCCCAATTAATATAATTATAGACGATTCAGAAACCTCAAATTGAATCAAAGTGTAAACTAGGTCTGAATAAGCTCTTAATCTATTTGAAAGGATTATAGGGTTTCGGCCACTGGGTGAAAGGAAGATGAAACCATACAGGAAATACGTTATGATTGGCTAAAAAGATTAAGTCGCATCTCTTGGACCACACATAAATCTAGTAAAGTCAGTTTAGAAACAAACTGTGAGTGTTGGAGTTCCAATTCAGAGGATTCTAAATCGAGGATTTCAGCTAAGCCCCTGAGAAGGAATGACTTGTGAGGAAGAAGAGGAGAGGATTTGCCTTTCTCTCTCTTCCCATCTCATGACCAGAGAGAATGGACCGATAGCAGCTGATAGTGGAACCATCCAGGAGTGATAGTCAGCTGAGGAAAGGCAGCTTCAGGGATCAGAGATAAGATGACTATGGACTCTTTAGAGGTGCCAATTTCTGGGAGCCCTAAAGGGAACATTAAGAAGTATCTAGGAAAGGAACAAAGAACTTCCCTGGCAGGAGTCATGGGCGACCTCTCCAGGTGTGCCTCACTGCTGTCATAATTGTGCTCACGTCTCCACAGACCGCGTATTTGTGGGAGAACGAATACCTGACTTTTTTGGAGGGATGGGGAGAATAACCTCAAATAACTGTTTATGACTCTTGTTCTTGACTGCTTCTTAGCGGAAAGCGAACCAGAGGTGGGTCACAAATGACAGTGCCAGATACCTAGGTCTTCAGTCAGGCCCCTTCTAGAGCCCCCAACCTCAAGTGAGAGTACAAGTCTAGAGAGTATGCCCAGAGGGAGTGCTACATTGACATATTCTAGTGAGACCTGCATGTATCTGGGAGACATCTGCTCTCTCTGTAAATATTACTGAGGGGTTCAATAAAAAAGAAGAAATATAACAAGGAAAAAATGTAAATTTCTTCACTTGGTTTCAAACAAATCAACCACATGAGTACAAGATGGGGGATGTGGCTGGGTATATGACCTTATACTGCATGAAGCAAAGTCTAACATAGTATGCATTCAAAGTGAAGGAGCTGATAGTTCCTGTTTTCTGCCTTGGTAGGGCCTCCTCATCTGGAGTATCATGTCTTACTTGGGGGGCATATTTTTGGAGAGGCTCTGGCAATCCAGAGCATATTCAGAAGAGGCAGACAGGGATGGAGACACAAAATTAACATTTAAGGGTTGAAGGAACAGGGGATATTTAGCCTGAAGAAAGTAAAGGGGACATGATCATTGTTTCCAAATACCAAAAGGATTTTCAAGAGGAATGGGGAATAGATGTATTCAATGAGGAAATGTGGCATAAAACATGGTGGACAAGAATTTAGAAGACTGAAGAATGAATGGTGGCTCTGATACTTTCTAGCTCTGTGACCCTGGACAAGTTATCCAACCTTTCTGAGCCTACCAATTTACAACGTTGTGAGTGAACTTGCTTTATAAGTCTTAAAGTGTCACATACGAACAGGATTTTTTTGTATCCTCCCAGGTTAAAAAAAAACTCCTTAAAAATAATTTTTAAAAAGGCAGCAATAGGATCACTGGTGGGATGAGGGAGGACTGAGAGGCAGATTTTTCTTAATGTAAGAGAGTAACTTCTTGACAATTAGAGATGCTAAAAAATAGAACTGCTTTTTCCAGTAGATAAATGGTCAAAGGATCACTTCTCAAAAGAAGCATCACAAAAGTTATTAATAACCACATGAAAGTTCCAAATCACTCATAGTAAGAGAAATGAAAATCAAAATAACCCTGAAGTTCCACTGTACACTCTGCAAATTGGCAAAGATAAAAATGGCAATAATTAATGATGGAGAGTTGTGGGATGATAGGCAAACTAATGCTTTATTGGTCTATATGTTCATACAGACTATTTGTCCCCGACCTGTGGTAGAGCCTTTTGAGCTTATCAGTCACAGTCTGACACACTGTACCTTGGCTCCCAACTTAGTGATGTCATTTTGGTCCTCTTTGAGAATGACAACAGCAGCATTATTTAGGTAGAGCTGTGAATTAGTACAGCCAATTTGGAAAGAAATTAGGAATTATGTAAACAGTGACTAAAATGTCCATATCCTTTAACCTAGAGATTCCATTAATGGGCTTGTACTCCAAGGAAGTCATTGATAAGAAGAAAGTCTCCAAATACATCAAAATACACGTAGCAACTCTTTGTAACAGCTAAAAACTGGAAACAAAGTGTATGCCTATTGATTGGGGAATGGCTTCATAAACTGTAGTACGTAAATGTAATGGAATATTACTGTGCTATCAGAAGTGATGAATGTGATGAATACAGAGAGGCATGGAAAGATCTATATGAACGGATGCAGAAAACAACATACACAATAACAATGGAAAAGGAAAGAAGATACATCAAAAAAATCAGAAGTAAATGTAGCAAAATTATAAATATCAAGTAGGTCTAGAACGAAACAAGAGGACACTTCCCACCAACCCACAGAACTGGGAGGTTCCCAGGTGTTGCTCACTGCACATTTCTTTGGACTTTCTCAATGTATTGATCAGCTGTGCTGTCTTTTTTCTCTACATTATAATTGTTGTTGTTATTTGCCTTTAAAAATATTATCTGTTATATGGGATGGCTCTTTGGGATGGAGAATGGGAGGGCTAACTGGGAAAACTAATGATATAAAAAGCAAAAGACATTAATAAAAACTTATTTAAAAAAAATAGAGGGGCTATCTTGATTAAGTAGTGGGCTCCTTGTCAGAGCAGAAGCCTGGAAGGGATGCATTGGGTGGGAGATGACATTGATGACCTCTGAGATCCCCTTTCAGCTCCTCAAGTCTATGATTCTCAGATCATGGAAATAAAGATGACTGATTTAGGTATCGAAAACATAAGTAAATTAAAACAAGCTGTAAGCCAGACGTTGTTCCTCTGATTAAGTAAGAAGACGTTCTCTAACAACTGAGCTTTGATAAGACACATAAAACAATGAAGACAGGACTCAAAAAGAGGAAGAGGGAGGTAAATAACACACTTCACTCTCAAAATAAATACTAATCAAATTTATTTTATAAATACAGATGCTGAATTTTCTCCCAATTACCAGCAGATAAGTTTCCCGCATGCCATTTATTATTGGTGGTGATTTTGAAAATTATTTAAATAATTGGTTAGGTCAGGATAAATAGACATTGTTAGGATTGCTATAAAAATATAGCTGGATACAGTCTTCCAAAACTAATATTCTTAAAAAAAATGCCTCCAGAATTTCAAGGGTTGGGGGAGGAGTGGAGTACCACCAAGTACTGATTTGAAAACATTCACAAACTGTTCTAATCTTCATGGAAATTAGTGAGGTTCTTGACAGCTTCAAAATGGACAGTGACGTGATAGTTTCCGCCCAAATTCCCACATTACCTCCTCAATCGCTCTCCCCTCCCCCTGCCCAAGCAGTCTAAATTTTTTGGTAATTTTTACAAGACAAATTTGAAAAGAAAAACTAAAAGCTGGGAACTCATCAGTGTTTGGGCCCTGGCCATTTAAAGCACTGGAAAAACTACGTTTACAGCAATGAAAAATGAACTCAAATCTGTTCACCGAGACACTGAAATACTCTAGTTATAGGGAAAATGTAATTGACACTGCAAAGAAACTCAAGCTATATTCGGTAAGGTGTACATTATTGGAAAAGGCATGAACCAAGCAAATATGACCATCAGGGCCAGTTCCACTGTGACCTGGTGCTCCTGAACACTAGTGCTCCATATGGCGCAGATCAAAATCAGCAGGTTAAACAGCAAATAGCTACAAGGAGGACGAGCACAGGGGGAAGACGGCGACTTGGGCTTCATTTGGTTGAGTGGAACCTGAGATTAATGCCCACGAATGCTTGTTCTCTGCGTCCTGTTCTCGTCATCGGGACCAGTGGCTTGGTGGTGCCAGGGGCCTGAGGGGAGGGCCTCCCAGGATCACACAGTACGCAGCTCCTCTTTGGGTTTGGCACTGACTTCAAAGACTGACTGCCAGGTTTGGGAAGTTGGTGTAGTGTGTGCATTTTGTTCTCTCCTCGGAGACAATGGTCCTGGATTTTGGTTGCTGTCTCCTCAGGTGGAGGACTGTTGTGACTCCTCCAGAGGCTGCTGGGTGAGTCTAGCCAACAAAGATGTAGTATCCTCTGAAAGCACCCTGCAGGGGACACTGAAGGGGCTTCTGCCCTAGGCCCCAAGGGGACGGAGCAGCTCATTTGGAATACATGAGATTTCTTCAAATGAAGTTAAAGCTTTTTCCTAGGAGTCTTTTAAAATTTCTGTGCATCTGCTCTGCCTAATACTGCAAGACAGCTGTGTGTATGTGTGTGTGTGAGAGATAAGATACATGGAAAATAATGACTGGTGGTGAGATACTCTAGTCTAATGGATCTATAAATCCAAAGGAAGCTCAGCAGAGCCAGACAAAATATGAAGAGGATTTCAGGCCCTGTTAATGCCTAAGATGTTACGTGGGGAAAATGCAGCTCCTAAGCAGCACATACTGTATGTGCTATTCTATATGGCCTAAGAACTCTGACAGAGTTAAGGAATAAGATTATATTGTACATATTCACAGCTTCCTTTGGCCTGGCATTAGGGGGATGTGCCACATGGTAGGTAATACATGTCTGAAGAGGAAATTCAGACCCGGAAAGAAAAATCAGGTCGTGGGGAAGAAAACTCAATTGTTATTTATTTGGGTAACATATATAGCAAGATGACTACATTCTCTTTAAAGAGCTTGTAACCCTGGCACTACATTCCTGAGTATATGGCACAGGCAGCAACAGGGATGGAATCTGAGCTTTGAAAATGGCGAGTGATTAAATTAAATGGAGAGAACTGTGTCTTATTTTCCCTCATCTCTTGACACGATCCAGCTATTCCCAATGTTCAGATTCATAGGGCTGGGCAAGCCACATCTATTTAATTGTATACAGTACTTGGCAGGTTTGTTTTTACTTCTGACTATAAATTCAATAAGTTAACATGGAGTCCAAATCTAGGGGGTTGGCCTGCTGTGTGAATTTCTTAAAAGCATGCCTGGCTTTTGGTTTCCCAACATTCAACTATATATGTATTAGAGCTATAGCCCAAGAATGGGATTGCATCATGAAATCTATAGGATACTTGGAATCCTCTGTTGATTAATCAGTATTCTAGAAAATCCAACTGTTATTAAAAAAAAAAAATCAAATAGTTGAGGGCCATGTCTAAAGAGGCTGGTATTAAATGGAGAAAGGATGTGGCCATTTGTTAAGACAGCACAGAGGACATACTCAAGTTTCTTACTTAGGCAACTGGACATGTGATAAGACTGGGGTGACAGAAGCCCAGGGAGATACTAAGTTGTTGGGGTGGTGCACCTGTGCTTGAGAAACTCCCCAAGCTTAATCCTCAACCACACAAAGGGCCAAGGTCCTTCCAGGGAGCAGGGAAAACCTGGTCCTAGAGATTCAGCTTTTGAACCATACTGAGAGTGTTACTTGTGATAAACAGTGACAAACAATAAAAGATACATTCATTCATTTTATGATTTATATATTATCATCTTCCATCCAAGGATAAAACAAAATTGTATATAACAGAAGCAGATGAATACCTATAACATGGCCTGAACTAGACAGAAGCTTTTTCAAGTTAAAGAATGACTATTGACCTAGAACCAACTGTAAGGTTTGAAAAGCAAATATATGGAAACAGAGTATAAGTCTACCTGGCCCATTCATACATCTGACCCCGTGTCCTGGCTCACTTCCCCAAGTCCACTTTCCAATAGACTCAATCTGTTTTATTTTGCTCCATAATTAATACAAAGGATAAGTGCAACTTCATCTTCATTTGTGATCAATCACCCTGTTCTGGTCCAGTCAATGACTTCTCCCTACCCACACTCACTTGTCTGAGCTCTTGCGTGGCCGGCGGAAGCTGGACACGTTTTCATTCAGTGCATAGATACGTCGGGAGAACTCCTCAAACTCCCCCAGCACTTGCTCATCGCATTCTACGGCCACGGCCCTATCCACCGGGATGCAGTTAAATGCTTCTAGCTGGTCCCCTGAGCTCAAGCCCATTGCCTCTGTGCCAATGATCTCTTCAGCCTGCTCTACGGCACAACGGAACTCAGCCCCTCTGGTGGTGGCGGGGAGCTCCTCCAGCTGCTCACTGCAGGCTGTGCTGTTGTGCTCCCTGGGAAGGAGGGTTCCATTGATTGCACCAGGATGCTCGAGGAGCAGCTCCTGTGACTCCTGGCTACTGTTCACATTCACGTGGCCCCTGTTTAAATGATCATCAAAATCAGCTTCTTTTTTCTTATTGTCTTTGGAGAAGTCCAAGGAGGTATCTAAGGAAGATGATAAAGATGCCATTTTTTTCTCGGAATCTCCAATAGTCTTAATGGTGGCCACAGGTTGGGCTAATGCTGAGTTGTAACTGGGAGGAGGAGTTTTATATTGGAGTCTCTCATTTTCTGAACTGGCCCGTTTACGATGACCTTTGTCTGGTGGTGATGGTACCCCAGTAGAGAAGCCAACATCTACACCCCCAAATATGGAACTTTGTCTCTTTGGAACTGGAATGGCACTGGAGGTGTGATGTCTGTCACTGAAAGACAAAGAAAAACAATACATTACCTCTCATTTAACAGCAGTACCTCATATTTCTGCATCTCAGGTTTACAAAGCAATTTCCTTACTTTAGCTCTGAGAGGTAGGTAGGTAGTACAAATATTATTACCCTTGTGATATGATAAACAGGATTTCAGATGAGGGGCTCATGGAGGTAATTTCCAATTGAGAGCCTATGATGACCTCTCAACTATCTCTCTCCATGATGGGAACTCTGAATTCCTCTCTCATAGCTACCAGTGCGAGTGGGGTGAGTGCATTTGTAACTGGGAGAAATTATCAGGGCTCACCCAGGACCAGACAGGCAGACCTATAAATTGCAGTTTTTAGTACTCACAGGAAAATCAAGCCAAATCTGCTGCCCTTAATTTGGGGGTTCTCCAGGTGATAGGTTGTCAAAACTTTGCTCTGTGTGCCAAGCTTTTTTTTTTTTGCCATCTGTGGGACTGTTTGCTTTCTGCCTCCTGCTGACAGTGTTCTTCCCCCTCTAAATGATTTTCCAGTGAAGCTAGTTAATCAAACCAAAATAGAATATTAACACCGCCCACAGACAACATATTTGGTCCTGACAAGCCAAGCCTTTCATTTGCCATCTGAGATCACAATAAGCATGCTTGAATTACCACAGCTGTGATCGATTACTCAAGAATGAAATAGAAGCTACACCATGGGCTGATGGGAACTTTTGGCAGGGAAAGAAGAGTGGGGAGGGTCATGGTCCATGAATCTGGACTGGCTTCCAGTGGACTTATGCTCTCAGTATATCATTCAGGTAGTGAGCAAAGGTGGGGGTGGGCGGGCAGGGAGAGGCCAGGGATGAGGATGGATTAACAGGATTATACTAGATTAGAGCTGCAAGGGAGCTTGAAGAACATCCTGCCCAACTATTTCACAGAGGAGGAGACTGAGGTCTGGGGAGGGAAGGGGCATTGCCAAAGGCCAGACAGTACAAATCCAATAAAACAGACACATTTTTGGTTAATTTGATTAAAAAAAAAAGGAAGAAGGAAACCGAGTCACCAGTATCAAAAATGAAAAGGGTGAATTTACCACTAATGAAGGGTAAATTAAAGCAATAATCAGGAGCTATTTTGCCCAACTCTACGCCAATAAATCTAAGATCTAAGTGAAATGGATGAATATTTACAAAAATATAAACTTCTCAGGTTAACAGAAGAGGAAATAAAATACTTAAATCACTCCATTTTAGAAAAAAGAAACTGAACAAGTCATCAATGAATTTCCTAAGAAGAAACTCCAGGGCCAGATGGATTTATAAGTGAATTCTATCAAACATTTAAAGAACAATTAATTCCAATACTATATAAACTATTTAGAAAAAACAGGCAAAGGAGCCCTACCAAATTCCTCTTATGACGCAAATACGGCGCTGACACCTAAACCAAGAAGAGCCAGAACAGAGGAAGAAAAAGACAGACCAATTTCCCTGATGAGCACAGACGCAAAGCTTTTAAATGAAATACCAGCAAAGGGATTACAGCAAGTTATCACCAGGGTAACACACTGTGACCAGGTGAGAGTTACACCAAGAATGCGAGGCTGCTTCAGTGTCAGGGAAACTACCAGTGTAATTGACCATATCAATAACAACAAAAATCATGTGATTATCTCAACAGATGCAGAAAAAGCTTCTGACAAAACACAGCGCTCATTCCTATTAAAACACTAGAAATCACAGGAATAAATGGAGTGTTCCTTAAAATGACAGGTAGTGTCTATCTAAAGCCATCCGCAAGCATCGTCTGCAATGGGGATAAGCTACAAGTCTTCCCAACAAGATCAGGGGTGAAATAAGGATGCCCATTGTCACCACTATTATTCTATGTTGTATTAGAAATTTTAGCTTTAAGCAATAAGAGAAGAAAAAGAAATTGAACGAATCAGAATAGGCAACAAGGAGACAAAACTCTTTGCAGATGACACAATGGTACACTTAAGAGAATCCTAGAGAATCAATTAAAAAATTTCTTGAAATAATTAGCAACTTTAGTAAAGTCGCAGGATATAAAATAAACTCACATAAATCATCAGCATTTCTATGTATTACTAACAAAGTCCAGCAACAAGAGATAGAAAGAGAAATTACATTTAAAATAACTGAAGATAATATAAAATATTTGCAAGTCTACTTACCAAGATAAACCCAGGAACTATATGAACACAATTACAAAACATTTTTCACACAAAGTCAGATCTAAACAACTGGAAAAATATCAATTGGTCATGCATACGTTGAGCTAATATAATAAAAATGACAATTCTATCTAAATTAATTTATGTATTCAGTGCCATACCAATGAAATTACCAAAATTATTTTACAGAACTAGAAAAAATAATAACAAAATTCATCTGCGGGAACAAAAGGTCAAAAATATCAAGGGAATTAGTGAAAAAAAATGCAAAAGAAGGTGACTTAGCTGTATCAGATCTAAAACTTCCCTTTCTTCCTTCCTTCTTTCCTTCCTGTGAGGCAACTGGGGTTAAGTGACTTGCCCAAGGTCACACAGGTAATACGTATCAAGTGTCTGAGGCAGGATTTGAACTCAGGTCCTGCTGACTCCAGGGCCAGTGCTTTAACCATTGTGCCACCTAGCTGCCCCTAAAGCTACATTATAAAACAGCAATCATCAAAACTATCTAGTATTGGCTAAGAAATAGAGTGGTGGACCAGTGGAATAGATTATGTACATCAGACACTGTAGTCAATGACTATAGTAATCTACTATTTGATGAACCCAAAGACCCCAGCTTCTGGGATAAGAACTCACTATCTGACAAAAACTGCTGGGAAAAGTGGAAAGTAGTATGGCAGAAACTAGGCATAGGCCAACACCTCACACTGTATACATGCCAAGATAAGGTCAACATGGGTACATGATTTAGACATAAAAAGTGATATCGTAAGCAAATCAGGAGAGCAAGGAATAGTTTACCGGTCAGATTTATGGAGAAGGAGAAGGGAAGAACTTATGACCAACCAAAACCAGAGGTAGAGAATATTATGAAATGCAAAATGGATAATTTTGATTACATTAAATTAAAAACCAACACAAACAAATCAGAAGCAAAGCAGAAGAAAGATGGGAAACATTTTTTTTGGGGGGGCTAAGCAATGGGGTTAAGTGACTTGCCCAGGGTCACACAGCTAGTGTTATGTGTCTGAAGCAGGATTTAACTCAGGTCCTCCTCAATCCAGGACTGGTGCTCTATCCACTGTGCCACCTAGCTGCCCTGAACATTTTTAATAGAAAGTGTTTCTGATAAAGGCCTCATTTCTCAAATATGTAGAGAACTGAATCAAATTTATAAGAATATAAGTCATTCCTAACTGATAAAAATGGTCAAAGGACATGAACAGGCAGTTTTCAGATGAAGAAATTAAAATTATCTATTGTCATATGAAAAAATACTCTAAATCACTATTGATTAGAGAAATGAAAATCAAAACAACTCTGAGGTACTACCTCACATTTATCAGACTGGCTAATATGATAGAAAAGGCAAATGACAAATGTTGGAGAAGATGTGGGAAAACTGGGACACTAATGCATTGTTGGTGGAGTTGTGAAATGATCCAACCATTCAGGAGAGTAATTTGGAAATGTGCCCAAAGGACAATCAAACTGTGCATACCCTTTAATCCAGCAATACCACTACTAGGTCTGTATCCAAAAGAGATCATAAAATGGAGAAAGGGCCTACAAGCACAAAAATATTCATAATAACTCTTTTTGTGGTGGCAAAGAATTGGAAACTGAGCAAATGCCCATCCATTGGGGAATGGCTGAACAAGTTGTGGTATATGAATGTGATGGAATATTATTGTGCGATAAGAAATGATGAACATGTGTATTTCAGAAAAGTCTGGAAAGACTTACATGAATTGATACTGAGTAAAGTGAGCAGAACCAGGAGAACACTGTACACAGTAACAGTAAACTGTGCAATGATCAACTCTGACTGACAATGATCTAAGACAATTCAAAAAGAGTCATGATGGAAAATGTTATCCACATCCAGAGAAAGGACTATGGAGTCTGAATGTAGATCAAAGTATGTTATTTTCACTTTTTTGGGGTGACTTTTCCCTTTTGTTCTGTTTCTTCTTTCACAACATGACTAATGTGGAAATATGTTTCCATGATTGCACACATATAACTTATATCAGACTGCTTGCCATCTTGGAGAGGGGGGAGGGAAGGAGAAAAATTTGCAACTCAAAATCTTATAAAAATGAATGTTGAAAACCATCTTTACATGTAGTAAGAAAAAATAAAATATTTTAAAAAATCATGAAAAAGAGAAAAAGAAATATCATTCCTTCTTTTCCTTCAAAGTATCCAAGATGCCACATATATTTGCTAGACAGTTAATCGGTCTCCAGGTAAGCCTGAATAGGAGAACTGCTCTTAATGTTAGATGGCTAATCATTCAATAAACATTGACTGCTTTCTCTTGTATCTCCTCCCATAGCACCAAGCCTAGTGCTATGAACTTAGATTCCTGCCCTAACTATATTAAGCCTCTGTGCTAGACATGTGATCTGTTTTCTGAGCTGCTCATCAATTAATTTCCTCTTCTAGGTGGTCTGTAATATTGATAGAATAGAGGTTTCTTGGGAAGATGATGGGCAGGGTGAGAAATGACTGTGTTATTATTGTCTTTGTATTCCCAGGACCTACCACAGTGCCTGGCCCATAGTAGGCACTTAATAAATACTTGTTGATTGATTCATTTTGTGAAAATCTCCTTTGATTCCCTACACTGTTGGGTTGGGACACAAAGTAAATACAGGATTGGCAAATGAGTTGTATAGACTGTTAAAAGAGTTAGGAGTTACAAGGAAGACACAGTAGATTGCTATGGGTTGAAGTGATCAGCAAAGTCTTCAGGGAGAAGTGGAAATTAAGTTGGACGATGAATGATGGAAATGATTAGAAGGGGAAGGGCGATGTTAGCTAGTCTAAGTTTCAGAAAACGAACTCTTTTTTGTGGAAAGGGTACAAGTAATTTTCTGCTCCTCATTAAAAAGAAAGAATTCAATGCAATGAATTATTAGAAAGTATCAAACTTTCCAATCCTATGTGCTCTACCTGCCCTCATCCACCATAGCATTCTCACTTTCACCAATGACCAAGTTATCAAATCTAAATTTCTTGGTAGTGTGGTGTATCAGAAAGAACCCTAGACTGGACCAGAAGATGGGTTTGAATTCTAGTTCTTTTGCTTATTAGTTGGTTTTACACAAGTCACTTCATTTTTCAAAGCCCTTTGGCTTTTTTTCTCTTGTAAAATGAGGGATCTAGAGCAGAGCTTCTTAATCATGAACTTGTTTTAAAATAGTTTGATAAATGTCTTCCAATATAATTGGTTTCCTTTGTAATCTGATATATTTTAATTTATGCATTTAAAAACTGGATTATGAGTAGACTTTAATGAACTGATAAAGGGCTCCAAGACATAAAAAATGTTAAAAACTCCTTACATAGAACGTAGAGTAAGAATCAACAAACTATAGTATAGCCTGAAGGCTAAATTCAGCCCAAATCCTGTTATTTATATGACCTGTGAGCTAAAAATGTTTTTATTGGCATAAAGTATGGAAGTTTCCATAAAAAAGGTGGGTCTAGAGCAATAGGAGGTTGCCACAGAGTGAGAGGCCCCAAAATATCAGGTCCAAAGTATCTAGCTATTCTACAGCATGTAGAACATCTAGAGAAGAAATCTTCAAGGTCATATTTGGTACAACCTGAACACAGAATCACAGAATGTCAGAGCTAGGACGGACCCAGGCGATCATCTAATAGTTTAATTCATGCCTGAATAAAATTTTCTTCCACAATTCATTAGATAAATGATCATTTAACCTTTATTTAAAGTCCTCTAGTGAGGGGTTCCACTAGGCTCATGAGGCGACCCATTCCATTTCTAGATAAGTCTGTTAGGAAAGTTTTCCTTACATAAAGCCTAAATTTTTCAACTTCTATCCATCGCCTCCAGTTTTAGGTCTTCAAAGGATAAAAATTACAAAACAACCAAGGCAATACAATGATAATCAACCTTCTGTGATCCAGTGTGGTGGGGGAAGCTCAGAAAAAGGTGGTGATATATACTTCAAAATATTGCCATTTTTAAAAGGGGAATACAATAAAAAAACCTAAATATGAAAATAATATAGAACCTAATTAAATCTTTCAGTGATAATTCAGGAAACGTTAGGATACTGTGTTGCCTCAGTTATCTTTACGGATAACAGTTATCACTGTCACAAAACTGCATGAATATGCCCATCAACAGAGCTTTTGCAGATAGACTTCTAGCTACATCAGCTGGGGCTATATATAAAAATATACTAATGACTATCCAAAGAGTGGAGGAAAGTTTGATGTCTATCTTTCACGTGCTACATCATGGTGTCTTATTTTTACCTGTCCTAGAGATTTTAAGCTGGAAATGACCTTAGATGTCTTCTTGCCCAACTCCTTCATTTAGACCAAGAAAGGTTAAGTGACTTATTCAAAGTCAAATAAGTGAGTTTGTCTTGGCATCTCCATTTTGAAGAACTCTAAACCAGCCACCTCTCATTCTCTGGACTATCAATGCCCCGGCCTGAGTATCTTTCCTTTATCTCTAAGCTCCCTTTTAACGTGTTATCTTCTGTAATAAGACTGTAAGCTACTTGAAGACAGGGACTGTCTTTTTTTTTTTGCTTGTATTTGTATCCCCAGTGCTGAGCACAGTGCCTAACACAATATGCTTGCTGACTGACTATGCAATGTGCTCTTAATGCTACCTTCTCATTATGGCTCTCATGGCTTTCCATGAGCTTTTCCCAATATCCCTTTCCAGCCTCATCATCTTCTACTACCACCCTTCATATACTATAATCCAGTAAAACAGTACCTGCCTCTGTGTCTTTTCTTATATTATTTCCTCCCCTGGGAGTCCACTCCCTATTCTTCTCTCCCATCTTCATTTGCCAAAATCCTATCCACTCTGAAGCCCAGTTCAAATGCCACCTCTTCCGAAAACCTTTCCCTTCTCTGAACTCAAATTACACTTGTGGTACTTAATCACAGTTTAACTATAATCATAAGTATTTGTATGCACAGAATCACAGAACATCAGAGCTGGAAGGGAACCTTGGAGATGATTTAGGTCAAAGCTCTCATTTTGCAGAGAAGGAAAAGTAACACCCTGTGTTATTTCTCTTTCACAGATCTTTTCGCTTAAGAAAAATACAAAGCAGATCTCTTCATGCAAAAATTACGGAGAGGTTCCGGGATGATACATATCTCTAAGGCCTTTCTCCAGAATGAACATTCCCATGATTTTAAGAGAAGGAGCTGCAGTAAAATACCAATGCAAGAAATTCCTCTGGACTAGTTCAAACTCTAGGAACTGACTGTAACATAAAAACAGGAAGCACTTATTCTGTGAAAAGCCCCTGTGTTTGGTGATAGGGAGAGATGTTTAGGTTAGGTGTTCCTGGTGTCAAGGAGCTTACTACCTAGAACCTTTTAAGTAAATGTCATGACAACTACTTGAAAAACAAAAGAAAATGAGTTGTGGCTTAGAACTGGACAGAGGTTTTGTTTGTTTTTCTTTCTCCTTCTCCAAGATGATATTGATCATAATTACATTCAGCTTATCTTTTCCTGAATGAATCCTTCAAGGAACGAAACTAGGTCTGTATTCTCTCCTTGTTCAATTCTGAGGCCATTTAAATCTCTGAAAAATTTTACTTCTATCCTTTTTATTTGCCTCCTAAGGTTTTTTTTTATTAATTTATTTTAATTTATCAACAATCACTTCCATTAGCTTTTGAGTTTTAAATTTTTCTCCTCCTCCTTCCCTAATTCCTCCCCAAGACGGAGCACAATCTGATATAGGCTATACATATATACATTCCTATTAAATATATTTTCACATTAGTGATGCTGTAAGGAAGAATTAGAACCAATAGGAAGAACCACAAGAAAGAGAAAACAAAACAAAAGAGAAGAAAAAAATACAAATAGTAGGCTTTGATCTGCATTCAAATTCCATAGTTCTTTCTTTGGATGTGGATAGCATTTTCCATCATGCCATCTGACTTCTTAAAAGATATGCTAGTATAGTTCAAGGTCTGGGAGATCCTACACACAAAGCTCTGAGGATGGCTTGCCTAACTGTTGTCAAAGAACCAGCTTAATAAGTGTAGAGAGGTGCATTAGCAGACCATCAGCTACTAGAAGATGAGTGATTTTTAACAAAAGAAACTTATAAGGGCACTTCTGGATCAGATGAGCAACAAGATAGCAGACTAGACCTTTTCTCTGAGGCCTACGACCTCTCAAAGCTCTCTAAAACAGAATTTATGTGCCAAAGATAAAGCAACTTCAGCTGTTTCCATAGTCTATGGCACCCAGAATCCAAAAGAAGGTTAAAAAAACCCAAACAAATCCAAACCTGGGAACTGAAGCTTACTGACTCTGAGCTGACTCACCACCCTTCCCACCTCTCATTTGATTGGCAGTGAGGCTACACTAGCAAACCCATGGACACAACATGGGCTTACATCAAGGTCTAGTGTACCCTGGTCTCAACTCCTTTTTTTTCCCCCCAGTGCTACAGAGACTATAGTCTCAGGCTGTGGAAGTTTGCTTGGGTCTTGAAAGTAAGCTTGGCCATAGTCCTTCAGGAGCAAGAGTTGGCTGGGGGCCTTAACCTGGAAGCACCAGTGCTACAGAGCTTGGAAATGGCAAGTGCCAGGCTAGAGAACTGAGGAACACTGGGAGTGGTACAAGGCACCAGGATGCACGTGCACATAGCCCTCTTTACCAAGCTTGAGGGAAGGTGCACCCAGTCAGGGCCAGTCCCGATCACCCAAAAGTCAGGTGGGGCACAGACTTAGGCTAGTGACCTGTGAATTGCTCAGTGAAAATAAGAAAACTAGAACTCAAGAGAATATTTGTGTCTGGAACACTCCAAACAAGAGAAACGCAGGAGGAATGAATAAAATGCAGCAAGCAAGACTACCAGAGTGACAACGGAAACCAGTAAGAGACTTTTTTCTAAGTATAAGAAAACAGGGGTAAAGGTGAAAATCTAGTACAGGTAACAGAGAACAGACAGATGGGGTATTGTGGACAGAAGCTGGCAACATCCTGCCTACATGTGAATGGTTTTTTTGTTTTTGTTTTTGTGATATATTACAATACGGGAGGGTACAGCTTTTCTGAAGCAGAGGTATAGAAAGAATGTGTGTGTAAGTGATATGCCGGGGTCGTCAATGGCTAGCAATGAAGTAAAAGTGACTTCTGTGGTCACCTTTAAGAGAAGAGCTTATAGAGGAGTGGCTGGATTGGGGGGGGGCAACATCAACTTGTTCGGGGAGAGAGGGAATTAGAACTCCTGGGGGCAACTGGCACCCAGAGGAGTGGGAGAACATAAACACAGGGAGAGTTCCAGGCTAATGTAGAAAAAAAAAATCACTAAAAGAGAGCAGAGCTCAGTACAGGTGGGCTGTATAACCAGGACTCTCCCTGGGGCAGTGTCCTCTCTGATATCTACAATAATTGGCATTATTCTGGAAATGAGGCACACTGAAAAGGATGAATTGAGAGAGGCAAGTCCTGTAAGGTAGTGGCAGAAAGTGCCCAGAGGGGAGAACCTGAAATGGACACCTTAGAAGTTTTGACTGCATGAAGAATATGGTGACAAGAGAGAGACCAAAAAAATGACAGGGGTCATGAATCAGAGAACAAGGGTCCAGAGTAAACAGAAAGAGACAATGGACAATGAAGAGAATCAGAAATCTTTTTTGGAAGAGGGTACAAAAATGTAATTTAAAAATTAAGGAAAAGGATTAGCTGAAGGGGAGGAGAAGAAGGGAGAATCAACTTCATAACTGAGAGGAAATACAAGGGTGGAGAAATAATAAAGATAAAAGGAGACAAAAAGGAACTAATAAACAAAACCCTAAAGGTAAGGAGGTAGGAAAAGAATAGAGGGGATCAGGGGTGAGGGAAAGGCAGCCAGTGGGAATAGGGCCACCATTAAAAAATAAAGATTAAAGTAACCAAAGAAACATAATATTGTGTTTACAACAGAAGAGGGAACTTAAAATTGAAAAGCTTCTGCACAGACAATATCTGTGCATCTAGGATAAGACGGGAAGCGGTCAGAGGGTAAAAAAAAAACCCCGTTATCAAATTTCTCAGGTAAGGGTTTGGTATAAAAAAAAATCACACACACACACATACACTTGTAAATATGCATGACTAGTCATTTCCCATGAACAAATAGTTCTCCAAAAAAAGAACTGTAAAGTATTCATAACCAAACAAAAATATTATCACCGATAAGATAAATGCAAATCAAAACAACTCTAAGGTGTAACCCTGGGTTACACCCTGACAATTGGCAAAAATAACAAAAAATGACAACAGCTAATATTGTGGATAGAAAGGTATACTAATACATTGTTGGTAGAGCTGTGAAATGGTACAACCATTCTGAAAAGCAATTTGTAATTACATAAATAATATAACTTAAATATCCATACTCTCTGAACTAGAGACTCCATTACTGGGCTTATACCCCAAGAAAGTCAATGACAAGAGAAGTCTCCATATACTCCAAAGTATTTATAGTAGTATTTTTGGTGCTAGCTAAGAATTGGAAACAAAGTATATGCCCATGCATTGGGGAATGGTTAAACAAACTGAAGTACATGAATGTGACGGGATATTACTGTGCTATGAGAACTGGTATGTGTGATGAATACAGAGAAGTATGGAAAAATGTACATGAACTGATGCAGAGTGAAATAAGCAGAGCCAAGAAAACAATAAACACAGTATCGACAGCAATTTAAATGGAAAGAACAATGACACACACAAAAATCAAAAGCAAACGTAACAAAATTATAAAGATCAAGCGAGACTCAAATGCAGTGATATGAGAAGACACCTCCCAAAACCTACCCCTCTGTGGAGGTGGGAAGTCCACAAATTATTACAAATTGCACATGTTTAAGGACTTCTTTAACTTAATGATCAGTTGTGCTGACTTTTTCTTCCTCTCTAAAAATACTATTTGTCGTACAGGGCAGTTCTATGGGAGTGCAACAGGGAAGGATACATGAGATAGTATGGTGATGTAAGAAACAGAAAACCTTATTTAAAAAAGTAAAAAGAAAGAAACCCGTGCAGATTGTCTAATAAAGGCTTATGGAGTGTATTGGGGAGGAGGCACTGACACCATTTGAATCATTCAAGTATTAAAGACATTCTTTATGAAGTATTACATGTTATCAAAGCCTTTAGTGTAAAGCCAGTGGGAAAAGCAGAACTAAAACAATTGTGCTGAATCTTTGAAACAAAAAATATAAATTCTGTCCCAGCTGTACTGTCCAAAAGTCTGATATTACAGAAGAACTAAAACCTGAGAAAGTCCTGTAATTTTGTTCTCTTATCTTAGCTCATCTTCTTTATGTTTTCTGAATTCCTTAGCACTCATCTGGATCTTCAGACTATTTCCTTTGTATTCAGGACATACCAACCTTCCTAGCACCTTGTAGCTGTGAGACTGTGGCTTGCACAGGCCTTGAGGAAGCCTGCTTTCCTTCTCTGCCTTCCTCCCTCATGGCTGGCAAAAAAAGCAGGTGATAATCATAATCATCACAAGAAGAATTTTAGCACTTTAAAGTCTGCAAAGTGCTATACATATGTTATTGTATCAGTTGAGATTATTTTTTAAATGACACTCCTTTATTCGATAAACTGAAGTGCTTCCCCATCACCTCCAGCATAAAACACAAAATCCTCCGTTTGGCACTCAAAGCCCATCCTCTTCAATCCAGTGACATTGGCCTGCGGGCTGTTCCATGAACAACACACTTTCTCTTAGCCCCAAGCATTTTCTCTGGCTGTCCCCAGTGCTGGGGACATTCTCTGTATTCATCTCCACCTCCTGGCTTCCTTTAAGTCCCAACTAAAAATCTCATCTTCTACAGGGAGTCATTCCCAACCCTAGAGTCTTCCTTCTCTTAATTATTTCTTATTTCTCTTGCATATAGCTTGTTTTTACATATTTGTTTGCAACAACTGCTGTCTTCCTCATTAGATTGGGAGCTCCTTGAGGGCAGAGACTGTCTTTTCCTGTTTTCTGTCCCCAGTTCTTAGCACATGTGTGGGCACATAGTAGGTGCTCATAAGTGCTCAATAAATATTTATTGACTCACTGACTAAACTGGCCTAATACAATCCACTTGGCTTGGACTGGGCCTTGGTTTAAACTGAGTATAATGCAAATGGGACAAGAATATGGAGAATAGGTGGTCTAATTTGGTGCCAAATTGGAATACACTACCCCTCAAAGATATACAAAAAATGGACCTTTCTATCTTTCTTATGTGCTAATATACTCATCTATTTTCAGCAAGGAACCAGGAAGGGGGAATGCAGGGACCTTAGCCTATTTTTCCTTCCTCTTTTAATAACTGGAGGACTCATAGAGAACTAAGAATTCTTTCTTCTGTGACATATGAGTATGTGATTGACCTTAAAAAAAAAACACAAAAAACACCAAACCCATTCTCCCAATTTTTACTGAGCAGTGGGATATATAATGATATGAATCCACATACAGGAAAACCTCAGCTATCCATAAACCATTAAAAAATAAGTTATGCCATATACCACAGTTTTCTAGCCAACTTAAGCATCATATCTTTTAAAGTTTATTCCTCTGGGGTAAAAATCTATCTAAAACTGGTGTTCTTAACCTTTTTTTGTGTGTGGCATGGACTCCTTTGGCAGTCTGGTAAAACTTATGGGCTCCTTCTTAGAATAATAGTTTTAAACATATAAAATAAAATACAAAGGATTACAAAGGAAACCAATTATATTGAAATGTAGTTATCAAAATAATAAAGAAAAAATTTTGGCCTCCTGTTAAGATCTCTTGATCTGAAAGTCATTATATAATATATAATATATAGTATAATGTATATAATATATAATATATAATATACAATATAATATTGCCTTCTTTAACAAGTTACTGAGCAAAACTAAACATTTTCTTGATAATATATAGGATCACAGTTTTACAGCTAGAAGGGCATTACATGGTCATAGAATGAGAAATTCAGAAGTAGAAAGGCCTTAGAAGTTGCCTCAACACTTATTTTAAAGATAAGGAAATTGAAGCCCAGAGAAGTGAGGTCATTTTCCCAAGGTTACACATTCAAAGTTGGTGTCAGGACCCTACATTCAATGTTCTCATTCTTGCTTCATGTTCCACCACCCACTCGAAGACCCTCATTTTACAGATGAAAACACTGACACACAAAGAAGGGAGGACTTACTAAACGTAGTATGTGACAGGAACAGGAATAGAGCCCAGGTTCCCAACTCCAAATTCCATGTTCCTTTCAGTGTATCATACACAATGCCTTCATTGTTCATCACTGTATTATAACACACTGGTGCCCACAGGGCCTCCTGAGGTATAGATGACTTTGTCACTACATTGCTGGCCTCAAGGTTCCTGAGTATACTTAGAATTTTTCTATTTCCTTCTTTGTCATTAACTGTCACTTCCCTCTAAATTAATCATTTAGATTCTCCCTCCTTTGAATACGTCACTTCTGCTCTGTCTTTCAAAATTCAAAGTAGCTTGTCTCCCATGACCTTAGTAACCAAATCATCGTTTGGTAGGATTGTGTCTAAAATAAGAATAAACTATTTTGAGAGCAGTAAGGACTCCTATGAGTAAAATATATGAGCTTTAGTGCAAGGAATTTGTGAAATCTATTTTAGCTGCTTGGAAACCATATTGTGCTTCCCTCTTGGTTCTCTGATGTGTTCAAGAACCATGGAATGTTTTTGCATAGCTTTTCAACCATCTTTTAACCATATTTCATTTTCCTATTTAATTGAAAAAAATTCCCTAGATTTACATTCAGGGTATTTTGGCAGAAAGACAACAGATGAAATGTTTAACTTGAAGAACAGAAGAAGGTGGGGTGGGTGTGATGATCACTATCTTTAATTATTTTAAGGACAGTTAAGTAGAAGAGAGATTTGACTTCTTTTGCTTGGCTCCAAAGGGCAGAAATAGGATATATGGACATTGCAGAGTGCCAGGCTTCTAGCTGATAAAAAGAAAATCTTCCTCACAGAGCTGCCCAAAAGTTCTCCTTTTGGGATCCTGCATGTCAGAATACAAAATACAAGAGCTAGTAGGATATAAACTCCCTGAGGGTAAGATCTATTTTGTTTTTGTCTCTGTATTCCCAGAACCTAACTCAGGGCTTTGCAATGTAGTAGGTGCTTAATAAATGCTTTCAAGCTGCTCAATTAAAATGAATTATAGAATATGATTCTATTAGTACATAACCTAGTGGAAAGACCATTATATTTATGATCAAAGGATATGCTTCTGTAATTTACTATCTGTGTGACCATGGGCAAGTCAATTACTTCTCTGGGCTTCACTTTTCTCACCTATAAAGTAAAATGATTAGATTAGATAAGGTTTCTTCCAGCACTAAATCTGTACTATCACCTGGATTAAAATTCCAGCTGTTACTTCTCAGAGTGCCCTAGACCAAGTAATTTAATTTCTCTAGACCTGTAAAATGAGGGAGTGAGATCACAGGATCACTAACATCCCTTTCAGTACCAAGGCTTATGATTTGTACTTTATAAGGGAAAGTATGAGAAATTTACTTCTTTTATTGTCTACCCAAATGGGGGAAAAATAGAAATCAGGATTACCAATGACAGGCTGAAGAGGGGTGCAAAAAGGACTAGGAGATCTCATTTTGTCTGAAATTTGGGCCTTGGATGTAGTACTCTTTTTCCTATATGGGAGGAAGCTATTAAAACTAATAGGTTTATTAATTACATGACCAATTAATAAAAGTGACAAGCTATTTCCTTATCAAATAAAATTTAGCACATTATTTAAGCCATAAAATGTAACTTGTTAGGACATTGTTTCTCTTTGAAAAATCAATTAGAACTGAAAAGACAGGGTTCCTGAGACTGGTGGCTTGGCTGTGTATGCACAGGAAAGGGCCAATGGCATGGCAAAGGCAATGCCAATTACCTCTACTCAAAACATGCCTCAAGGTACATCTGCCAGCTAAGGGGCAAGCTCATTTCCCACAAGACTATGAGTATGCTTGTGTGATCTATGGCATCGGGTCTTGGCCTAGCACAGTTTTAGCTTTGAGCAACTGGACCAAGTCCACTGGTTCATTTTACATATTTGCCTGCACAGGCCTATGACTGGAACAGCTGTCCCCTCCAGCTTGGTTCAGGGTGAAGCTGGATACCTGGAAATATGATATCTAGGGCTTAATGCTGCAATTAAAGGGAATTTATTTAAAAACAACAACCCAGAGATACTGTAATTATGGATTTACTAGGCATTAACTCCAAGAAATCATCAGAGATTGCTAATACTTAACTGAATTGATGGCTGTTAAATAAGTTAATAGACCTTACTCTATAAGCAAGCAAAGCTCTTCCTAGTGGCCTCATAGTGTGGGGTTCTATGATGATTCTGTTGGAGGATAGCCTAGAAGAAGGAAGAAGAAGAGGGTGCCTATCCCGGAAGCCTCCGAATTCTAGTCCCATTCCCATTCATATTATACAGTTTCGAGTCCCAGTTTCAAAGAATGAATTAACAAACTGATAAGATTATTGGCTTCTAAAGAAAGTGGAAGGAACCTTAGACTTCATCTTTACTAAGGCCTTAAAGATATAACTAGGTGGCAAAGTAGATGAGTGCTAGACTTGGGAGTCAGGAAGACCTGCCTCAAATTAGTTGCCTGACCCTGAGCAAGTCACTTAACCCCCACTCTCAGTCTCTTCATTTGCAAAATGGAGATAATAGTACTTACTTCACAGCTATATCAGGATGATAAAATGAGATGATGTAAATAAAGCACTTTGCAAACCTTACAGTGCCACAGCCAATTGAATAAACATTTATTAAGCACTGAGGATATAATTAATGAAAGTCCCTGTCTTCAAGGAGCTTACAATCTAAAGGGGAAGACAACACATAAAAGGAGGCAGGAAAGCTGAGGTGGGGGGGGCAGTAAGAGACTAGAGGGCATTTTGTTCTGTGGAGTTAAAACCATACAGAGCAGCAGATGCAGGAAAGAGTGAGCCAAAGAATGCCAGTTTTTGCCTTCTCTCAAGGAAGCACTGGGAGGCCTTTGGCACGCCACCCTTCAGCCCTCCAATCAGGGTCAGAGGCTGAGGGAAGTGGTGTCAGTCAAAGGTTATATAAATGCTAGCTATCATAAGATAAACATTAGTTACTATAATGACTGAGTCTCCCTCCAAGTCATACAGGTAGTAGTAGCAGAGCTGGGAATCAAACCCAGTTCTCCTTGACTCCAAAGTCAAGCCACCACTCTATATTATGAAGAAAAGTTAAAATTTATTGGTAGACCAAATAAAAGAATGTTATATATTTATTTATTTTATTAATTTATTTTGATTTATCGACAATCACTTCCATATGCTTTTGAGTTGAAAATTTTTCTCCCTTTTCCTCCCCCCCACACTCCCCAAGATGATGCACAATCTCATATAGACTATACATTTACATACCCATTAAACATATTTTCACATTAGTGAAGTTGTAAGTAAAAATTAAAGCCAATAGGAGGAACCATCAGAAAGAGGAAACAAAACTCAACAGAAGAGAAAAATAAGTGATAGCAATTCGACTTCCATAGTTCTTTCTTTGGATGTGGACAGCATTTTCCATCCCAAGGCCTCTGGAAATGTCTTAGATCCTCATTATGCTGAGAAAGGTTCAGTTTAACAGTCTTAGTCATTGCATAATGTGGCTGTTATTGTGTACAAAGTCCTTTTGGTTCTGCTCACTTCACTCAGCATCAGACCATATAGGTCTTTCCAGGTTTTTCTGAAGTCAGCCTGTTCATCATTTCTTATAGCACAATAGTATTCCATTACATTCATATACCACAACTTGCTCAGCCATTCCCCAATGGATGGGCATCCTCTCAATTGCCAGTTCTTTGCCACCACAAAAAGAGCTGCTATGAATATTTTTGTACATGTGGGTCCTTTTCCCATTTGTTTGATCTCTTTGGGATATAGCCCTAGAAGTGCTATTGCTGGATCAAAGGGTATGCACATTTTTGTAGCCCTTTGGGCATAGTTCCAAATTGTTCTCCAAAATGGTTGGATCATTTCACAACTCTACCAACAATGTATTAGCTTTCCAATTTTCCCATATCTTCTCCAACATTTATCATTTTCATGTTTTGTCATGTTGGCCAATCTGATAGGTGTGATGTGGTACCTCAGAGTTGTTTTGATTTGCATTTCTCTAATCAATAACGATTTAGAGCATTTTTTCATATGACTATAGATGGCTTTAATTTCTTCATCTGAGAACTGTCTGTTCATATCCTTTGACCATTTATCAATTGGGGAATGGCTTGTGTTCTTATAAATTTGTCTTAATTCTCTATATATTTAGAAATGAGGCCTTTATCAGAGAGACTGGTTGTAAAAATTCTTTCCAATTTTCTACCTTCCTTCTAATCTTAGTTGCATTGGCTTTGTTTTGTAAAACTTTTCAATTTAATGTAATCAAAATTATCCATTTTGCTTTTCATAATGTTCTCTATCTCCTGTTTGGTCATGAATTCTTCTGTTCTCCATAGATCTGATAGGTAAACTATTCCTTGTTCTCCCAGTTTACTTATGGTATCAGCCTTTATATCTAAGTCATGAACCCATTTTGACTTTATTTTGGTATATGTGTGAGATTTGGGTCTATGCCTAGTTTCTGCCATACTCTTTTCCAGTTTTCCCAGCAGTTCTTTTCAAAGAGTGGGTTCTCATCCCAGAAGCTGGGGTCTTTGGGTTTATCAAATAATAGATTACTATAGTCATTGACTACTGTGTCTTGCATATTTAACCTATTCCACTGATCCACCTCCCTATTTCTTAGCCAGTACCAAGCAGTTTTGATGATTGCTGCTTTATAATACAATTTAAGATCTGGAATTGCTAGGCCACCTTCCCCTGCATTTCTTTTCATTAGTTCCTTTGATATTCTGGACCTTTTGTTTTTCCAAATGAATCTTGTTATTATTTTTTCTAACTCTATAAAATAATTTTTGGTAGTTTGATTGGTATGGCACTGAATAAGTAAATTAGCTTAGGTAGGATTGTCATTTTTATTATATTAGCTCGGCCTACCCATGAGCAACTGATGTTTTTCCAATTATTTAGATCTGATTTTATTTGTGTGAAAAGTGTTTTGTAATTGTGTTCATAGAGTTCCTGGGTTTGTTTCGGAGGTAGACTCCTAAATATTTTATAATGTCTACAGTAAGTTTAAATGGGATTTCTCTTTCTATCTCTTGCTGTTGGGCCTTGTTGGTAATATACAGAAATGCTGATGATTTATGTGGGTTTATTTTATAGCCTGCAACTTGCTAAAGTTGTTTATTATTTCAAGTAGTTTTTTACTTGATTCTCTAGGATTCTCTAAGTGTATCATCATGTCATCTGCAAAGAGTGATAGCTTTGTTTCTTCTTTGCCTATTCTAATGCCTTCAATTTCTTTTTCTTCTCTTATTGCTAAAGCTAAGGTTTCCAGTACAATATTGAATAACAGTGGTGATAATGGACATCCTTGTTTCACCCCCGATCTTATTGGAAATGCTTCTAGCCTGTCCCCATTACATATAATGCTTGCTGAAGGTTTTAGATATATGCTATTTATTATTTTAAGGAAGACTCCATTTATACCTATGCTTTCTAGTGTTCTTGAAAGAAACGGGTGTTGTATTTTATCAAAAGCTTTTTCTGCATCTATTGAGATGATCATGTGATTTCTGTTGGTTTTGTTGTTGATATGCTCAATGACGCTGATAGTTTTCCTAATATTGAACCAGCCCTGCATTCCTGGGATAAATCCTACCTGGTCATAGCGTATTATTCTTGTGATAAGTTGCTGTAATCTACTTGCTAGTATTTTGTTTAAAATTTTTGCATCTATATTCATTAGAGAAATTGGTCTATAACTTTCTTTCTCTATTTTGACTCTTCCTGGTTTAGGTATCAATACCATATTTGTATCATAAAAAGAATTTGGTAAGACTCCTTCTTCACTTATTTTCCCAAATAGTCTGTATAGTACTGGAATTAATTGTTCTTTAAATGTTTGATAGAATTCGCATGTAAATCCATCTGGCCCTGGAGATTTTTTCCTAGGGAGTTCATCAATGGCTTGTTCAATTTCTTTTTCTGAGATGGGGTTATTTAAGTATTTTACTTCCTCTTTGGTTAATCTGGGCAATTTATATTTTTGTAAATATGTATCCATTTCACTAAGATTGTCAAATTTGTTGGCATATAGTTGGGCAAAATAATTCCTAATTATTCCTCTTCCTTGGTGGTAGCTTTGCCCTTTTCATTCTTGATACTAGTAATATGGTTTTCTTCTTTCTTTTTTTAAATTAAATTAAATGTTACATATTTTAAACAAACATGTGGTTTGAGCTTGAGGCCACTGGTTTATGCATGAATGATGATGATAGTAATAGCTGATATTTATATATGATCCTTATAACAATCTTATTAGGGGGAGAAGATTGTATTTATTTTATGGCTGAAGACCCTGGAGTTTAGGGAGGCGAAGAAACTTATCATAAATCACAGGGCCCAGCCTTAAATTCAGACCTTTTGATTTCCAAAGGGATGTTTCTTCTGCTGCTGCACTACACTGCTATCCCTGACCACCCCCTGTCATGGGCTCTCCTCTAAGAATCCTTCTAGCACCGACATTCCATGGTATTCCTGTGGCACTGATTTACCATCTGCTATTGTTAACTATCTTTTCTAGTGCTCATGTCTTACCTTCCCAAATAAAATATAAGCTCTTGGAGAAAAAGGGACTAATCAGGAGAGTATTGCACATTTGGTATACTTGGGTTTCTTTGACTCACTCATTCTTTAAGATTAAATAATTTAGGATTAAATTAATTTTTAATCCCTGTTTTGAATGCCCTTTATTGAATGTAATTTTTATTGTATTATGGTCAGCAAAAGATGCATTTAATCTTTCTGCTTTTCCATATTTGTTTGTGTTTATGCAAAAATACATGGTCAACTTTTGTGAAGTTGCCATGCACAGGTGAGAAACAGGTATGCTTTTTATTCTCATGCATTATTTTCTAGTGGTCTATCATATCTAACTTTTCTAAAATTCTATTCAGGTCCTTTATCTCTTTCTTTTTTTGGGAGTCGGGTTAGATTTATCTATTTACTATTGTTATCTCCATTTTACAGATGAAGGTAAAAGGAGTAAACTGAAGTAAATTCAAACTACTTTAGTTTTACTATTTCTACCTGTAACTCATTTAACGTTTTCTTTAAGAATTTAGATGCTATACCATTTGGTGGTATAATTTAGCCAAAATTCATTGACATTAATTCATTTTCTACAGTACCTTTTAACAAAATGTAGTTTCCCTCTCTGTCTATCTCTTTTAATTAGGTCTACTTTTGCTGTTGCTTTGTCTGAGATCATGATTGCTAACCATGTCTTTTTTTTTTTTACTTCAGCTGAAGCTTAATAGATTTTGTTCTAGACTCTTACTTTAACTCTGTGTTTATCTTTTTGTTTCACGTGCTTCCTGTAGACAATATACTTTCTCTTCTATTTCCTTACTGGGTAAGATGTATTTCTATATCTGACTACCTCTCACTTCTTCTCTCCCTCCCTCCTTCTCTCTCTCCTTCCCTGTTTCGACCAGTTCAGATGAATGAGGTTTAAGTATCACCTGCTCCTCTCCATTACCCCCTCCTTGTGGTATGTATTTCTCCTTGTACATTCATTTATATGAGATAATTTTCCCCATTCTTCCTCTCATCTCCCCTCTCCCATTGCGTTTCTCTTCCCAACCCTTGCCATTCTTCTTTTGAAATCATCAAAATCTAATAGTCATTTCCAGGTCTTCTGTCTAATTAAGATTCCCTCTATGTCCCTGGATGATAAAAGAGTTCTGAGAGGTTACATGTACCATCTCCCCATTTAAGAATGTAAGCAGTTTAACCTTGTTTAGTCCCTTATGAATGTTAGCTCATGTTCACTTTTTTGTTTCTCTTGACTCCTGTGCTTCTATGTTAAATTTTCTACTTAGCTCGTCTTTTCATCAAGAATGCTTGGAAGTCCTCTATTTCATTAAATATCCTAGGTTATTCTTGGCTATAATCTTAGCTCCTTTGCCTTCCAAGCCCTCCACTCCTGCAGTGTGGAAGCCACTGAGTCTTGTATGATACTGTTTGTGGCTCTACCATATTTGAATGATTTCTTTCTCGCTGTTGGAAATATTTTCTCTTTTACCTGGAAGCTCTGAAATTTGGCCATAAGAATCCTGTGAGTTTTCATTTTGGGATCTCTTTCAAAAGGTGATAGGTGGATTCTTTCAATTTCAATTTTACCCTCTAGTTCTAGAATATTGGGGCAATGTTCCTTTATAATTTCTTGAAATGTGATGTCTTAAGGCTCTTTTTTTCTTTTGATGATGGCTTTCAAGTAGTCCAATAATTCTTAAATTATCTCTCCTCAATATATTTTCCAGGTCAGTTGTTTTTCCAATGACGTATTTCACATTTTCGTCTACTTTTTTATTCTTTGACTTTGTTTTATTGTTTCTTGATGTCTCACAGAGTAATTAGCTTCCACTTGATCTGTTCTAATTTTTTTCATTTTTTCTGTTCCCTGCACTTGAGAAGATCACCATTTGATGCAGATTTGTGTATGTGTGTATAAATATATATATATATATATATATATATATATATATATATATACATAAATGAAACTATACTATACATACTTCTATTTATCAGTTCTTTTTCTGGAGGTGGATAGCATCTTCCTTCATAAGTCCTTTATAGCTGATCTGAGTTATTTATAGTACTCAGAATTATTGGTTGTTCACAATTGTTCTTCAAACAATGTTGCTGCTACTATATACAATGTTCTCTTGGTTCTATTCGCCTCATTCTTTATTATTTCATGCATGCGTTTTCATGTTTTTCTAAAATCAACCTGCTCATTCGTTTTTTCCCCTTTCTTTCTTTTTTTTTTTTTTTTTTGGTGAGGCAACTGGAGTTGAGTGACTTGCCCAGAGTCACACAGCTAGAAAGTATTATGTGTCTGAGGCCAAATTTGAACTCAGGTCCTCCTCACTCCAGGGCCAGTGCTCTATCCACTGTGCCACCTAGCTACCTCTTGCTCGCTCTTTCTTTCTTTCTTTCTTTCTTTCTTTCTTTCTTTCTTTCTTTCTTTCTTTTCTTTCTTTCTTTCTTTCCTCATTATTTCTTACAGCACAGTAGTATTCCACCACAATCATATACCACAACTTGCTTAGCCATTTCCCAATTGATGGGCATCCTCTCAACATGTAGTACTTTGCCACAACCAAGAGAGCTGCTATAAATATTTTAGGATACATATAAAAGAACATTCTTTTCCTTTTCCCCTAATCACCTAGGGAACCAGAACTAATAGTGGTATATTAGGTCAAAGGGTATACAGTATTATAACTTTCTGGACATAATTTCAGATAGCTCTCCAAATGGTTGAATCAGGGGGCAGCTAGCTGGCGCAGTGGATAGAGCACCGGCCCTGGATTCAGGAGGACCTGAGTTCAAATCTGGCCTCAGACACATAACACTTACTAGCTGTGTGACCTTGGGCAAGTCACTTAACCCCACTGCCTAGCCAAAACAACAACAACAACAACAACAAAAAATGGCTGAATCAGTTCACAGTTCTACCAACACCAATTCTAGTTTTTAAGAAATTATTTTCTTCAGTGAGCTTTTGTACCTCTTCCTCCATTTGGCCAATTCTGCTTTTCAAGGAGCTATTTCTATCAGGGAAGTTTTGTACCTCTTTTACCATTTAGCAAATTCTGTTTTTTAAAGAGTTATTTTATTCAGTATTTTTTTTGTGCCTCTTTTATCAAGCTGTTGTCTTTTCATGATTTTCTTGCATTGCTCATTTTCCCCCAAATTTTTCTTCACCTCCTTATCTGATTGTTAAAATATTTTTTAAAAGCTCTTCCAGGAATTCTTGTTGGGCTTGTGTTCAATTCATTTTTCCCCCTTTGAGGCTCTGCTTGCAGCTCTTTTGACACTGTCTTCTTCTGAGTTTTTATCTTGATCTTCCCTGTCACCACAGTAGTTTTATATGGTCAGGTCTTTTTTTTGTTGTTTGCTCATTTTTGCAACCTATTTCTTGACTTTGAACTTTATGTTAAAGCTGGGCTCTGTTCCTGGAAAAGGTGTGTGTGGGGGAGGAGGGGAAGGGGGGGTGGAGAGAGGCGTTATCCCAAGTTTCAGATCTTTTTTGTACTGTAGTTTTCACAGCTAGTTCTGGGAGTTTGGAAGTTTTCAGTGCTTCCAAGGTGGTATGATCTGTGGAGGGGTATGGTTACTGCTCTCCTGGTCTGTTCTCTGGTCTTTACCCATGAAGAACCCCTGTTCCCCTGGGACTGCAATCACTCCTCTCTATCTTAGGACTGCAACCTTGAAGTGGGTATAGGCAGTGGAGCTACCAAACTGAGCCCAGTCCTGTCCTCAGTGCTAGCACAGAGGTCCCTTGTAATCTCATCCTGACCAACTGTCCAATCCCCTTATCCTCTCTAGGCTGAGAGTTCCCAAAGCTGATGGTGTTGCTGCCACTTCCAAGGCCCCTGCTGATTTTGCCACAACATGTCCTCCAGGCTGGCTCCCACCGTAGTGTCACAGACCTCTCCTTCCAACTTCCTAAGTTACCTTGTGCTGGAAAGATGTCTCACCATAACTTTTTGTTGGTCCTGTTGCTCCAGAAATCAATTTGAGGTGTTATTATAAAGTTGTCTGGAGGGAAATGCTGGGAGGGAGGGCTCAGCTGCAGTGCTTCCTCTACTATCCCATCCTGGCTCTGTGCCCAATAATCTCATTTTAAAAAATATTTTTAAAACACTTGTTTGAACTCTTCTGGAAATTCTTGTTGGGTCTGTAGCAAAACTACATTTTTCTTTGAGGCTCTGCTTGTCTGGTTTTGAGTCATTATCTTCTTTTAGGTTTGTTTCTTGAGCTTCTCTGTTAGCATAACAATTCTGTATGGAAGGATTCTTTCTTTTTTTTTTTTGGCTCATTTTCTTAGCATGCTTCTTGTCCTTGGATTTTATCTTAGTACTGAGTTCTGTGCACTTCTGGTGTAGGTTGAGGTGGGGGGAAATGTCTGAACTGAGGATCTATTCTCTTACGTCCTTCTGCTGCTTTCATAGCTTAGGCTGGGGATGTGCAAGCTTTCAGTGCTTTAAAGTGATGTGATTCAGGGCAAAGTTTGCTCATCACCCTACTGGTTCAAGCTCTGTAAGTTTGTGATCCAGGTTTGGGTCTGTTGGTTTGTCCTTAATTGGGAGGTTAACTAGACTGGTGGTGGACTTATCATTATTAGCAAATCCAGGAGGCTCTGCAGGTTCAGAGTGAACTACAAGATGTTCTTTGGCCTGGGACTCCTGCCCTGTTCATTTCACTGCAGGCTTCCAAAGTAGGCTGGAGGCTAGAACTGAATCCCCATTGTGCTCCTGGGATTAGAGCTACACAGCTCCTGTATACTTCCACAAATTGTTCCTTTTTCAGTAGACAGCTAGAGGTTCATATTTGGAACCACTCCTCTCTGTCCTGGATCTGTGATATGGAACTGGGACACAAAGCTGTCAAATGACCTCTATTCCTCTATCCTGTGCTAGTTCAGGGATCCCCTGGAATCTCTTTCTGCCCTGGTGCCTAGTCTTGGCTTTCTTTCAGTTCTTGGATATTGGAATGCCCTCTAGTGTATGTGTGCTCCTGGACAGACCCCGTCTCCTGTTTCCATAGACCTGTCTGTCGCCCTAAGCCACCCTGGGCTAGAAAAATGATTTGTTTGGCTCTCCCAATCAAAATTCGGTCTGATGCATTTTATATATTGTTTTGGAAGGGATATGGTAGGGAGTTAGGCTATACTGCTTCCTCTTACCCCAGCATCTTGACTCCTTTTCCTGGGATTTCAGAAAGCATTTGCTAAAGTCTTTCATGCCATTCTTAATGGAAAGATATGGGATAGATGATAGTATAGTAAGCTGGATTCAGAACTGGTTGATTGACCAGATTCTTACTCTCTTATACCTACTTAATTATGTTACTTCTTCATTAAAAAGTAAGCCCTTTGTCTTTCTTTGTATCTCACAGACTCAGCACAATGCCCGGGCACAGTCAATGCTTGGTAAATGTTTGTTGTTGGTAATGTCCAACTTGGACAGGGGTACCTAGTGGAATGTTTCAAGGATCTGTCCTTAGTCCTAGGACATTTAACATTTTTATCACTGACACAAATGTCATGCTTTTCAAATTTTCAGATGACATAAAGCTAGGAGGGATGGTCAACATGAAAAAAAAAAACTTGACATGGTAGGATAATGGGCCGAAACTAATAAAATTTTTAAAAAAGAATAGTAATAAATGGAAAGTTTTATAGTTTGGCTCGAAATACCAATAATATAAGTACAACAGGGGTGGGGGAGGGGAGACATAGCTAAACAATAGTTCATGCAATAATTAGCTAGGAATTTTAGTGGTTTTTAAGCTAAATGTCAGTCAATATTGTGTAATGGCAGCCAGAAAAGCCAATGCAATTTAGACCGCACTGAGAGAGGCATGGTGTCCAGAGTGAGGGAGAGGATAATCCCCCTGCACTCTGCCCCAAGAATACCACATCTGTGTCTAATTCTGAGTGTTATATTTTTGGTAGGATATTGATACATAAAGAGGAAGGCAACCAGGATGGTGAGTGAACTAGAGATCATGCCATAACCATAGAGCATGCAAAAGGAATGGGGAATGTTTGGCTGAGAGAAGGGCAGACTTAGGGGAGAGATGAAAGTAGTCTTCAAATATTTTAAAGGCTGTCATGTAGAAGAAGGATTAGACTTGTTCTGCCCAGCTCTACATGGCATAATTAGGAACAATATGGAGAGGTTGCAGAAGCAAAATTCAACTTGATAGATGGAAACACTTCCTTACAATTAAAGCTTCCAAAAAGTGCAAGTGGATACCTTGAGGAGCTAATAGGGTCCTCCTCCATAGGAGTTTTCAAGTGGAAACTTTTTTTCCTCCAAATTTTGTACTTTTCTGAAAAATACAGACTATAATGTCAGTAGACCCATGATCTATCACCAAAACCGCCCTCAAGTTCTCACCTGCTTCCTCTACTTCATCTATTCTGGTAGTCTTCTGCCTAAAAACCTGGCACCCTTACACAGGGGGGGAATTATTTCACAGAATCAGATTCTTAGAGTTAGAAAGTAATCTCAAAGGTCATCCAATCAGTACCTAAATGTGGAAACCTCTACAATATCCTTTAGAAGGGATCTTTCAGCATGTGTTTGAATCTATCCAGTGACAGGAGAAACCCTCGACCTTCTGAAGCAGCTCTTTCCATTTTTTTATCGTTTTAATTGTTCAGAAGTATTTTACTAACAAAGAGTTGAAATATGCCTCCCTGTATCTTCTCTATATTGCTTTTATTTCTACCTTATTGGGCCAAACAAATCTTACTACAGAGATGTTCCTATTTCTAAATCTCAAGATCTGTCTTCTATTCCATTGTTCACTGCAAAGTCTTCTGCTGCCACCAACCCTTGCTCTCTATTTTTTTCCCTTCTTTATTTCTTTCTGGTAGGTAAACTGCAGCCAGGAAGAATAGGGTACAGATCAGGTGATTATCTTTTAAAATCCCCCCAAAAGGATGTTAAAAGTTCTGCTAAGTTTGTTGTGACATTAAGCATTCTAAGAATTTATCATGAAACACATATAAATTTGAGCCTTGAAAAATATGTAAATGTGGAAATATAGTGAAAATGAGATAAAGGAAAAAATTAAATATTGATGACATCAAGGAATCTCTTGAAGCTAAGGTGAAACTTAAAACTCTTTGAATAAACCTCTATTTTCTCAGATACCTTTGTGTTGACTCTATCTGACTATAACTGGGCCTCAAACAGCAAAGTCTAGAGAAAAACCAAAAATTCACCATCTCAAATATGCCTTTTCCTCCCTACAAAATGTTTCCTCTGAGGAGCATTACTAGATCACAGCTGGTCAAAATACTAAATTGTGATTGTCTGGATGCCTGCCAAAATCCACAGCTATGACCCTCTGGAATGAGATTGCTTAACCCCCCCCCCCAAAAAAACACCCCCAAACTTTTAAACACCATTTGATCTCCCCTCCCTTCCCCTTTTTTGACTAAGCTATGACCTCATGGCAGTCAGACCTCTAACTGGAGGTGTTTAAGTTGGTTTATGGCCATCTGAAATGTTTGAAGCTCTAGGCACAGCTCTGAGCCAGTATCATGTCAACTATGCTAAAAAGCAATAATAGTTTCTCACCTTCTTTTAAAGATTACTGCTTAAATAATGCAGAGTAGTGACAGGGCCAAAAGGATGCCAATGCGAAGCTGAGGTAAAATTACGTCTTTTGGCAGTTAAGAAATTATGACAAAGTTTGGGTGTGCATGTGTGTGTGTTTTAAAATACCATAAATTAAGCTACCAAACTCAGCTAAGGTTGAGTTTTATCTTTTCTTTTTTTCTTTTTTAGATTCAAGTCGAAATACAAAGCCACATTTTGGGGAAGCCAAATTTAACAACTAGATCTTATCTCCCCAAAGGGGGCATAGTTTACCAGTTTGAAATATGTAGCCAGGAAGGAGTCTAGAGGGTCTCTAACCATTGCTAGATTAAGTATAATCACTTAACCTCAGTATGGTAAGGTGGAAAGAACAGTAGACATGGCTCCAGAAGACCAAGGTTCAAATCCCAGCTCTGTCACTTGCTGACTGTAATACCTGGGACAAGTAACTTCACTTCTCAAGCCTCAGATGCCTCTTTTGTAAATTAGGGACATTTGTACTGCCTGCCTCACAAGGTTATTGTGAGAAAAGTTCTTTGGAAACAATAAACTTTAATCTCTATTTCACTGCTGTGGATACTCCTAATCCTTTTGCAGGTTAACATTATTAGTTTCTATGGCAGAAAAAATATAACCCTGGTGGCCATCCTTCTAGTGATGAGCCTCTTCAAGCTTTGCCAGACTAGTTCTTAGATAACAGCTGTCTGTCTCTGTGCCCTCATTCAAAGCCATTTCACCTCGAGAGGACCTACCAAAGCCTATACCCTTCTGGGAAGTTTTAAAGAGCCCAGAAGTCATGTCCCTGCTATGAGGAAGCTTCAGGAAAAAACCTTAATGCAGAAAAACTGTAAAGCCTTAAGCAAATGCATTATTATTTGCCTTCTATGTTAAGAAATGTTAGAACACAGTAGAAATACAAACTATATTAGACAAACAGCTTAGTTTAGTTAAAATCTGTGCCTTTGGGGCTCAATTGGTCACAATGCTTTGTGTTCATCTCAGAAAACTTTCTGGAAAAATCTGGCTAAATATAAACAAAGGTTATTAAAAAAAGTGGATCAGAACAAGGGAGCGATTTAGATTTGACTTAAATGTGACAGAAGTAGAAAGATGAATCCTTGGAAGATGCAGTTTCACAGGCAGAGGATAAAGTTAGTGAGCTGAATAATACTAGTCCCAAATGATGTGGTCTGTATGTAGGGGCTGGTAATCAACCCTTCCTCGCTGAATCAACAGGGCATACCTTGAGGGAAGAGGCCAAGCCAAGAGAGAATGCGGTGGAAATGAAATAACACAGAGGACTAGAAACCAACTGCTCCAAGCTGCTCTGAAGGCAGTTGGTTACAGAATTATACTCCCTGAAATCAGTAAGTATAGAATGATCCTCAGAGGAGACCAAGATGAGAACCAAATGATCCCAGGGAGGGGTCAAGTCAACAATTCAGTTCCATCAGCTTTCACCTTAAGAAAATGAGCCCCTATCCAAGGCTGAGAATTGGAAGTGAAGTTAGGTAACTAAACATTAGCAGAGCTATAAAATGGTCTGTAGAACCTGACAAGGTCCCATCTTGATGTCATTTAAACTCAGTCTAAGTAAAACTGCGCAGGGGAACCATGTAAACAGCAAGAAAGAAGTGCCAGGGCTGGTACCTGGGGGGATCCTGTGAAGCACTAGAGACAATGAAGCAATAAACTGTCTATGCTGGGAAGCAGGAAAAGGGAACAACAACAACAACATATCAACCACACTTTTGCAAGAGAAATCTCCAGAGCCCAGCCTCGGTGAGGAGCCGACAGGGAAATTAAAGCTCGATCACTGCAAGCTCTTGGGCCTTCAAAAGTCTTGAGCTGGGGCCAAGAGAAGTCTGAGGCCTGGAAACCCAATGACAGAGTATCTATGAAATATCTATGAATGACACAGTGGCTAAAGCTGACCTAGTGGTTCTAAAGAGCTTTGGCAAGGACTATACCATGGGGGCTTTATTTTGCTTCACAGAAAAACAGCTGTCACCATTTTCAAAAGAACTAGAGTTAGCAGTCTAATTGTTCAAAAGGTGGCAGGGGCAGTGAATTTCACAGAATTCAGAGGTAGGAGGAAACTTAGAGATCACCAGTATTACCCACTCAGAATTACCAATAAAATTTTACACGTTTAGGTGAGGAATGAGAAGACGGCAAGTAATCTGTGCGATATCAACAAGGGCTACGGTGGAAGGAGGGGCCTTGCTGGAGAAGGTGGCGTTTGGGTAGAGCTCTGAAGGCTGGGGAGAATCAGAATAAGCAGAGAAGTATATGGTGTAGTGTAAAGAGCACTGGTCACAGAGTCAGCAAATCTGGATTCTAGTTCCCATCCCAACCTTACTGCATGACTTGGATGGGTCATTTTATTGCCTTAAGCCTCAGTTTCACCATCTATCAAATGGGGATACGAATACCAGCATTACCCACCTCATGGGGTTGTTGCAAAGCTTAAAATACTTCAGAAATATGAACAGCTGTGGATTGTTAACAAGGTGCAATGGGAGGATGGGAGGAACTGGGGGACTAGAGAAGGGAGGAACTCTCAGGAAGGAGGGATATGCCTGCATGGCTTATCTAAAGAGGACCAATCAGGCTACTAAGTGACAGATTCAACACCAAGTCATGATTCCAAATGCAGTGGGCTTTGTTTTCCATTATACACTGCTGCCTCTATTTTTGCCACCGACGTGGAGGGTAGATGAGAGACAGACAGACAGAAAGAGAGGGAAGGGGAGAGAGAAAGGGAGGAAGGGAGAAGGAGGAGAAGAACAGGGTGAGGGAGAGACAGGGAGAGGGAGAGAGAGAGAGGGAGAGGGGGAAGGAGGGAGGGAGGGAGGGAGGGGGAGAGAGAGAGAGGGAGAGAGGGAGAGAGAGAGAGAGAGAAGAGAGAGAGAGAGAGAGAGAGAGAGAGAGAGAGAGAGAGAGAGAAAGAAAGAGAGAGAGAGAGAGAGGAATCTAGAAGGCAAATTAGTAGGTTATTGCAATAGTCTGGGTGGAAGGTGGTGAACTAGGAAGGTGTCTGTGTAAGTGAAGAGAAAGGCCTTATTCCCTACTGCCTCTTCCAAATCCTCCCTCTGCCATCAACACTCTGCAACGTCTCACCTTTCATGTTCACTCTGGAATACTCTGTCCAGATTCTGATTGCTGTGAGATACTGACCTCCAGTTTACTTTTCCCCCCTTTTCTCAAGCACCTCACTCAAAACTTTCCCTGCCCCTGCCCTCGTATTAGGTGACTTTAATATACAACTAGGTTCTGATTAGTGCAAACAATGAATCCTGTGAAGTAGCTGCATTAGTCCAGTTTGCACTACTACTACTGGACTGGCACCAATGACTGTATTTTGCATGATTATGACTTCAAATAGTGCAAATTTAAATACACGCAAACACTTCATATGATTCATTATTCACCCTCATTGGGATCTTACAGTGACATCCTCTCAAATACACTGGCTTCCTCATTCATCAGTCTTCTTCAACCTTCACCTTCATTCCTATATCATTGCTGTTGAATTTTCAGTTGTGTCCAACTCTTTGTGACCCCATTCGAGGTTTCCTTGGAAGAGATACTGGAGTGGTTTGCCATTTCCTTCTTCAGCTAATTTTACAGATGAGGAAACTGAGGCAAACATGGTTAAGTGACTTGCACAGGGTCACACAGCTAAGTAAACTGTCTGAAGCCGGATTTGAACTCAGGAAGATGTCTTCCCGACTCCAGGCTCTGCACCCTATCCACTGCACCACCTAGCTACTGCCCTCATTTCTACATCAGCCACCCACAAAGGGGAGTCATCCTAAGAGTTCACCCTGTCTAATACCTGTGCCACCTCCATGATCTAGTACTCTGAAATCCCCCTTTCTTTCTGATCATACTGTCTTGCATCCCATCTCTCAGTCTGCCTTACTCTTCCTAAGCCTGTTCTTTTCCTCACTTTGACTTCTCGCCCCTTTTTGCATACCCTATTCTCCCAGTCCATCATCTCTATTGTGGTATCACTCTCATCTTCAAAATCTGAATGCTACAGCTGACTAATTCAATCATACATTCACTGTCCTCCTCCAGCCACACTTTCTTCCCTTGTGCTACTGCCATTCATTCCCTATTTTCAACTTCAGTTTACTCCTACCATTTACCTTCTCTACCCGTACATGAGGTCTTTCCGAACTCCTTGCCTCCCTTAAGTGACTTTACATATATTTTGTACTTATTTATATGTGCAGTTTCAGAAAGTAAATTCCTGGTGAGAAGGGACTGTTTGATTTCTGTCATTCAACAAACATCGATTAAGTGATTACTATGCACCAGGCACTGGGCTAAGCACTAGGGATACAAAAAACACATGGTCTCTGCCCTCAAGAAGCTCACATTCTAAAGGAGGAGACAACACACAACTGATTTGTGAAAAAGCAAGGTGAAGCTTTTTGGGGAAAGATTACAAGTTCTATTTTACAAATGTTGAATTTAAGATGTCTGTGGAACATTCAGTTAGAGATGTCTGAGAGGCAGCTGGAGGAATATGATTATAGCTTAGAAGAGATCTAGGTATCATTTGCATAGAGATAACTGAACCCCTTTGAGCTGATGAAACTCACCAAGTAATGTGGTATATGAGAGAAAGAGAGGGGGACCCAGGAGAAAACCTTGGGGGAGACCCCCAGTTAGTAGGTAAGGCATAAATGAAGAACCTGCAAAAAAGACTGTGAAGAAGTTATTGGATAGAAAATAGAGTAGTGTCAGAAAAACTTACCGAGCAAAGAGCACCTGGGAGGAAAGAGAAACCAACAGAGCCCCATGCTGCAGAGACATGAAGCAGGATCAGGACTGGGAAAAGTCTATCAGATTTTGGCAAATTTGTCTTTGTATTCTCATTGTCTAGCACAATGACTGGCATATAATAGATAGTTAACAGTGGGGCCAAAGCCTCTATTGAAACACCTTATTTTAAAGTAACTTATAGGGCAGCTAGGTGGCAGTGAATAGAGCTCTGGCCTTGGAGTCAGAAGGACCTGAGTTCAAATCCAGCCTCAGACACTTAACACTTATTAGCTGTGTGACCTTGGGCAAGTCACTTAACCTTGATTGCCTCACACAAAAAACAACAACAAAAAAACCAAAGAGAGGTCTCAATAAATAAACAAAATTTTAAATAAATAAATAAATAAATAAAGTAACTTATAGACCATAGAAGAAATAAGGTGATACAAGGCAGAATGCTATAAATGGAAAAAAAGAGAGAAAGAGTTATGAGAGTTCAAAGGAGGAATGGCTGAGCAATAGGGTTAAGTTCCAGCTTTCTTACTGACCAACTGTGTGACTTTCTCATCTGGAAAGTGAAGGGGTTTGACTAGATGATGTCTAATGTTACTTTCTGTTTGAAAAGCTCTAAACAATACCTTAAATCCAGATCCAGAAACAGGAAGCATCTTGCTCAAGGTTTTGCAGTGAGCCAATGACACAGTCCTGACTAGAAACCAGGGATCTGGGTTTTTCACCCACCACACTGCCCTGGGGAGGGGTATGGGAAAGGGGTGTCTGCTGTAAACATCTATTTCTATGCCTCTGCACAGACTACATCCCCAATACCTTTCTTATCTCTGCTCCTTAAAATCTTTAGCTTCCTTCAAGACAATGCTCAAGTGCCACTCTTATATGAGGCCCATTCTGAATCTCCTTGATATTCAGTTGTTTTTCAGTTGTGTTTGACTCTTTGTGACCCCATTTGGGGTCAAGGATACTGAGTGGTTTGCCATTTCGTTCTCCAGTTCATTTTACAGATAAGTAAACTGAGGCAAACATGGTCAAATGACTTGCCCAGGGTCACACAGCTAGTAAGTGTCTGAGGCCAGATTTGAACTCAGATCTTCCTGACTCCAGGCCAGGGGCTCTATCCACTGTGCCATCTAGCTGCCTGAATCTCCTCCCCTCTAGCTGCCTACATATTTGTTGATCTGGATGCATGTTCTCCCCATGTGCAAAATATAAGTTTCTTTGAAGCAAAGATGCTCTCATGTTGGTCTCTGTATCCTCAGTGTCTAATATATGAGGGCACTTAAATGCGTGCTGAATGAATGAAAAAGCATTTATTAAGTAAGCATTTACTATGTGCTGGGTACTGTGAGCACTAGGGAGACAAATACAAAAAGCAAGAAAAAGACTGCCCTTGAGGAGTTTACAGTTTAAAGATGAGGACAACACATCACACAGCAGGGAAGTGGTGCTCAGTGGTAGATGACTTGGTCTGGGAAGTTTCGGGGACAGTGAGTAGAATCACTGGCATTTGTCGGATGCTCCTTTCTTGGAATGGTATTGTTTATTTGATCATTACTCTCAGGGCTGGAGCTGGAAAGGGGAAAGATAGGAGACATTTGCAAATAGGATAATCATGTCATCTCTGACTTAGCTCCTTGGTATACTCCACTGTCCTTTTGAAGTTGGCACTGACCCATTATGACTATTCTCTGGAGAGTCAAGTAGTTTTAAATCCAACTAACTATACTAGCCCATCCTTCTAACTTGCCTACAAGGACAGCATGATTGCCAAATGCTTTGCTAAAGTCTAGGTAACCTATCTCTACAGCATTCTCTTGATCTAACAGTGTAGCACAACCCTTTCTAAAAAGGAAACGAGGTTAGTCTAATCACATCTATTCTTGTTAAAGGCTCCTTGTGATCATCGCTTCCTTTTCTAACCATCCTTTTGATAACAACATTTCTATAATTTCATCAGTCATTGAAGTCAAGCTCACTTGTTTAAAATTTCCAAAATCTATTCTCTTTCCTTTTTTTTCCTTAAAGGCAAATGGGGACATCTGCCCTTTTCCAGTTCCGTAATACATATCCTATTCTTCATGATCTTTCAAAGATCAACCCTGACTCAGCAATCACATTCTCCAGTTCCTTCAGTGCTCTAAGATGTAATTTATTTAAAGCTGGTGACTTGAGCAGGGCACTGAAGTGTCCTCTCGTTACTTTCCTACTGTTCTTGTATGTTCACATTCTCTTCTGTCTTTTCTAGTCCAAAGACTCTCTTTGGCAGAGAATATAACACAATGAGAATCATGTAGGTCAGCCTTCGCTCCAGTGTCTGCTATGATTTTCTCATCCCCTGAATAATAGTCCTACCCTTTCTTCAATCCTCTTTCCCTCAACTCAGCTGAAAAAGAAAAGCCTTTCTGTTACCCTTAAGGTTTTTCTTTTGTGTGTGTGCCAATCTTTATAAACTTTACATAACTGACAAATATATACTATTTAAAAATTTGCGAAGTATTTCCCATACATTAATTATCTCATTTAAGTCTCTTAGCTCTGTGAGGGGGTACTGTGGGTATTATTATTCCCATTTTACAGATGAGGAAACTGAGGGTCACTGAGGTTAAGTGATTTGCCCATGATCACACAGCTAGTAAATATGAACTGCAGTATCTGACCCCAGCTCTGACTTCAAGTCCAATACTCTATCCAGTATGTCTCTGGACACGATTAAATTGCATGGTAGCATGCTTTCATATTAATTAGCCATTACTCGTCCTTGTGTCCATCTTGTCTATGTGTTTTTTAATAATCTAGGCTAATGAGTTCCTTGTGTTTCCACATGTCTCTTTGTCCATTTTCCTTTTCAAAAGAATTCTTTCTCTTCCTTTCCCACTTCTCAGCTAGTTCTTACATTTCTTCATTAGTGTGTCCTCTTAAAAGACCCTGCTATTTTCTGCACTTTAATCTATTTTGTTCCTTTCCAGAACTACATTCCAGTTGTGGGTTCCATTCCATCCAAGCTCAATGAAACCTATGAAGGTGAATTTGCCTCCTTGTGTTAGTATCTCCAGTTCATATTTTCTTTGTTATCCATAATTTATGCATTAACATTGAGACAACAAACTTTACTGCTGGCTCCTTTCTTGGATTTCTGTCTCCTAATCTGAGCATCCATTACTCTTCTTCTTTGTTCACTGTAACTGTTTTTTACAGATCCTAGCTTGGTGGAGTTGCATAGGTGATTTTCTCTTTTCCCTTCATTCTAGGTTTAATGCTCTTTTGCCTAGACTTTTAAGAAACCAGACAAATACATGGCATTAGCCCTTGTTAGCTATACATCTTCCTATATTTGAAAATGGAGATCATCTCTCTTTAGACTAAAGTCATCCAGTTCCATCAACTATCCTATATGACAACATTTCTAATCTCTTCTCTATTGTGGTCATCTTATTCTGGATCTGCTCCAGCTTTTTAAAAATACTGCTCCTATAATACTGGACGGGACTGATAATTCAGGTAGGGTCAAACCAGAACAGAGGATAATGAGACTACTACATCCCTTACTCAAAATGAGAATTAAAAAAAGTTCATTAAGTGATACCTATGTGCCAAGCACTGTGCTAAGCACCAGGGATGCAGACATATATTTTTAAAAAGACAGTCCCTATTCTTAAAGAGCTCCCCTCTAACTGAAGAAGATAATCCATGTGGGAGAACTGGGCTGCAAGGCAGCTGGAAAGACCTGAAGGTGCAAGGACTGCAGTGACAGAGACAATGGCAATGTCTGGAAGTCTTTAGGATGCACTGAGATGTCTGCTGCATAGCAATGGCTATCAGCACTGGGAAAAGGGAAAGGAACATGCTTCTAAGAATCTGAGTGGAAAGGAAATTCTGAATTTCAGTGGCTAGTCAGGCAGGAAAATTTCCTGGACCTGTGATTTCACTGGTTTAGGAAGGTGCAAGTAAGTATAATGATAATGATGATTATGCTAACAGACAGCACTTATATAGAGCATTAAGGTTTGCAAAGTGCTTTACAAATATTGTTGTTTCAGTATTTTACAGATAAGGAAACTGAGGCAGACAGAAGTGACTTACCCAGGGTCATCTAGCCAGTATCTGAGGCTGGATTCGAGCTAAATTCTCCCTGCCTCCAGGTCCAATGCTCTACCCACTCTTACCTGTCTTTAGCAGAGTAACTTTCTCTACTAAATAGATTTGTATTTTCTCTATATCTTACAGTTTTAGAAAGTTGCTTGGGATACTGAGAAGGTAAGGGACTTGCCCAGGGTCACAAAACCAGTATATCTCAGGGGCAAGACAACTGTATAGAGGTCAAAATATATCCTCTTGGAAGTTCAAGTTTAAAGCTCTGGTGTGGCTGAATGGATGAGATTCTCCTGGCAATTAACTGCTCACTCACTGGTCATAAAGAAGTCCTGGATGCTGCACTAATTTTTGAAGGACACTGGGCTGCTATGAAGTAGGCATCCTGATATATACTTAGTAAGTTACTTTTCCTCCCATACACTAAATGTTAATGACTAAATTTCCTGATGGTGTTGTTTCTAAAATTGCCCCAGGTGGTCAAAGAATAGTTTAGACATAAGGAGAATATGGTATATTAAAAACCACCAAATTTACTTCTGGTTCTTAGTGCCCATGGAGTCCTCCATCCTTGCCACTACGCTATCAGTCTGTTTGGTACCAAAGTAGAGTTTAAGTGACTAATGACCAAGATCAGAGAGCCTAGGTAAATCAAGATTTCTGGACTCTGTTTGTGACATTCAATTTAAATGAACAAGCATTTATTAAGTGCCCTCTGTGCACAAGGCCTTACGGGGACACAGTACCTGCCTTCATGTAGTTGTGGGGTGGGGGGAGGAGAAAGAAGGGTTATCTGGGAATCAAGATTGTCTTACATAAGTAAGTATAATTCTCTCAATCATTCCTGCAATCTTTCAGTCCCTTTGTATATTAATTATATTATCTTTTTGGAGTGTGAATCTTTGAGCCTACCACTGACGACCCCAAATAACATCTCCTTCCTTTGGCCCCCTACAGTACATTTTATCTTCTTCATTTACTCAGATGTAATATCACACACACACACACACACACACACACACACACACACACACTCTCTGACACATACACACACACACACACACTCATTCATATTCACAAACACACATACAACCACACACCCCCTCAAATTATTTGACTTTTCTCTGTTACAAGTCTTGCTTCCCTGAGACTGGGGGATTTCAGTCTGGGGGCAGGGGGAGGGAAGGAAGAGGAGACATTGTCTTCTGCTATCCTCATGTGGTGGAAAGAGCACTAGATGTCCAGTCAAGAAGATCTGGGTCTACTTCTAAGTATTGGCTTCAATATTCATTAGCTGCACAAGTCACTTCAACAACAAGTCACTTCATCTGAGACGCTATTTCCTAATCTGTAAAGTGAGTGAGGTGGTCTAGATGATCCCTCAAGCTCTCTTCTATTTCTAAATCCTGTAATCCCTAAAATGGGGATAACAATACACTAGGAACGTGATAAGGTTGCTAGGAAAGCTCTCTATAAATCATTAAGCACCATACAAATTTGAGATTGTTATGTTGTCTGTGGGGTCTAGCACAGTGTTCTACACAGAGTAGGCACTTAATAAATGCACGTCGAATATCTGTAGAATGAATATATTTTAATTATTCACTGTCATTGATGCTATTTGAGGCTAAATGACAAACATTCAGGGATTGCTGCAGAGATAGATGCAGGATTAAATAACAGAAAGGGTCCTTCACAAGACCTGAATGTTCAAATACCAGCTCTATTCTCTGGTATCTGTCTGACTTAGTGACTCTGGGCTATAATTTCCTCATATGTAAAATGAAGGGCTTAGAAGAGATGGCTTCTGAAGTCTCTTTCAGCTCTAAGCTACTCTGGGAGAGAACTGATGTTCAGGGTAAGTGGCTAGCTAGCTATGATTAGAATTGTCTCTTTAAGAAGAATATACTTAAAAAACCCCAAAACCTGGTGATGTACTTAAAAATATTCAATTTTCTACAAATTAATTTAGTATAAAATAGGGGGAAGGTAATACATCTAACTTTGAACCAAGAACTGGGATTGTTCAAAGTGGAAAAGAGAACCAAAAATAACTTATATCAATGAAAGGTGAGCATAAAAAGGATGTTGACCAGCTGTTTTCCATCCTGACTGAAGAGAGAAAAAAGAGGAAATGGGTGTTAACCACAGGAGAAGGTCTGTAAGTTAAATATAAGGAAGAATTTCCTGCAGTGAGGGTGGTTAAACGCAGGAATGAGTTATGGAAGGAGCCTGGCTCCTCTGAGATCTTAAAAAAATGGAAGAGATGCCCAAATGCCCAGTATATTCCTTTCTGGAGTCAGGGTTTTATCAATGGTTAATTTCTTGGCATCAATTAACTAACCAAACCACCTAATTCCTTTTATTGATGATCAATCCATTCTGTTCATAGTAGGGAAGCCAGCTCAAAAGACTATTTCTATGAGGCAAGCCTATCAGATGTAGCTACCTTAAACTTTCCCTTGGAGGTTTCAAAGACAATTTCATTTGACCTCTCATTAAAAATACAACCTTAATCAGGCAACAGCTCTTTGACAGTCCCTTTGGGGGGGTCACCTGACAGTCTGGTTGGAAATACCATATGCGTGTGATGGTGGGAGAGGAGAGGGGAGGGGTAAATTCAAAGTACATAAGAAGCCAAACATTAAAGAGATTTCAGTACTGGTCACTGCCTCACTTTCAAAGGCAAATTGTTTTGCTTGAATAAGCAAGATCATTGTATTATCCATCACTATGTGATTTAAAACAACAATACATTAGATCATTTTGTCTAGGTTGGAGTCCAAAAGATGGACTTTCCTCAAAGCTAAAAAAATTGGAACTCGCTCACTGTAGAGCTTGCCAAAGTCTTAGAATGCATTTGTATTCTGTTCAAAGCCACTGAGTATGATGGGTTAAGTTTGCTGAAAAGTCCGGTGGCCCTTCACAATGTGCACCTGTGAAGACTGACCTCGGTTTCATTCACAGGCATCAACTAAAGCGTTTGATGCTTTTTATACCTCTTCGTCTTAGCCTCAAAGTTTGCCAGAAAGTATAGCTTGATTTTTTTTTGTCATTGTTTAATATTCCTGGTGCTTAAGAACGACATTTTCGAAAGGCCCATATCTGCTACTGGAACCCACATGTATTACTTTGATATCCTTAGACATGAATCTGTTTTGCCTGAATAATCCATATGAGTAATAATGGCTGTATTCCTACCACTAATATTGATTCTAACATGAGGTAGTGTATCCAATTAACATTTAAGGTTTTTTTCTAGGCAAAAAAAAGTGCTTAGCAAAAGAACTGGTTCATTGACTCACTAATTTAAAAGATTTTAAAATGGAGAGCTGTATGAATATTAAATGGTAGTGAGCTCTCTGTCACTAGAGATGCTTCAGAAGAATGGAATACTAATTGTTAGGGATTTTGTAGAAGGAATTCAGGCAGCTAGGTGATGCAGTGGATAGAGTGCAGGGCTTAGAGTCAAGAAGACTCATTTTCCTAAATTCAAATCTGGCCTCAGATGCTTAGTAGCTGTGTGACCCTGGGCAAGTCACTTAACTCTGTTTGCCTAAGTTCCTCATCTGTAAAAGGAGCTAGAGAAGGAAATGGCAGACCACTCCAGTATCTTTGCCAAGAAAACCCCAAACGGGGTTATGAAGAGTCAGATACAACTGAAAACGACTGAACAACAACAAGAATGAATTCATTAGGCTAAATGACCTCTAAGGTTCCTTCCATTTGATAAAGGCATTAGATGATTACAGTTCACTAAAGGGAATCTCCTCTAAAGTCTCTGTCCAAAGAAACTAGAGCTATGGACATGACCCTGATGGCTATGGAACAATGCCTAAGCTCGGGCTGGAAATGCCATGAATGCAGATGTAACAATGGTCTTCAGTTCTGTTGTCAAAGGACCAGTTTGACCAAGTCCAAGGAGATTTGTTAACAGAAGGCAGGCTCTTTGGGGCTCTTTCCCACCTAGCCAAAGAAAATTCAGAAGATCACCCACTATATTGTGTAGGGGCTATTGTGGTCAGTGTTAGTGAAGTGAGTGTGCACATTTATGGAATCATGGATCCCTGAGGTACCTATCCAAAGTATATTCCAAAGGACAGGTAGGCCCAGAAAAGACTACATGGGCAACAGGGATAGTTTCAGGAGATGACTACTACTCAATTTGTAATCTTACTCTTCTGCCATGTGTCCAAGTGCTTCTTTGTAGGTCATGCTACTAAGTACTCAGGGAGATCAATGGAAATCAGCCAGCTTATAGCAAAATAGTTGACGATATTTCTCTTTTAGTGCTTTCTTCCTCCAAGCATCATCAAGCCTTGCTGCCTCTTAGAAAACACAAACACATATATACACACCTGGGCTCTAAGTCATACAAGGAGTCAACCCAAAGTTGGCCTCTGTCATGGCAACAGCAGGCAACTAAGTGAAGACAAGTCTAAATCTGGTTTTAGGCTTTCAGTTATGCAACATGAAGTGAGAAAAAAACATTGTAAAGGAATTTCATGATTACACTCAAAGGTCATTCCCCCTCTAATACAGTTTCTAAGTCCTGCCTCCCCAGTTAGAGGTCATATGGTATAGTGGAAGAAGTGCCAGACTTAGAATGGGAAGACCTGGGTTCAATCTTTAGCTTATACATTTTCTATCTGTGTGACCTTGGGTAAATCACTTGATTTCCCTGGGTCTAGGTTGCCTAATCTGTAAAAATAAGATGACTGGACTAGACGACGTTGGGTCTTTTCCAGTTCTAATTCTATGAAATCACGTCACCTCTACGTGTCTTAGTCTTTTCATCTGTAAACCAGGAATGATAATACTTGTACTAACTGTCTGACAAAGCTACTTTCAGCAAAGTGCTTTGAAGGCACTTTGTAGGTGTAGAAATGGAAGGTGCTAGTATTCTTGTAAACTCCTCAAGGAAGAGACATAGCCTTACACAAAGGCAGAGAACAAGAAGGCATTTAGTAATTATTTGTCAAACAAATGAATGACACCTTAAGCAATATAACAAAATGTGAAGAAAGTGAATTTTTTTTAAGAAATGATAACTCTAAGATTAATGAGCACAGAGAACTGGATAAGGAGTGCTGCTTTCTTTTAGCAATGAGACAATTCTGAAGGAAGAAGACTAATGAAACAAGAACAAATATTAGTAAAAAATAATTCAAACCTTCTCTGTCACTAACTTTCTTTTTATATTATCTTGGGCAAGTCACAACCTCTCTGTGTCTCAGTTTCCTCATCTGTAAAACAAGAACATTGGAGTAACTAATCATTAAGATCGCTCTAATACTTCATAAATCCAAATATTTATAGGACACCTAATATTGTGTACAGTTCTGTGCTGGGCACAGAAGGTACCCATTCCTAACGTGGAAACATTCAAAGAATCACAGAACTTTAAGAAACATAGTTAATCTTTTTGTAATCCTTCCTTATTGGAGAGATAAGGAAACTGAAGACAGAAAGTGATTTGCTGAAAACTCCACAGCAAGTTAACAGCAGAGTTTCAGTGATCTTTTCATTAAAATACATGGTGCTAGCCACAAAATGGGAGATGCAATCATCAATAATAACAATTCATGTTCATATACTAAGTTTATGAAGTGCTTTTCTTACAATAACCTTGTCAAATAGGTAGTGAAAGTGTTGTCATTCTCACAGATTTTTTACAGATGGGAAAACTGAGGCTCACCATGTTGCTTCTCAAAGGCAGAGATGAACAATCATGGAAAGAAGGTCTTTTGGTTTTAACAATGAAGTATGAGTAGGTCTGGGATAGGTGAAAGAGAGTGTGGAGGCTATTCTAGTTAGAGGGATCAACACAGGGTGAAAAATGAGCAGACAGGCAGAAATTATATAACATTCAGAGGAGGTTGAAGACTCCCAAAGTGGGAATTGGCCAAGGAGCCAGCTGCTTAGTTTTCCTCCTCTAGCCTGTTCATGGCCATCACAGAAGATCATCTCAAGTTCAGTGCAACATGCTCTTGCTGGGATCTGTCACACAACAGCTCGAATGCATATTTTTTCCCGGACCATAATTCAGCTTCAGCACCAGCTGTATATCTGTTTGTTGGTTTGAGTCTTCAGCTGTTTTATATTAAGTAGTAAATATGAAGGAAAATGAGATATTTAAATGGCATATGGATGGCTTTGTACCAGACTATTTAAGAAAATGGCCCTGGAATATTTAAAAAAACCAACAACTAATTTTCAAGGTTGTGACTCTGAATTGTTACACCTGGGGTTGGTTTTCTTAGGACTACAAAACAGAGATTCCTTTTGGAAAGGACTGGCTTTATAAAACACCAAGATTACCCAGGTCTTGCTGTGCTGAAGCAAAAGCTCTGGAGAGCTCAATGTCCTCCAGTTGCCTGCTGCCCATTATAGTTCATGCCTTTGCTTACATCATTGTTCAAGGCTGGAATAGATATCTTCTACCCCATAGCCTACCCTCTTTTCAACTCTGCCTGCTGAAATCCTTATCTTCCTTTGAGGTACAATTCTGACACTATCTCTTCCATGAAACCTCCCTTGAGTTCTCAAAGTTGGCATTCAGACTTGGGTCTCCTGAAATGATTTCTCCCTCACAGAATTTCAGGGCTGGAAGTGACTCAAGAAGACAAGACATACCCAATCAAGAACTGCTTCTACCACTACCCTGACAAGTGCTCATCCAGTTCAATATAGGCTGGTTAGATTTGGCCTCTTTCATGGAAGGACTTTGTTTTAGTTTCATTGATATAGTTTGCTTTTATAACTCATTCATTTTTATTATATCTCTTCCCATTTGTCAATCTGGTGAGCTTGCCATTAGCAAAGATAAAAACAAAACAAACAAAAAACCATTTCAGCAAAACCAACACATAGATTATCTGCCAGCACAGGCAGTGACTCTATACTCATAAACCCCCATGAAGTACAAGGTACAAAATTCTCCTTTTGTAATCATTGCCTAATTTGTATTATCACTGTTTATGTGTCTTGTCTCCTTTGTCAGACTCTAAGTGACATGAAGGCAAGTATTATAAAGGTAGCTTAGTGTAGTGAGGACACTAGCTCTGGAGCAGTAAAACCTGGGTTTCAATCCTGGTTTTATCCTTACTACCTGTGTGACCTTGGTCTGGTCTCTTATCTCCACTTCCTGGCTTCTTCAGCTTCCTTCAAGTTCCACCTAAAATCCCACCTCCTACAGGAAACTTTTTCCTATTTCCTTAATGCTAATGCCTTCCCCTTGTTCATTATTGCCAAATTATTCTGTTCATAGATTATTTGTACCTAGTTGTTTGCAAGTTGCCTCCCCTATTAGACTGTGAGCTCTTAGATAGCAGGGACTGGGTTATTTTGGCCTTTGGGGGGGTATCTCTGGCACTTAGCACAGTGCCTGGCATATAGCAAGGTCTGAATAAATGTTTATTGACTGATTTCCCCTCACTGGGCCTTTAGCTTCCTCCTTTGCACAAAGGGGACTCAATAAGCATTTATTATATGTCTACTATGTGGAAAAAAAATTCCTCAAAGAATTTACATTCTATTAGTAGGATGCAACATTTATACAGGTAAGTCATTTAAGGAGGGGAAGGGCCCAAACAACTAGGGAGATCAGGAAAAGCTTCTTGATCTAATCACCGAAACCAGAGCTGGAAGGGACCTAAAAGGTCTCATTTAGTTGAAACCTAAGATGAACCTTGAAGGACACTAAGGATTCTAAGAGGGACTGATGAGGAAGGTGTGCATCCCAGGCACGCAGCCAGCCAGTGCATGGACATGGAAAATGAAATGCCAAGTTCTAAGAACAACAAAAGGACACTTTGTGAGGGGAAATAATGTACAATGATCCTGGAAAAGTGGGTTGGAACCAGACTAGGAAGAATTTGAAAGGACGAGCTAAGGAATTTATATTTTATCTTGGAGGCAACAAGAAGTCACTAAAGCTTCTTGAGAGGGGAGTGACATGATTAGACCTGTGCTTCACTAAGATTATTTTGGCAGCTGTGTGGAAGACAGGATGAAAAAGGGAAAGAAAGGAAGCAGGAAGATCAATTAGAAGGCTAATACAATAGTTTGAACAATCATAATCCTTGCATTATCTGACTTAAAAGGCTGTGAAGAAAACCCTTTGTAAATTTTAAAGTACTAAAGGGACTTATTATCATCATTTTTTTCATTTCTTTTAAGTAAATCAATATCACGATACAATTCTGAGGTCTGCTGAAGGGAGGAATTGAATGACTATACAGGCAGGCAGTGGACTTGGCCTACTTCACATGCAAAGAACATGTAGCAGTTTGCCTCTTGGGGGCCAGTTTATGAATGGTGACAACCACACAGGAAATGAAAGTGTTTGTTTTACAGAGAAATAAAATCCTCCCTGAGGGGAGTGAGTTTTTTTACCCTTTGCTCCTGAGGTTCCCAGGCTCAGGGTACTCCCTGACCCTCTGTCACTCCTGGAACTTCTCTGCATTGCGGGTGGGTGCCAGACACGCTAGTTCCTACTGCACTAGAGGTTGTAACCTCCCCATGTTATTGCTTCAACGGGCTTGACTCAGGACTCCTATGCATGCTTCCCATGGTAAGTTGTATTGGGGATTTTCTTTCTCTCCTGGGTGAGAGCTCTGGGAAGAAGTTACTTACCCTTCACCCAGTCTGAATGATGGAGAAGGCTACAGAGAAAAACACTGCTTAGCAAATGAATGGTGCATGCAGGGACTGAAACCGGTCAGTCAATAAACGTTCAACAAACTTTTATTTAGCAGCTACCATGTGCTAGGCCTTGTGCTAGGAACAGTATTTCTGCATACTAAACAAATATTTAATTGCTAGCCTAAGGAACCAACCACCCAGGAGGGACAGGAACCTGGCTCCAGGATTCACTATACGCTACAAGGTCATTGTGTATCATCTCCTGACTCCCCCGTAGGTGGTGTTTGCCAAGATAAACCCTGTCCTGTCGCCAAACACACTTTTACCATCCTCCGCACAGGCTTTGTGCTTTGCTGCTTCGGCACCTTGGCTCATGCTCCTCCTCCTCCTCCTCCATCTTCCCATCCTGGAAACCATTTCTTAAGGGCTATCTTTTGTTTTTAGATGACATTCATTTCTGAATACCTCTCTCCCCTACTCATCAAGCCTTTTCTTGTAACAAAGAATAAAAAGAAAAAGAAATGGTTTAGGAAAACCACACAATGTATCAAACATGTCTGACAACTTGTTCAATAGTCCATATCCTCAGTTTTTCCTTTCTTCAATGCAAGGAGATAGGTACATTTTCTTAGTTATCATCTAGGGTTAAGCTTGGTATTTAGAATTGCACAGAGCTCACTTTCACTTTTGTTGGTTTTTTTCTTTCTATTTATGTTGATTAGGTCATTCCTGTTTACTTCACTCTGTATTAGTTCAAAAATTGTCCCATGTTTCTCTGAATTCTTCATATGGTATAGAATTTTCTAAATTCTTTCTTATGGTTCAGAAATAATTATATTACATGAATACATTATGATTTGTTTAGTTATTCCCCAGTGACAGACATTTACTTTATTTTAAATTATTTGCTTTTATAAAAAAAGTGCCACTATGAATATTTTGGTATCCATGGGACTTTTCTTTCTATCTTTGCTCCCTAGTGGCAGGCAAAGTCAATGAATATGGAGACTATAGTTGGGGAGGGTGGAGCCAAGATAGCTGAGTTAACACAGTGACTTGCTTGAGCTCTCCCCCAAACCCCTCCAAATAACTATAAAAAATGGCTCTAAGCAAATTCGAAAGCAGTAGAACGCACAAAAAGACAGAGTGAAACAAATTTCCAGCCCAAGATGACCCAGATGGTTGATCACAAAGGTATATCGCACTGCGCTGGGAGCGGAGCACAGTGCAGCCTGAGCACACAGGCCACAGTAAACCTGAAGCAGGCCTCAGAGGACTGAATCTCAGGCAGCTGTGGCAGTTTCCAGACTCCTCAATCAATGAATGCCAAAGACAACTTAGAAGGTCAGTGGGAAAAGTCTGTTTCTGTGCTGCTGAGAGAGGAGCTGGGGGTCTCAGATCCAGTTCCCGAGAGTGCCGCCCTGGCGGGGGGGGGTCCTGAGCTTCCAGCCCACAGGCTGAGGGGGAATCCAGTGGATGATCAGAGGGGGGTTGCAGGGATCTCTTTGTTAGTGCTGAGGCAGCAATCTACTGCTTTGCCCGTGCTTGGATCTGGGTCACAGTTCTGGGCAGCAGGCCTGGGGTGAGGAGGAGCACTGGTGTGGTGGAGCTTGTAGTGGCTGTGGAGAAGAAGCCCCCTCACAGTTCCAGGTCAGAAAGGAGTGCCTGTCACTAACAGACCACAGCACAGGCCAGGAAAGGAGTAGACACCTCACCCCTTATCATACTACCTTGGAAGAATTGAAAATTTACAGGTCCCTACAACTATCTATGAGAACAACTGCATAAACCCCCGAAACTTGGGGTCAGTACATTCTCCACATTGAAAGCAGACTCTTACCTTAACAAAGAGTTTAAAACTCAAATAATTGGCCAGGATCATGAGCAAGCAGCACAAAAAAAGTCAGACTATATTATCTTACTTTGGTGACAAAGAAGATCAAAATATATAACCAGAAGAAGACAACAAAGTCAAAGCTCCTACATCCAAAGCCTCCAAGAAAAATATGAATCAGTCTCAGGCCTTGGAAGAGCTCAAGAGGGATTTTGAGAAGCAAGTAAGGGAAGTAGAGGAAAAACTGGGAAGACAAACAAGAGTGATACAAGAAAATCATAAAAACAAGCTTGCTAAAGGAGACCCCAAAAAATACTGAAGAAAATAATACCTTAAAAAATAGCCTAACCCAAATGGCAAAAGAGGTCCAAAAAGCCAATGAGGAGAAGAATGCCCTAAAAGGAAAAATTGGCCAAATGGAAAAGGAAGTCCAAAAGATTACTGAAGAAAATACTTCCTTAAAAATTAGAATAGAGCAATTGGACGCTAGTGACTTTATGAGAAATCAAGACACTGTAAAACAAATCTAAAAGAATGAAAAAATAGAAGACAATGTGAAATATCTCACTGGAAAAACAACTGACCTGGAAAATAAGATCCAGGAGAGAGAATTTAAAAATTATTGGACTATCTGAAAGCCATGATCAAAAAAAGAGCCTAGACATCATCTTTCAAGAAATTATCAAGGAAAACTGCCCTGATATTTTACAACTAGAGGGCAAAAATCCACCAATCTCCTTCTGAAAGAGATCCCCAAAAGAAAATTCCTAGGAATATTGCAGCCAAATTCCAGAGTTTCCAGGTCAAGGAGAAAATATTACAAGCTGCCAGAAAGAAACAATTCAAGTACTGTGGAAACACAATCAGGATAACACAAGATTTAGCAGCTTCTACATTAAAGGACCGCAGGGCATGGAATATAATATTCTGGAGGGCAAAGGAGAAAGGATTACAGCCAAGAATCACCTACCCAGCAAAACTGAGTATAATGTTTCAGGGGGAAAAAATGGTCATTCAGAGAACATAGTCATCTTTTTTCCCCCCTTTCCTACAGTATAAGTACAAACTGATTCTTGGAATGCAACAATTAACAGTTCTACCATTAATGTATCCCCTATCTTTCTATTACCCCTCTGACACTATTTTCCATCTTTGCCAATTTTCTGGGTTGGAAATATAACATTACAGGGGTTTTTTTGATGGGCATTTTTTATATTAGTAATGTTCTGGAGCAGTCTTATACATAGCTGTTAATATCTACAATTCTTCTTCTGGCTACTTTTCTACTGGAGAACGGCTCTTGCTCTCATATATATATATCTGTTAATTCCTTATATATACCATATATCAGATCCTTATTAAAGACTTCCCCCAGTTGACAATTTCCCTTCTTATTCTAGCTACATTGTGCGTATATATGTGTTTGTGTGCAAAAATCTTTTCATTTCATGTCATCAAAATTCTTTCTTTTATAATTGTCTCTATCAGACTTCTGCTTCTGGGAGCCAAGATGGCAGAGTGAAAAGGTAGTTGCTCTCACTCTCCCCTATCAACCTCTGAAAACCCAGAAAATATCACCCCAGAAAAAAAAACCCTGGAACACCCGAACTAGAAGAAAGAAGGGCAGCAGCACTGCAGCAGCCCAGCAAATGGGTCTCCCAGTGCCTCAGCAAAAATAAGGGAGGCAGAACTACAAGGGGCCCCAGACTGATAAGTACCCTGAGGCATTCATCTGAAAGGAGGTGAAAAAACAACCTAAAGGCTTCCTAAAGCCCGCCTTGCTGATTCCAACCCAACACCAGGTGAGCTGTAGGAGCCCTGAAGCCTCCAATTGTGAAGAAATCCTGAAGCCCAGGTGGTAGAGCAGGCAAACACCAACACCTGGACCTCGAGTGCCTCAGTGAGGGCAGGGGGAACGGTGGAAACCAGCTCAGAAAACCACCAGGTGTGCCTGGCACTCCACCGCAAAGGAATCTCCCAGTGCATTAGCAGAAACGAGGGAGACAACACTGCAGGGGGCCCCAGGCAGATAAACACCCTGCAGCACCCATCTAAAAGGAGCTGAAGAAAGCTAAAGGAAAGGAAAAGCAGGCAACCTAGAATTGCCTGAAAGTTCCAGCCTTGTTGATTCCAGCCCAACACGAGGTAAGCTGCCAGAAACCTACAGCCTCCAATTCCCAGCATAAGAGGCCCCAGACACAAAGCCAGTGACCAAGACCTAGGCTCCCAACACAAGAAGCTTGGGTCAGTACCCTCTGTTCCCCAGCAGGAGAGCTCAATCTCTTTAAAGGCCAGGCAATAAAGAAACACCATGAGTAAAAAGAAACGTACCATAGATTCATATTATGAGAAGAGTGAAGATCAAGACAGAAATTCTGAAGAGGACAACATTGTCAACAAACCCACATCTGCAACAACAAAAGGGAATATGAACTGGTCTGAAGCCCAAAAAGCCTTCTTAGAAGAGCTCAAGAAGGATTTTAATAGTCAAATGAGAGAGGTAAAGAGTCCTTCAAAAATACAATTGGTTAAAAAAAATACACTGAAGAAAACAAGTCCCTAAAAAACACAATTGGCCAATTGAAGAAGGACAAAAACTAACAGAAGAGTACACTGAAGAAAACAAGTCCCTAAAAAACACAATTGGCCAGTTGAAGAAGGAAGTACAAAACTAACAGAAGAGTAACTGAAGGAAACAAGTCCCTAAAAAACACAATTGGCCAGTTGAAGAAGGAAGTACAAAAACTAACAGAAGAAAACAATCTGTTAAAAACTAGAATTGGACAAATGGAAACTAATGTCTCTATGAGAGAGCAAGAATCAGTCAAACAGAAACAAAAAAATGAAAAAATAGATGAAAATGTAAAATACCTCATCAGTAAAACAACCGACCTGGAAAATCGACTCAGGAGAGACAATTTAAAAATTATTGGACTACCTGAAAATCATGATGAAAAAAAGAGCCTGGACAGTATCTTTCAGGAAATCATAAAGGAAAACTGCCCAGAAGTCCTAGAACCAGAAGGGAAAATAACCATAGAAAGAATCCACGATCACCACCTGAAAGAGATCCCAAATTGACAACCAAGAAATATAATAGCAAAATTCCAAAATTACCAGATGAAAGAGAAGGTGCTGCAAGCAGCCAGAAAGAAAGAATTTAAATATCATGGAACCACAGTCAGGATTACACAGGACCTTGCAGCTTCTACATTAAAAGACCGCAGGGCATGGAACATGATATTCCGTAAGGCAAAGGAGCTTGGAATGCAGCCAAGGATCAATTACCCAGCAAAAATGAGCATCATTTTTCAAGGGAGGAGGTGGATATTCAACAAAATAGGAGACTTCCAAACTTTCCTGATAAAAAGACCAGAGCTCAACAAAAAATTTGATCTTCAAGTACAGGACTCAAGAAGGACTTAAAAAGGTAAATGGGACAGAAGGATACAATATGTTGTTAATAAGGGGGGGGCTGTTTAAACCCCTACAAGGGAATATGAGACTTGCAACCCTTGAGAACTGTATTGTTATTACACCTTGTTAAAGGAGTATACATAAAGAGGGTGGATATTAGTTGACTTTGATGTAATGATAAAAAAAATCTAATCAAGTGGGTTAAATGGATCCAAATAAGTGGATCAATCTGATCTTAGAAAATGTACTGAGAAAGGAGGAGGCAGACAAGGGTAAATTACATTACAGGAAAAGACACAAAATCCTATTACAGCAGAGGGAAAGAAGGGGGGGAGCATTGTTTGAACCTTACTCTCATCAGATTTGGCTCAAGAAGGGCATAATATAATCAGTTAGGTATAGAAATCTAACTTGCCCTATAGGCAGTAGGAGGGAAAAGGGGAAAGAAAAGGGAGGGGGGAAAGAAGGGAGGGAAGAAGCAGTAAGATAAAGGGGAAGAAAAGGGAAAGGGATAATAAAAGGGGGAAGGGACTGAAGGAGGGGTGGTCAAAAGCAAAACACTAGTGAAGGGGGAAAGGAAAAAGGAGAAAGAAAAGCATAAATGGGGGGGATGGAGAAAAAGACACAGATAGTAATCATAACTGTGAATGTGAATGGGATGAACTCTCCCATAAAACGGAAACGGATTGCAGAATGGATTAAAAACCATAATCCTACAATATGTTGTTTACAGGAAACACATTTGAAAAAGAGTGACACATACAGGGTAAAGGTAAAAGGCTGGAGCAGAATATATTATGCATCAGCTGAAGTAAAAAAAGCAGGGGTAGCAATCCTGATCTCAGACAAAGCAAAAGCAAAAATAGATCTAATCAAAAGAGATAAGGAAGGAAACTACATCCTGCTAAAAGGCACCATAGACAATGAAGTAATATCATTACTAAACATATATGCACCAAATGGTATAGCATCCAAATTCTTACAGGAGAAGTTCAGGGAGTTACAGGAAGAAATAGACAGCAAAACTATACTAGTGGGGGACCTGAACCTCCCCTCTCGGCACTAGATAAGTCTAACCACAAAATAAACAAGAAAGAAGTTAAGGAGGTGAATAGAACATTAGAAAAGTTAGGTATGATAGACCTCTGGAGAAAACTGAATGGGGATAGAAAGGAATATACTTTTTTCTCGCAGTACATGGCACATACACAAAAATTGACCATGTACTAGGGCATAAAAACCTCACAATCCAATGCAGAAAGGCAGAAATATTAAATGCATCCTTTTCAGATCATGATGCAATAAAAATTATATGTAATAAAGGGCCATGGAAAGATAGACTAAAAAATAATTGGAAACTAAATAATCTAATCCTAAAAAATGATTGGGTCAAACAACAAATCATAGAAACAATCAATAATTTCATTCAAGAGAATGACAATAATGAGACAACATACCAAAACCTATGGGATGCAGAAAGCAGTTCTTAGGGGAAGTTTTATATCTCTAAATGCTTACATAAATAAAATAGAAAAAGAGGAGATTAATGAATTGGGCATACAACTAAAAAAACTAGAAAAAGAACAAATTAAAAATCCTCAACTAAACACCAAATTAGAAATATTGAAAACCAAAGGAAAAATTAATAAAATTGAAATTAAGAAAACTATTGAACTAATAAATAAAACTAAGAGCTGGTTTTATGAAAAAACCAATAAAATAGATAAGCCTTTGGTTAATTTAATTAAAAAAAAGAAAGAAGAAAACCAAATTACTAGTATCAAGAATGAAAAGGGGAAGCTACCACCAAGGAAGAGGAAATTAAAACAATAATTAGGAATTATTTTGCCCAACTATATGCCAACAAATTTGACAATCTTAGTGAAATGGATACATATTTACAAAAATATAAATTGCCCAGATTAACCGAAGAGGAAGTAAAATACTTAAATAACCCCATCTCAGAAAAAGAAATTGAACAAGCCATTGATGAACTCCCTAGGAAAAAATCTCCAGGGCCAGATGGATTTACATGCGAATTCTATCAAACATTTAAAGAACAATTAATTCCAATACTATATAGACTATTTGGGAAAATAGGTGAAGAAGGAGTCTTACCAAATTCTTTTTATGATACAAATATGGTGTTGATACCTAAACCAGGAAGAGTTAAAATAGAGAAAGAAAATTATAGACCAATTTCTCTAATGAATATAGATGCAAAAATTTTAAACAAAATACTAGCAAGTAGATTACAGCAACTTATCACAAGAATAATACACTACGACCAGGTAGGATTTATACCAGCAATGCAGGGTTGGTTCAATATTAGGAAAACTATCAGCGTCATTGAGCATATCAACAACAAAACCAACAGAAACCACATGATCATCTCAATAGATGCAGAAAACGCTTTTGATAAAATACAACACCAGTTCCTTTCAAGAACACTAGAAAGCATAGGCATAAATGGAGTCTTCCTTAAAATAATAAACAGCATTTATCTAAAACCTTCAGCAAGCATTATATGTAATGGGGACAGGCTAGAAGCATTTCCAATAAGATCGGGGGTGAAACAAGGATGTCCATTATCACTACTGGTATTCAATATTGTACTGGAAACCTTAGCTTTAGCAATAAGAGAAGAAAAAGAAATTGATGGTATAATTGTCTCTATCCTTTGGTAAGGGTTCTCCTTCTAGCTACAGTTGTAAAAGTATCTCCATTCATTCTCCTCCTTTAAAAAAAAATTGTTGGCATTTATAGTGTTTGTGAAGTATTAATACACATGTTATCTCATTTGGCCCTCACAAGGTAGATGCTATTATTATCTCCATTTTATAAATGAGGAAACTGAAGTTGAGAAAGGTCAACTGACTTTCCTAGGGTCACACAGCTAGTAAATGTGTGGGGCAGGATTTGAACTCAGATCTTCCTGACTCCATGTCTAGTGCTCCATGCACTATGCCACATTAAAGCAGGACAATGGTGGAGGTTCTCCTTTATTAATATCAATTACAACACATTTTAAATTGCTTTACAGAGTCAAGAAGGCCTGGGCAAATCACTTAATTTCTCTCAGCCTCAGCTTCCTTATCTATAAAATAAATATAATAACAGCACCTATCTTCTTGGGCTTGTGATGATCAATCGAGATAATGTTTGTAAAGTGTTTCATAGACCTTAAAGCATTATATAAATGCTAGGTATTATTATAAAGCCCTTTACTCACAACAAGCCAACAAGGTAGATAATGCTAGTGCTAATATACTAATTTAACTGGTAAGTCAATTGTAGCTCAGAGAAGTAAAGAGATCCATCTATCATCACATGACTTGTAAGGAACTGGGATTCAAACTATTTATTCTCCAAATTAAAGTTCAGTGTTTCATCATACTCTAATGCTTCTGTTCCATGAATTCTTGTGGTCTACAGCAAATCAGTTATATTTTGTCTTGTACTGTCTGTTTTAAGATTGTCTTGTATTATTATTGAATTCTTGCATTGTTAAATAATTTTCTAAGAATTTGTGCCCATTCTCCCCAAAGAGATTATAAAGTCCTTGAAGAAGGGTATTGTGCCTTATCCTTTATATTCCCAGTGGAACTGAAAACAATGCCTTGTGCATATAGTAGGGTGATCAATTTATTTCTACCAACTTTATCTGATTTCAACTACAATTGGAATATTCCTCTCTATGGTTCTCGTTATGAATTCCTTGCTCTTATTCACCTTGCATATCTAATCAGTTGTCAAATTTTCTTATTTCTATGTCTTCTCTCCATTGATACGACCACCACCCTAATTCATGTCCTCATCATCTCTTACTTGGACTACTGCAATAGCTTTCTTTGAGAATCCTGCCTTAAGTCTAAAGTGATTTTCCTAAAATTCATGTCACCCCCCACCCCCACTACTTCCCACTTAATAAAACTCAAATAATTCCCTTTGATCTCTAGGATCAAATATAAACTCCTTTGTTTGTCATTTAAAACCCTTCATAACCTGGCCCCTTCTCATCTCTCTGGTCATCTCACACTATTCCTACTCCTTGTATGCTCTGAAGCAAACATACAGGGCTACTTGCTACTCCTCAAACAGGACAACACAACATCCGTCTTTGTGCCTTTGCAATGTCTATCATGTGCTTGATAAGTTATTTCTCCATCTCTTGGAATCCCTGGTTTCTCCAATAGGCTTTTTTTGGTTCCTTTAGCTCCTAGCGCCTTCTCTTCAAAGGTTATTTTGTAAATGCTTTGCATGTTTTGTACAAGCATACATGCAAATACATGTTGTCTCTCTTCAGAATGTAAGCTCCTTGAGGACAGACACGGCTTTATTTTTGTCTCTATCAAAAACGTTTAGCGTGGTGCGTAGCAAGTGCTTAATAAATGCTTATTGATTGATTGGACTACCAGTAATAATAATCATCAAGTAAAGGTGTAAGACTTCTGTTTGCTCTACAAATCTTGGGCTTCTTTCCTTCCTTTTCCCTGATGTCTACTTTCCAATATATTTCTCCCCATCTTTCCTTATTTCCACCTTTACAATGAAGCCACTGAGTTTCGCAGTCTACAATGATTTAATTTGGAGGTTTGAGGCTTTTGTAAAATGGCACTCATTCCTGCACTGTCACTCTCTATAGATGATGTTGGTACATATGATACAATTCTAACCACAGTGGTCTTTTTTCAAATATTTATCATAAGTACTGCAATATGAGATTCCTACTTGAGGAGAGTAAATGCATCAGGAGCACTCTCTCTTGAGAACAGGCTTGGCAGGCTCTAAGTATGGTGAGTAGCCATGGTTTTTGAATGGAACTGTTATTTCAATGGCGCAGGAACTCCTGATGAGGAAACTCCCTCTGTATTATGGGAAGATGGCAGTGTGTGAAGACCTAGAGAAGGCCAGATTACTTAAAAATACTCCAGGAAAGCTTTAAAAATGCACTAGAAGGAAAAATACAAAACAAAGAAAAGCAGCTATAAATTCTTCCATTCAATCCAAGACTGTACAAGACACTGCCAGAATCCTGTGGAAACCTGAAATGGCATCAAACCAGGGTAAGCAGAAGGCAGGCCTAGTGGGAAGCAACCTGGATCCACAGCAGGAGATGAGCCTGGAGGCAGTGTCCATCCAGTGCAGGGCACCCCCAGAATCCTGGATGTAGCAGGAGACAGTCCTGGAGCAGTGTATTGGCTGTCCATGCCCAACTCAACCACCAGGCAGCCTAAGAGTGAACCACAGTAGGAGATAAGGCCAGACAACTCCTGAAAAAGAGGAAGGCCTAGCCTCGGTCAGTACACTCAGAACCAAACATGACCCTGATCATACCAACCAGGAGTTTGAGAGCAGAGTTTGAATCAAGCATAAAAATAAGACCCCAACTCAGAAACTGAGGCTGGAGATATAAGTAAATGGAAGAAAACTCAGAAAACAGTAAAGAAATACTTTAGATGCCCAAGGGTGTAAAACCCAGAAGAAAAGAGTAGCTTCATTAAGTTTAAGTAGTATCTCAGAGAAAAGAATGTTGTGGTCATAAGGACTACAAGAGTTTCTGGAAAAAATGCAATGAGATACAAAATGGAAAGGATAAGAAGGAAACAATTTGAAGGACCTCAGAACAAATGATGGACCAACTGATCCAAAAATTTGAATGGACCAAAGACAAGAAATACTAAAACACAATCTCAAGACAAAAAAAAAAAGGAATAAAAAAAAAACAACAACCTGGAAAAGAAATGAAGGAAAGATAACCTAAGAATCATCAGACTACCTGAAAATTAGGACCATAAAAAACTTAGATACTATATTTGAAGAAATCATAAAGGGAGATTGCTCAAATCTCTTAGAACCAAAGAGTGACATATAAATAGAATCCACTAGTCACCTCATGAAAGAAACTCTAAAATGAAAAACCTTTGGAATGTCATAGCCCAAAATCTAGTGATTTCAGGTCAAACAGCCAAAAAGAGAGAGTTCAAATAGCAAGTAACTATGGTGAGGTTACCATAAGACTTGGCAGCTGCCACTACAGGCTTGGGATATGATTATTTCTATATGGCAAAAGAATAACATATCTGGCCAAATGGAATATAATCTTATAAACACAGGCAGCTGAGTGGTGCAGTGGATAGAGCACTGACCCCGGAGTAAGGAGGACCTGAGTTCAAATCTGGCCTCAGACACTTAACACTTATTAGCAATGTGACCCTGGGTAAGTCACTTAACCCTCATTGCCTCACCAAAAAGAAAACAAAAGAAAACAAAATCTTATAGATGGAACAGAAATTTAATGAAATAGAGAATTTCTAAAGATTACTGATGAAAAGGTCAGACTGAGTAGATACTTATGAAACAGAAATGTAGAAGTCAAGAGAAACACAGAGAAGTATATATATATTTGATGAACTGGAATGGACTACACGAGGATGAACTGTTTATATGCTGATGTAGAAGAAAACAAGGTCTTCTCAAAACATGAATGTCTTCAAGGATCATAGATCAAGTTAAATATTTAAAATACGGTGTCTAGGGATGGTTTTATTGTTTTGACAGACTTGGGAAAGGAGAGAAATGAAAAGGGACAATACACACAAGATAAAATAGAAGGGTTGGGAACTCACTACTTCACACAATAGGGATGCATGAAAAGAAGAGTATGAATACATGGAGGATGAGGTGGGGTGGGTGAGGTATCCCATGATACCTTTCATCTGAACTGGACAGAGAAGACTGAACACAGACACATAGAGCATGGTGTAGAAATATATTAAACTCAACAGAGATGGGGGAAAAAAGAGGATTTAAGAGGGAAAGCAAGAGGGGTAAATGAAAAGTAATACCTTTGATTGGGGGTGGGTAAAGGGGAAGAGAAGAAGAATAATGGAGTAGAAAAATGCTGGTTCATTTATAGATCACAAATGTTAGGCAAACTCCTCTTTTACTACTTTTCTTCTTTGTAAAGAGGGTGGTAAGGGATAAAAGAGCAAAAAGTACAAGGGGACAAAGAAAGATAAATACACAATTAACAATAACAATCACAAATAGGATGAATTTGTCCATAAAATGGCGAAGATAGTAGAATGGATGAGGAGAATAAAACAACATGTTGTTTACCAAGAAAATCACTTGAAACATAAATATTTACACAGACAAAGTGAGAGGTTAGAGGATAATTTAATATGTTTCAGGTAAACTTAAGAAAGCATAATAGTAATCATGATTTCAGATAAAACTACAGTAAATATAGACATGATAAAAAGAGATAAGGGACACTACATTATGCTTAAACACAGGCAACATAGATGATGAATCAATATTAATGCTTAATATATATGCATGAGATGCTTAACATCGCACATCAATACTTAAAGGAAAAGTTTGTCACATTATATGGAAAATAAGAGTAAAACCACAGTAGGAGGAAATCTTAATGTACCCCTTTCAGACTTAGAAAAATCAAACAAAAAGATTAAGGCAAAAGATATTATAGACCTGAATAGAACTTTATAAAAATTAAGAGATGATAGATTACTTGCAATTACTGAATGGCAATATAAAGGAATTTCCCCATTTCTCAGCCATGCATGGCACTTTTACAAAAATTGACCACGTATTGGGAATAAAAACTTCACAGGAAATGTAGAAAAGCATAATTGTGAAACACGTTCTTTACTGATCATGAAGCAATAAAAATCAAATATAATAAAGGTCTGCTGGAGAAATGATTAAAAATTAACGAGACAAAGATAAGTTAATCCTAAAGAACTGCTGGGTCAAAGAAGAATTCAGAAAATAATATGAGAAAAAAAATTATGAGACAATATACTAAAACATTTAATTTTAGAGAACATTTATATCTCTAAATTATTTCATCAACTAAAGAGAGAACAAACCAATGAATTGGACATTAAAAACAATAAACTAGAAAACCAGCATACCAACCCCACCCCCACTAAACACCAAAGCAGAAATTCTAAAATTTAAAGAGATTAACAAAATTGAAACCAAAATGGAAAATTGAAACCAAAAATAAAACAAACTATTGAATTCATAATTGTAATTAAGAGCTGTTTAAAAAAAAACTAATAAAATAGATGAAGAGGTAATCTTGTTTTAAAAAGAGAAGAAAATTAAATTAATTATATAAAAACAAAAAAGGAGAATTCACAACAGGTAAAGAGGAAATAAAAGATACTATCAGAAACTACTTTGTCCAGTTATGTGTCAACAAAACTGATGACTTAGATTATGCAGATGAATGCTTCCAAATATAAAATCCTCAGATAATAAGAGCAATAGATTATTAGAAAAATAAATTGAACAAGCTATATGTGAACACCTAAATGGGAAAAGAAATCCCAGTGAATTCTGGCAAACATTCAAAGAATACTTAATTGAAATATTGCATAAATTTGTTCACAAAAAGGCAGGAAAAGAAGGTAGCCTTTCAAAGTCTTTCTGATACAAATACGGTTTTGAGAGCTAACCCAGGATGAGACAAAGCAGAGAAAGAAAATGTAGACCAATACTCTTAAAAATATTGATGCAAAAAATTTAAAATTAAGTATTAACAAACAGGCTACAGTAACATATTGTGAAGATTATACACTATAACTAGGTTGGGTTTATGCCAGGAGTATAGGTTTGGTTCAATATAAGGAAAACTACAAATACAACAGGCTATATGAAGGGAAAAAAAAAACTATTAAAAACAATATGCTTATAACAACAGATACTGAAAAAACTTTAGACAAAATCCAATACTTATTTCTATTAAAAATACTAGAAAGCATAAGAATAAGTGAACTTTTCCTTAAAATGATAAGAAGTAGCTCTCCCCCCCCATATACCCACACATATGAAATGGTAAAAGTTAGAGGTCTTTAAAATAAGAACAGGTGTAAAGCAAGAATGCTCACAATCATCACTATTATTTAACTTAGTGCTAGAGATCCTATCTATAATAGTGATACAAGAAGAATAAATTGAGACAATGACCAAATACAGCTAAAGATGAAATAAAACTATTTCTTTTCTTGGAGATGCTTTATCTAAAGAACCATAAAAAGTCAATTAAAAATTAACTGAAATAATTAGTTAATCCAGCAATGTTATAAGGTATAAAGTAAACCCACACAAATCAACAACATTCTTATATTCTACCAACAAAGTGAGTAGGAAGAGATAGAGAAATTACAGTCAAAATAACTATGGAATGTCTAAAATATCTGGGAGTCCATCTTCCATGAAACACCAGGAATGTTTTGAATGCAACTACAAAATATTCTTTATAGAAATAAAGATAGATGTAAATAATTTCTCATGGGTAGGCCAAACTAATAAAATAAAATGTAACAATATTATCAAAGCTAATTTACTTATTCAGTGCCATCCTTAATAACCAAAGGCTTCTTTTATAGAGTTAAATTCTGGAGGAAAAAAGTACAGAATCTGAATGGAAGTAATGAAAAAAACAGTGTCAGATTTCAAACTATAGTATAAAGCAGTTATTCTCAAAACAATTTGTTATTGGCTAAAAATAAGAGATTTCAGTCAGTGGGACAGATTAGATTCACAATTTATAGTAACAAACAAACATTAGAGCATAGTATTCAACAAACTCAGGGTTCCCTCCTCCACCTTTAACTGGGGCAAGAACTCATATTTGACAAAAACATCTGTAAAAAGTAGAAAGCAGTCCGGAAGAAATGAGGTACAGATCAATATCTTACATCATTTACCAAGGTTAAGGGCAGCTAGGAGGCACAGTAGATAGAGTGCTGGGCCTACAGTCAGGAAGACTCATCTCCTTGAATTAAAATCCAGCTTCAGGCACTTACTAGCTGTGTGAATTTGGACAAGTCACTCTAGTATCTTTGCCGAGAAAATCCCAAATGGGGTCACAAAGAGTACAACATGAACGAACAACAATAATACCAAGGTAAACTCCAATTGAATACATGATTTTGAAATAAAGTGACAGCACAATCAAATTAGAGGAGCAATGAATAATTTACATTCCTAATTCTCTATATCACCAATAATTAAAGAAATGCAAATTAAAGAAACTTTGAGGTTCCACCTCACACTCATCAGATGGGCAAAGAAGACAAAAGATGAAAATGGCAAATATTGGAGGGGCAGTGGAAAAAAGATACACTACTGCATTGTTGGCAGAGCTCTGAAATGGTCTAGACATTTTGGAAAACAATTTGGCACCATACCCAAAAAGTTACTAAAATGTACAAACCTTTTATTCCTACTACACTACTACGCCTATTCAGATAAATCAAAGAAAGAGGGAAAGGATCTATATGTAGGAAAATAATTATAATGGCTCTTTTCGTGATGTCCAAAAGTGGGAAGCTAAGGGTGACATCCAACCTACTGGGAATGGCTAAATAAATTATGGTAGTTACATTAGCATACATGGTAGTATATTATTGTACTGTAGGAAATGATGATATGGGGGAATTTTAGAGGAAATTGGGAAGATTTCTATGAACTAATATAAGGCCAAATGAGCAGAATTAGAATGATTCATGTAACAATAGCATTATAAAGAAAAACAACTTTGAAAGAGCTTAGGATTTTTCATTAACACAATGATAAACCACGAGTCAGAAAGAATGAAGATAAAACATGCCACTGACCCCTGACAGAAAGGTGATGAATTTAAAATGTAGAAAGAAACATATATTTTTGTACATGGTTACTATGGGAATTTGTTCTGCCAGGCTATTAAGTCAGGTACTGAGGGCTCAATTAAAAAAAAATGGGAATTGGGAAGTAAGAAAGATAAATTAATAAAAATAATTTAAGCTAAATATGCTGTTCTTTTTGTGGTGGCCAAGAATAGGAAATTGAGGGGATGCCCATCAATTGAGGAATGGTTGAAAACATTGTGGTATATGAATGTAATGGAATACTATTGTGCTAGAAGAAATGATGAGCAGGTAGACGTCAGAAAAACCTGGAAAGACTTGTATGGACTGATGCTGAGTGAAGTGAGCAGAACCAGGAGAACATGGTACATAGTAACAGCCACATTGTGCCATGACTAACTTTCATAGACTCGGCTCTTCTCAGCAATGCAAGGATCTAAGACAACTCCAAAAGACTCGTGATGGAAAATGCTGTCCACATCCACAGAAAGAACTATGGAGTCTGAATGCAGATCGAAGCATATTATTTGCTCTCTTTTTTTTTGTGTTGTTTTGCTTCTTCTTTCTCATGGTCCCTCCCATTGGTTCTAATTCTTTACAACGTGACTAATGTGAAAATGTTTAATAGGAATGTATATGTATAGCCAATATCACATTGCATGCTGTGCTGTCTTAGGGAGGGAAGTGGGAAAAAAGGAGGAGAAAAATTTGAAACTCAAAAGCTTATGGAAGAAAATGCTGAAAACAAAAATTAAATAAATAAAATTAAAAAAAAGATAAACATGCTAATGCTAAAGATAAAAAGAAGAGAATTAGAAGGAAGAAAAATGGACCATGACATTAAACATGGCATACAGGGGAGGACAGACCTTTATCAATGCTAACATATATCAGAAGAGCTGCTTTCTTTGGCAGAAATGAGGTTTAGACCAATATCTTACATCATTCATCACAATAAATTAAAAAAGGATATGTGATTTGAATACCTAAGATCACACCATTAAAAGAACAACCACAACAAAGCACTAGAAGCAAATCATTTACCTTTCATACCTATAGCTAGGAGGTGAATTCCCTCCATTTTAAAGTAATTTTTTTCCATTATGAAGCATTTATTTTTCCCCACCCACTTCCTTTCCATCCAATGAAAAGAAAGAAGAAAAAAAAAGAAAGAAGTGGAGAGGAGAAAAAAAGGGAGGAAAGAAGGCAGAACTCTGTCAAAACAAATTCCAATGTTCGTCACATCCTAAAGTGTGTTTCTCATTCTACAAATTTATTCATTACTTTTCTGTCATGAGGTAGGGAGAGTTCTTTTTTTTTTTTTAATCAATCCTCTATAATAATCATGGTTCATTTCCTTGATCAGAGTCTTTCATAATTGTTACTTTTTATAATATTAATTTTATAGTATAAATTGTCCTTGTTTTGCTCACTTCATATTATGCACCAGTTCATACAAGTCTTCCAATCTCTTCATTTCTTTTTTTTTTTTTATTTTTTTTTTAATTTTTAGGCAATTGGGGTTAAGTGACTCGCCCAGGGTCACACAGCTAGCAAGTGTCTAGTGTTTGGTCTGAGGCCAGATTTGAACTCAGGTCCCCCTGACTTCAGGGCCAGTGCTTTATCCACTGTGCCACCTAGCTGCCCCCTATCTTTTAATTTCTTACAGCATAATAGCATTCCATTACATTCTTATATCACAATTTGTTCAGCAATTCCCTAACTGATGGGCAACCCTTTAGTCTCCAGTTCTTTGCCATTATAGAAAAAAAAAACTGTTACACTTTTGTACACATAAGACCCTTCTCTCTTTTTCTGATCTCTTGGAGTATAGGCCTAGTAGTGGTATCACTGGGTGAAAGGGCATGCAGTTTATTAATTTGCTGAGCATAGTTCCAAATTGTTTTTCAGAGTAGCTAGACAGCTCTACTAACAATGCAACACTGTGACTATTTTCTAGTTACCATTCCAACATTTGTCATTTTACTTTTCTGCCATAATTGTCAGTCTGATGGGCATGAGGTGGAACCTTGGAATTGTTTTAATTTTGCTCTAATTATTAGTGACCTGAAGCATTTTTTTCCTTATCAACATTGAAAGCTTGTGTTTCCTGGAAATAAGATCTTTATCAGAGAAACTTGCTGCAAAGATTTTTTTCCTCAGTTAATTGTTTCCCTTTTAATCATAACTCTTAGATTTGTTTATATGAAAACTTGTTCAGTTAATGTGATCAAAATAGTTCATTTATCTTTTGCGATCCCATCAATCTCTAGTTTGGTCATAAACTCTTCCCCTATCTACAGATCTGAAAAGTAATTTCTTGTTCCTCTATTTTGTTTATGATATGCCCATTTATATCTAGGTTGGTACTCATTAAGAACTTATTTTGATATATAGTATAGGGAGTCGACATAATTTGGACCACACAGTTGTCCCGGTAGCTTATGGCAATTAATGAATCTTTCCCTAGTAATTGAGGTCTTTGGATTTATCAAATCCCATGCCTCTGTGTTTATTTGCTTTTGTATGCTGTATTTCTAGTCTGTTCCACTGATCAATCTATCTTTTAACCAGTACCAAAGTGTTTTATTATTAATTTATTTTGATTTATCAACAATCACTTCCCTAAGCTTCTGAGTTTTAAATTTTTCTCCCCCTCCTTTCCCACCACCTCCCTCCCTAAGACAGCACAGTGCACAATGTGATATATGCTATACACATACATTCCTATTAAACATATTTTCACATTAGTCACGTTGTAAGGAAGCATTAGAACCAACAGAAGAAACCACAAGAAAGAGGAAACAAAACAAAACAGAAGAAAAACAAAGAGCAAATAGTATGCTTCAATCTGCATTCAAAATCCATAGTTCTTTCTTTGGATGTGCATAACATTTTCCATCATGAGACTTTTGGAGATGTCTTAGATCTCTGCATTGCTGAGAAGGGCTAAGTCTATCAAAATTAGTCATCATAACATGGCTGTTACTGTGTACAATGTTCTCCTGGTTCTGCTCACTTCACTCACCATCAGTCCATACAAATCTTTCCAGGTTTTTCTGAAGTCTACCTGCTCATCATTTCTTCTAGCACAATAGTACTCCATTACATTCATATATCACAAAAGCCATTCCTCAATTGATGGGCATCCCCTCAATTTTCAATTCTTGACCACCATTAAGAACTGCTATAAATATTTTTGTACACATAGGTTCCTTTCATTTTAATTTTTTATCTCTTTGGGAAACTGACCTAGGAGTAGTATTATTTGGTCAAAAGGTATGCATGGCTTTATAGCCCTTTGGACATAATTCCAAACTGTTTTAATGATTATTGCTTTCTAGTACTGTTTCAGATCTTCCCTTCCCTTCCCTCTTCTTTTCATCATTACCCTTGAGATTTTCGACCTTTTTTTCCTCCACATGAATTGTTGTGAACTTTTTTTTTAGCTCTATGAAGTACTGCTTGGCAATATTTTGGCACAGAATAAGTAAATTAATTAAGGTTATAGTCTCATTATTATATTAGATTGACATACCTATAAACAACTAACGTTTCTCTATTTAATTTAATCTGTCTTTGTTTCTGCAGAGTGTTTATAACTAGATTCATTTCCTGGGTGCATCTTAATAGGCAGACTCCCAAGTATTTCATAAATTCTGCTGTTTTTTTAAATGGAATTTCTCTGTTTCATTCTGCGTAGTATTACTGATATTCTATGGAAATGCTGCTGATTTGTGTGGATTCTGTTTATTTTCTGCAATTTTACTAAAGTTACTTTTTGCTTCAATTAATTTTTTAGTTGGCTCTCTTGGGTTCTCTAAGTACACCATCTGCAGAAAGTGATAATTTTGTAAGCAGGATAAGAAAGTAAACAGTTGCTCAGAAAAAAAAAAAAACTTTGTATCAAATATCTTTTATATCCAAGATATTTAGACAACTAATAGAAATATATGAGACCAAAAGCCATTTTCAACTAATAAGCGGTCAAAGACAGGAAGGATTTTCAAAAGAAATGAATACTAACAACCATATAAAAGGAAGGTCCAAATCACTAGACAAACATAAATCAAAACAACTCTGACATTTCACTTTAAACTCAGTAAAATGTCAAAGATGACAAAAGAAGGGAATAGTTGTTCTAAGTGAGGCTGTGGAAAGATGGACTTAGTCATATACTGCTGATAGGTCCAACCTTTCTGGAAGACAATCTGGAATCACAGGAAAAAAGTACATAAAATGCCTATACCCGTTGGCCAAGAGATTTCATTGCTAGGTATATACCCCAAGGAGGCCAATGGCAATAAGAAAGGCACCATATACACAAAGATATTTATAGTACCATTTTGGGGAAGAATTTATGACTAAACAAGAGCCAGAGAGCATTACAAGATGTAAAATGGATAATTTTGATTATATTAAATTAAAAAGTTTTTGTAAAACAAAACAAATGCAACTAAGATTTGAAGGAAAGCAGAAAGCTGGGGAACAATTTTTATAGTAAGTGTCTCTGATAAGTGCCTCTTTTCTCAAATATGTAGAGAACTGGATCAAAATTTTAAGAATACAAGTCATTCTCCAAGTGATAAATGATCAAAGGATATAAAAAAGCAGTTTTTAGATAAAGAAATCAAAGCTATTTATAGTCATGAAAAAATGTTCTAAATCACTATTGATTAGAAATGCAAATTAAAACAACTCTGAGGTACTACCTCATACCTATCAGATTGTAAAGGAAAATGATAAATGTTGGAGGGAATGTAGAGAAAGTGGGACACTAGTGCACTGTTGGTGGAGTTGCGAACTAACCCAACCATTCTGGAGAGCAAATTGATACCGTGCCCAAAGAGTTATAGAACTATGCATACCTTTTGATTCAGCAATACCACTACTAGGTCTGTATCCCAAAGACATTTAAAAAAAAAAAGAGGGGGAAGAACCTATTTGTACAAAAACATTTATAGCATCTCCTTTTGTAGTAGTAAAGAACTGGACATTGAAGGAATACCCATCAATTGGGGAATGGCTGAACAAATTGGGGTATATGATCGTAATGGAACATTATTGTGCTATAAGAAATAATGAGCAAGATGCTTTCAGAAAAACCTGGAAGACTTACATGAACTGATGCAAAATGAAGTGAGCAGAACCAGGAGAACATTTTACACAGTAACAGCAATATTGTAAGGATGATCAACTATGAATGACTTAGCTCTTCTCAGAAATACAATGTTCCAAGACAGTTCCAAAGCACTCATGATGAAAAATGCTATCCACTTCCCAGAGAAAGAACTAATGGGAGTCTGAATGCAGATCAAAGCATACTATTACTTTTCACTTTTTTTTTTTGCGGGGGGGGGAGGATCTGTGTACTCTTTCACAACATGATTAAGGTAGAAATATGTTTTGCATGATTGCACATATATTAACTATATCAAACTGCTTATCATCTCAGGGAGAGGGGAACAGAGAAAGGGAAGGAGAAAACTTGGAACTCAAAATTTTAAAAAGGAATGCTAAAAATTGTTTTTTATATAATTGGGAAAAATATTTAGAATGGTAAAAAAAAAAAGATTCACAAGTTAGAGTTTTGAATATAGAGCTAGCTTTTGGCTACTCCAGTAGATCTTCAATTTCATCACCGAGGGTATTCATTGCACAGATGTAAACCACCTGTGGTCCACAACGCTCTTGAATGTGATTCTAAACAGATTAAAGTCTAGTTCCTATGTGATTTTAATGTATTGATGTATAGATTAAAAAGGAAAAAAAAAAGAAATGCTTCCCTTTTATCTACCTGACTTGAGAAAATCAGACTGCATTTGTGCCTCACATATGGACAGTATTTTACTATTTTCCAATATTTTACAGCATTTGAGCAAGGTAATAATCCAGTCAGTTAGGCCAAAGAGGTACTATTACCTCAATTTTACATTTGAGAAAAATCAAAGTTTAAAAGGTTAAATGTATATGTTCAAAAACTACACTGCAAGACGGTGGCAGGCCTGGGATAAAAGAATGCAGATCTCTATCCTTTATACTCTTTTCATTAACTTCTTTTTTCTAGGACTTCTTGTACCTTCCCAACCCTCACCCTTCCTCAGCCACAATGCAGTGTTGTAGAAGAGTTCCTTTTTCTTTCTTTCTTTTTTTTTTTAAAGGCAACTGGGGTTAAGTGATTTATCCAGGGTCACACAGCTAGTAAGTGTCAAGTATTTGGTCTGAGGCCAGATTTGAACTCAGGTCCTCCTGACTTCAGGGCCAGTGCTCTATCCACTGCACTACCTAGCTGCCCTGTGGAAGAGTTCTTTACAGATTATCATGTGCAGCTCCTCCGCCTCCACCTCCCATTTTACCGAAGCCTAGCAACAAACAGTTACTGGCCAAAGGTCTCACAGATAATTTCTTTCTTGTTGCTATGATACAATACATAATTGCAACAGAATTTCCAGTAGTTTTTTTAAAATTAACTTTCTAGTTATCAAATTCAAATTTATTTTCTTAAGAACGAGAAGTATATCTGTCTTTTTTTTTCTTCAAACTTCTTACTATGAAAGCAAAGCTACAAATCAATCATAATTTTTGACTTCAAGAGATATTAAGGGGATAAATTTGAAGTCTTATACTTAGGTTAATAAGTCCACAATAAAGGTATGAGATGGGGCAAACATGGCTATAGAGCAGTAGGAGTAAGGAACAGTCTTGCAGTAGACTCTACAAGTTTGATATGAGTTTGACAAGTCTCACCAGGCAGCCAAGAAAATTAACTGGCCCTGGGCACTATTAAAAATGGTGTAGTATCTAGAATGAAGGAGCTGAGAGCTCTTTTGTACTCTGCCCTGGGTGAATCACATTTGGAGTATCATGCTCAGTTCTTAACAGCATATATATATTTTAAAATATAAATTTATTTATTTTTACTTTTCAATATTTACTTCCACAAGATTTTGAGTTTCAAATTTTTACCCCATCTTGCCCCTCCCCCCACCCCAAGATGGCATGCATTCTGAATATCCCTTCCCCTAGTCTGGCCTCTCTTCTATCTCTCCCCCCTTCTCTTACCCCTTCCCCTTCTATTTTCCTGTAGAGCAGGATAGACGTCTGTACCCCATTTCCTGTATTTCTTATTTCCCAGTTGCATGTGAAAACATTCTTTTTTAAACATATGTTTTTAAAACTTTGGGTTCCAAATTTTCTCCCTTCCTCCCTCCCCACCCACCCTCACCGAAAAGGCAAGCAGCTCAATATAGATCATACATGTGCAATTATGCAAAACACTTCCTTAGTAGACATGTTGTGAAAAACTAACTCTATTTCCCTTAGTCCTATCCTGCCCTCCCATTTATTCTATTCTTTCTTTTGATCCTGTCCCTCCTCAGAAGTATTTGCTTCTGATTACCCCCTTTCCCAAACTTCCCTCCTCTCTATCATCCCCCTGCTCTTTATTCCCTTCTCCCCCTATTTTCCTGTAGGGTAAGACAGATTTCCATACCCAATTGAATGTGTATGTTATTCCTTCCATAAGCCAAATCCTATGAGAATAAGATTCACTCATTTCCTCTCACCTTCCCCCGTTTCCCCTCCACTGTAAGAGCCTTATCTTTTCTGTTTTTTTTGTGAGATAATTTACCCCATTCTACCTCTCCCTTTCTTCTTCTCCTAGTATAATCCTCTCTCATCCCTTAATTTTATTCTCCAGATATGACCCCTTAATCTTCAACTCACCCTGTGCCATCTATCTATCTATCTATCTATCTATCTATCTATCTATCTATCTATCTATCTATCTATCTATACATACATATAATTTTTTCCCTCCAACTACCCTAATACTGACAAAGGTCTCATGAGTTACAAATACCATCTTTCCATGCAGGAATGTAAACAGTTCAACCTTAATAAGTCTCTTATGATTCCTCTTTCCTGCTTACCTCTTCATGTTCCACTTGAGTCTTGTATTTGAAAGTCAAATTTTCTATTCAGCTCTGGTCTTTTCATCAACAATGCTTGAAAGTCCTCTATTTCACTGAATGACCATTTTTTCCCCTGAAGGATTATGCTCAGTTTTGCTGGGTAGGTGATTCTTGGTTGTAATCCTATCTCCTTTGCCCTCTGGAATATTATATTCCATGCCCTGTGGTCCTTTAATGTAGAAGCTGCTAAATCTTGGGTTATCCTAATTGTAATGAACAGCATATTTTAAGAAGTATACAACCTAAAGTTAGTCCAAAGAAGAGTGCCCAGGATATAAAAGGAGTTGAAAATCATGTTATATCAGGATCAGTTATATTAAGTGGGCATGTTTAGCATGGTTGGGGGTGGAGTGGGAGAAGAGAGAGGAAGGGGAGGCAGATAAGCAACAAGCACTTGGAGGGCTGTCATATGGAAAAGACATTAAATTCCCTTTACCTGGCCACAGAGGACAGAACTAGAAACAATGAGTGAATGTTGTAGAGACAGATTTTAATTGAAATACATAGAAGAATTTTCTACCAATTAAAACTATACAAAAATAGAATGAACTGCTGCATAAAGTGATGTGTTTCCTATTGCTAGATCACTTTTCAGGATGTTGCTTGAGTATTCTTCTTTGGGTATTTCTAATTTTGAGATTCTAGGATTCTATAATTTCTGACACAAGGTGGAGAGCTATAGTAGTCTAAGGAAAGCTTCTCAGAAACACTGCCCGTGGTGTTATAGCTGGCTATTTTACAACTGAAACCAAAGGACTTACCATCTGACCATCAGCCCATGCTCCATGAAATTTTTCAGGTTAGGAAGAGTCTGTCTTAAATCAGGAGTCCCTAGCCCATGTTGATATCTCAGCTGCAAAAAGAGAAAGAAAAAAGCAAAAACAACACAAACATGAAATGGGTAAGCATTCAGAATAGTCATTAATTCATTTATGGATGCACTCATTTAGAGATGAACTGAATGAAGAACTAGAGGGTACCTCTCCAAAATACTTTAAGCCCTTTATAATCAACCAGTCCCTTAGAATTCCCCTAGGTCCTATCATGACAATTAGGAAGAACGAGCCACTCACCATCTGCCTTGTACTCCTCCCCCTTCACAATGGCTGCCAGTATGCATCTATTGAGATGATCATGTGATTTCTGTTAGTTTTGTTGCTGATATAATCAATTATGCTGATAGTTTTCCTAATATTGAATCAGCCCTGCATTCCTGCTATAAATCCTACCTGGTCATAGGGCATTATTCTTGTGATAAGTTGCTGTAATCTATTTGCTAATATTTTATTTAAAATTTTTGCATCTATATTCATTAGGGAAATTGGTCTATAATTTTCTTTCTCTGTTTTGACTCTTCTCAATTTAAGTATCAGCACCACATTTGTATCATAAAAAGAATTTGGCTAAGACTCCTTCTTTGCCTATTTTCCCAAATAATCTATATCGTATTGGAATTAATTATTCTTTAAATGTTTGATACAATTTGCTTGTAAATCCATCTGGCCCTGGAGATTTTTTCCTAGGGAGTTCATCAATGGCTTGTTCAATTTCTTTGTCTGAGATGGGGTATTTAAGTATTTTATTTCCTCTTCTGTTAAGCTGGGCAATTTACATTTTCATAAATATCCATCCATTTCACTAAGATTATCAAATTTATTGGCATACAGCTGGGCAAAATCATTCCTAATTATTGTTCTAATTTCCTCTTCCTTGGTGGTAGATTCATCCTCTTCATTTTTGATACTGGTAATTTGGCTTTCTTTTTTCTTTCTTTCTTTTTTTTTAAATTAAATTAACCAAAGGTTTATATATTTTATTGGTTTTTTCATAAAACCAGCTCTTAGTTTTATTTATGAGCTCAGTAGTTTTCTTAATTTCAATTTTCTTAATTTCTCCTTTGGTTTTCAGTATTTCTAATTTGGTGTTTAATTGAGGATTTGTTATTTGTTCTTTTTCTAGGTTTCTTTTTTGTTGTTGTTGCTGCATGCCCAATTTACTGATCTCCTCTTTCTCTATTTTGTTCATATAAGCATTTAGAGATATAACACTTCCCCTAAGAACTGCTTTTGGGCAAAGGAGATAGGTAGAAAAGTTTTGGCATGTTGTCTAAATATTGTCATTCTCTTGAATGAAGTTATAGATTGTTTCTATGATTTGTTGTTTGACCCATTCATTTTTTAGGATTAGATTATTTAGTTTCCAATTAATTTTAGTCTATCGTTCCATGGCCCTTTATTACATATAATTTTTATTGCATCAAGATTTGAAAAAGATGCATTTAATATTTCTGCCTTTCTGCACTGGATTGTGAGGGGGTTTTTTTGCCCTAGTACATGGTCAATTTTTGTGTATGTGTCATGTACCACTGAGAAAAAAGTATATTCCTTTCTATCCCCATTCAATTTTCTCCAGAGGTCTACCATATCTAACTTTTCTAATATTCTATTCACCTCTTTAACTTCTTTCTTGTTTATTTTGTGGTTAGATTTATCTAATTCAGAGAGGGGGAGGTTGAGGTCCCCCATTAGTATAGTTTTGCTGTCTATTTCTTCCTATAACTCCCTGAACTTCTCCTCTAAGAATTTGGATGCTATACCATTTGATGCATATATGTTTAGCAATGATATTACTTCATTGTCGGTGGTGCCTTTTAGCAGGATGTAGTTTCCTTCCTTATCTCTTTTGATTAGATCTATTTTTGCTGTTGCTTTGTCTGAGATCAGGATTGTTACCCTTGCTTTTTTTTTTTTAACTTCAGCTGAAGCATAATATATTCTACTCCAGCCTTTTACCTTTACCCTGTGTGTGTCCCTCTGTTTCAAATGTGTTTCCTGTAAACAACATATTGTAGGATTATGACTTTAAATCCATTCTGCTATCCGCTTCTGTTCTATGGGAGAGTTCATCCCATTCACATTCACAGTTATGATTACTATCTGTGTCTTTCTCTCCATCCTATTTTCCCCTTGTTTATGCTTTTCTTTCTCCTTTCTCCCTTTCTCTCTTCACTAGTGTTTTGCTTTTGACTAATGCCTCCCTCAGTCCCGCCTCCTTTTTATTAGCCTCCTCAATGGCTCCCAGTATGAAGCCTGTTGCAGTAAGCCCTAAGGGAGAGTTCACATGTCTAAACACTTTGGGCTAGGCCCTCTGACTTCACTTACTCTCTCCTTGACTAGGGTCTCTCTATCTAACTACCTGCCTCCATATATGTACATTCCCTGCCCCTAGACACCCCCCTCCCCCACTTGCTATGGGATTGATAATAAAATTAACCTTACCATTGCTACTGTTGAGGTCATAACAATCTGCTGCCCTAAGATTCTGAGTAGAGCCATAGGGCAATAAATTACCACTCATTATCCCTATGATTTTGAGTTGTGTACCTAAGCTGAAACTCCTTGTCCTGGCCACCACTCCATGTTCCTTTATATCTAATCATGTCAGCCTCATCTCTCCTATGTCCTTATCCCACTCTCTCTTACTCTACCATTATTCCTTCATAGGAGCATAAATCTAGAGCTGGAAGGAGGGACATAAGAATTCATCAAATCTAAACACTTTCTCCCACCATTTCACAGATAAGGTACTGAAACCAAAGGTAGTTAAGTGACCTGTGTCAGTGTGACAAAGCTATTAAATGTCTGAGGCAGAATTTGAACCCATATCTTCCTAACTCCAAGGCCAGCACTCAGGGGCAGGGCCAGATTTCAAACTCAGGTTTTCTCGCTCCAAGTCTAGGGCCTATCTTCCACACTGTACTGCCTACTATTGGACTGTAAACCTTTCTATCAGTAGGGTCTACACCATTTATTCATTTCTGGATACTCCACACTGATCAGAGACCCTGGCATATACTAGGTATTTAACAATTATTTGTTGGACTGAATGTTATAGTACTTTCTCTCTAGAAAATCTCATTAAATTCTTTTCTAGTTTGTGTGTGGCCTTCAACTGATGTAAGTCAACGGTCCATTCATAGAAATAAATGCTCTGTATCCTTGACCTAGAGAATTTTAATGGCTAGCTTAGTCTTTCAGAACAGCCTGGGTAGAACACTGCTGAAGGGCAAGAGATAGAGGCTTAAATGACCTCTTGATGACCACTAACAATTGCCTGTATCTATAGTTAGTGACTTCATCTCTTGCAGAAAATACAAAAGCTTTTCCCATATACTGATAAAAGCAGAATGGTTAGTGTCTAGAGCACATTCCTAAATTCACTGTTTTAAAAAAAAAACGAAAGCACAAAATTGTTTACACGTGGGCATGTACATTTCACCTGTGATTCATACAGAAAAATATTAAAATATCAAAAAAACATGTTTAAGTAACACCACACTGCATTTCTGAGGCAATGCACAGTGACTCATTGTCCCACTTTCAATAATAGAAGTTAGATGTTTAATTCCCTTCAGATGCCACATTGAAAACATCTCTCCGTGGCTGATTCAAACCAAAGAAAGAAAATGTAGGCATTCCAAATTGTTACCTGGGCCCAAGTTTGTGCGTCGCAGAGCACAATGTTTTTGTTTTTGTTTTTAATCACTGAATCATATAATTTTAAAGCTAAATGATACAATATTTTACAAAAGAGAAAAACTGAGCCTCAAAGGGAACAAATGACTTGCCTAAAGTTACACAGCTAATTGACAGCAAAGCCAGTGCTGGAGCAGGCATCCTCACGCCTAGTGCAAAGCTTTTCCTACCACAACACATTGCCTCCATTTCAGATAAACAGAATCAGCACCTTAACTTTCAACTGGGTCTCCAAAGGATTTAGAGGTGGAAGGGACTTCAGGGACATCATCTAGTGTGCTTGTCTCATTTTAAAGAGGAAGCAAATGAGATGCATGGAGGTTAAATGATGTTCTTATCTATGGTTATACTGACAGTCAAGTAGCAGAACAGGAATTTGAATCCAGGTTATCTGACTCTAGGTCCAGTGTTTCTTTTACCATAACACATTGTGTCTTTTCAAAAAGCTTCATAATATATACTATTCTGCAAGCTTTCCTCAAAAACTCCTTTGGTTTACAGAGCCTTTCACCAAAAAACCCTGATCCTGCATGTATTAATTATAGATATCAGTCAGAGGGATTTTCATAATGGCTTCCCTCATATTGTGTGACAGGCAGGTTAGACCAAGGAGCTCCACCCCACCCTGCCTTACTTCTAACTGAGCCTCTAACCCTTAAGGATGTAAGCTCCTTGAGGACAGGAACTGTTTTCCAGCACCTAGAACAATACTTGGCACAGTGCTTAAGAAAAGCTTGCTGAATGAATGTTAATCACTAGTATAACCCTCTCCTTTTGTAAAATAAGAAACGGAGGCACACAGAGAAGTAGTGAGTTCTTCCTTTAAAAAAGGGCTTTAAAGTAGAGACTGGATAATAAGTTACTGAGAATGCTGTCAAAAGGACTTCTCTTCAAGTTTGGGTTGATACAGACATTCTCTAAGGTCCCAATCAACTTGGACAGTCTATGCCTTGCCAAAGCAGTAGACTTCAGGGTTCAGCTAACTGTACCACCTTCTGTGTGAAACCTTCTCTGACTATTTCAAGCTTATGCTCTCCCTTTCCTAAATTGCAGAATTCTAAACTTTATATGGTGTCTTTCTTTTCTGTGTACTTCTTTCTTATATTCCAACTAGACTGTAAACTGCTTGAGTCAAGGTCCATGTATTATACAGTCCAAAGTCCTAGCATAGTGCTACGTATACAACTTGAATCCTATATGTGTGTACATATATATACATATATATATATACACACACACACACACACACATATATATGTATACACACATACACACACACACACACAGAATCAAATTTGCTGAATGAAATTAATTCCCATAAGCAGAAGTCTTTAAGAAGAAGCTGCATGAAAACTTTTTAGGGATAATGTACAGGGGATTCCCTCTAAAGACTCTCTAATTCCAAGATCCTATTTTCCTAATCAGGATATAATCTCCTACACGTTAGGCACTTGTATTTTCTTTCACTGTTTCTCCCACTGAATGGGCGCTGCCTCATAATTGAGACCTGTTAAAGACCTTAGCTTGGAAAGGCCAAGGTCCCCCACTGCATCCTGGCCATCTCCAGATGTCCTGATCCATATCTGGTCACCGGACCCAGACGGCTCTGGAGGACAAAGTGAGGCTGATGACTTTGCACAGCCCTCCCTCACTTAAATCCAATTCACTTGCATGTCATGGCATCATTTCCCCGATGTCACGGTCCTCTTCCAGAAGGAAGGATAAACAGCAGCAAGCAAGCAGTTGCTCCCATGGTGTCTAGTACATTTGGCAGTATTTGAATTGGATTAGAGCAGTATGAGTAAGAAATAGCCTAGCTCAAATGAAACGGCTATAGGCATGTGGAATAAGAGAAAGAACACTGGATACAGAATCAGAAGACTTGGGTTCAAATCCAAGTTCTGCTTGCTAGTATTGTGACCACAGATAAGTCACTTTTTTTCTCTGGGTTCATTTCTTCCTTTGTAAAATGGGAGAACTGAACTAGACTGTCAATAAGGTCTCTAGTTTTAAAAACAATTTATGAACAAAACAGACCCTTATATGTGATAGTCATTTACCTTGTCAAATGTTGATAATTACTGTGTTTAACTTCAACCTTCCAGGAATAAAAGTAATCATGATAATAATACCCTTATATAGCACCTTCAGGTTTGCAATACACTTCACTTACACTATCTCCATCCTACTAGATAGATAATATGGTAATGTTACCCTGATTTTACAAAAGATGAAACTCATGTTCAGAGAGATTCAGGAAATACTGGTCCACAGACTCACACCCAGCCAGAATGTGGAGATGGGATTGATATTCAGGTCTTCTTTACTCCAAGGTCAGCATTCTATACACTCTACCATACTGATTTTCACATTAAGAATATTTTTAAGAGGCTGGTATATTGAATGTAAGTAAACCCCAATACACAAACAACTTTTAAATTACAGTTTGAAATATCGTATGAACTCACACACACTCAGGGATATATAACTTAAACAATACTAGGTGGTAGTGTAGTTCTGTCTCCTATTCTGAGATGTACAAGAAATCTGAAATTAGTTGCATTAGTAAATGACTTTCACATATAAGGGTCTGTTTTCTGAAGTGGGTATTGTCTTTATTTGTGAGTCTATGAAAAATGCTCCACAGCGCTCTGGAAGCTTGCAACAATCTGTCACGATCCTTTGGCAGGCTCAGATCAAAAGAAAAAGGTAGGCTCATACAATAGACAGAAATAATTCTCACACACGCACACACACACACACACGTGTGTGTGTGTGTGTGTGTGTGTGTGCGCGCGTGTGTATGACCAAAAGCCTTTCCCCCAGTAGATAATGGCCAAAAGATATGAACAAGCAGTTCTCGAAAGGATTAATAAAAATATTAACAATTACATGAAAGAATGTTCCAAATCACTTATAAGAGAAATGCAAATCTAAACAACCTTGAGGTTTCAACTCACACCCAGCAATTGGCAAAAGTAACAAAAGATGGCAATGGTCAATACTGGCGGGGTTGTCGGAAGAGGTACACTAGACTACATTGCTGGAAATTACGCAAATAATCAGAATGTAGAATTATGCAAATGAAATGACTAAAGTGTCCATACCCTTTGAGCTAGAGAGTCCATTGCTAGGCTTATACCCAAAGAGGTCTTTGATAAGAAAAGTTCCCATATACACAAAAATACTGAAAACAGAATTTTCTGTGATAACAAAGAATGAGAATCAAAATAGATGCCCACTGACTGGTGAATGGCTTAACAAATTGTGTTGCATGTACTGTGCAATAAGAAATGACAAATATGATGAATGCTGAAGAAATAGTGTATAAGAACTGATGAAGGAAGTAAGCAGAGTAAAGAAAAGAAAATACATAATGCCTACAACAATATGAACAGAAAGAACTACAAAAAAGTGAATACTGCAGAATTATAAAAAACAAGCATGGCTCAAAAGAAGAGAGATGAGAAAATACCATTACCCCACCCTTCTGCAGAGGTGGGAAGGCTATATTTTCAGACTTTTTTGATGTACTGGCAGTTATATTGATTTTTTCCCATTATTTGTCTTAAAAATATATTTGTTATATGAGATAGCTCTCTAAGAGGGGGAGGAAGAAGGGATACTAGGGAAAATTATGGTGATAAAAAAAAGACGTCAGTAAAAACTTATTTAAAAGAAAACAGAACAAAAAAGGTGGACTCATATATATCATGCTTATTAGTTTTCATGAGTCCCTAAAAGCATTCCTTTTCATACTCACTGAATGTCAGAGCTGAAAATAGACATTAAGAGATTACCTAGTCTAATTCTCTTATTTTATAAGGAAATTGAGGCCATGAGAAATTAAGTGACTAGTCTGAGACCTCAGTTAATTAGCAGCACATCTGGAACTTGATTTTACATCTCCTAACTCCCAATCTAATGCTTCTTTCATTATGTTACACTGTAGCTAATACACAGAGCCTAACTGAAATGCCACCTCCTCCAGGAAGTCTTCTTTGACCCTTCTTGATAATATCCCATCCAAATCTTATGCTATACTGGTAATTCCAATGTACTTTTAATATGATATTATATATTTATAGTTATCCGTGCTTCTGTGTTAGGCTACTACATTCTTCTTTCTATATCCTCACACAGCCATTATCATATAACCTCCCCGGCCACCTAGTCTTGCCCATGCCTGAAATGTCATCTCATGAAGACGTCCAGAAATGGGGAACACACTATCTTCTGTTGCAGCTGATTCCACTTTTGGCCAACTCTAAATCTTTGAAAAACATCTCTTTCTATTAAGCCCACATACACCATTATCAATTTTATTGATATTATCATAATGTCACATATTGCTAATGATATATTATCAATGCTCAATTTCATTTCTATTTTTAAAATACATACATTTTTCCAAGCCAGAAAGGACTATGGGGGTCCAGGAATCATCTTGTCATTTTGGTTTGGGAAAAAGAGAAATCGAGAGAGAGAAATCTCTAACTTCTACCTACTGCTCTAAGTTCTGCTCTCTGGGACCTAAATCTAAATCCTGATTTCATATGACAATCTGTCAAATACTTATAGTCAACATGTTCTCACCCTTACTCCTTATCCCTGAGCTTTTCATTCTCCAAATTAAACATCTCCAATTCTTCCAACTGATCCTCATATACATACTGGTCATCCTCCTCTGGATGTGCTCCTACCATGTCACTGGTTCTTCCTAAAATGTGCTACCCCAGAGTGAACATAATATTGGATATATGATGTGATCAGGATGTAACCTCATGGTACTATTACTCTTACTTCCTTAGTCTTGGTATACAGTTTGTCTGTCTGTCTGTCTGTCTGTCTCTCTCTCTCTCTTTTTGGTTAGGCAATTGGGGTTAGGTGATTTGCCCCGGGTCACACAGCTAGTAAGTGTCAAGTGTTTGGTCTGAGGAAGGAATTGAACTCAGGTCCTCCTGACTTCAGGGCCACTGCTCTATCCACTGTGCCACCTCGCTGCCCCAAGTTTGTGTCTCAATACACCTCAAGATCACACTAGATTTTTGGCTGTTATATCATACTAGTGACTGAGTTTTCAGTCCACTAACATTGCTGATCTTTGGTTGGTTGAGGAGTTCCCAGAGAATCTAGATCAGGCTCTTTAGATAAGAACTCTTTTCCTCATTGTAAGTCTCCCTTTTTACACCTTCATAATTTCATTTTTATACTCATAGGTCAGCTTCCTCTATAGAATTTTAGTCAATGAAATCTGCTCTCCTATAATTTTTTTTTAGGCAATTAGGGTTAAGTGACTTGTCCAGGGTCACACAGCTAGTAAGTGTCAAGTGTTTGGTCTGAGGCCATATTTGAACTCAGGTCCTCCTGACTTCAGGGTCTTGTGCTCTTTCCACTGCGCCACCTAGCTGCCCCTCTCCTATAATTTAGGGTGCTAGTTAAGAGTATTCTTGGCTCTTCTCTCTTCTACAAAAAATTCTCAGATGGAGTAGTCACTTTTACCAAAAGTTTCTATCATTTCTACCTTTGTAATTAATTCATCCTGTGTGATTCTTCCTCATCTCTGCAAATATCTACCCATACCTCTTATATAACATAGTCATCTCCTGAAAAGCTTCGTTTACATTTACCTTATAAAATCCTGTCCCCAAATTTTGGTCTAAGCTAGTCAGGTCCTATTTGTGAAGGCAGTCAACCTATTCATGAAGACAAATGCCATGGGGACCAAGAGAATGCATTTAGAGCCTGCCTAATTAGGCTCTGAAATAAACACTTTCTTAATAAATAACTTCTCATTACGTATGCCACTCAATGAAGCTAAACAACAGTTAAGAAGAATTTAGGTTTCACTTAGGTGGATCTTCAGCTTTAACTAATTGGCTTAAGACTCTGTAAGGAATGGTTAGATTCTTATTCTACTCTACCTGATGGTTGACAACAGGAGAGGAACACTTTATAACCAATATAATAAATCAGGTGTGTAGAGAATAAGAAATTTTCAGCTGTGGCCCAAGAAAAAAAAAATAAATATTATTGTCTACCAGCAAAAGAAAATCCCGGCACTAAAATAACCAAGAAATGAAACAACTTGACTTTCTAGTTCCTGGAACATAGAAGAGTGGGAAAAGAAAAGCAATGAGGGGAAAATATTTGGCTTAGAATAGACAACTATAACTATGTCATTTCCCTTAACTATCCTTCCCCCATACCCCTTTCTGTTTAAAAATACATGATTTTTCCAAAGCCACATGTTGACTCCATCCTAAATCTACTATACATTCAATGTAAGTTTCACTAAGGAAGACAGATCAACTCTGACGTTAGTGTTCATGCTGTTGGAACTAACAAGTTCCTACAGTTTGATAAATGCTGCTTTGCTGAATCAGTATTCCCACTGGCAGTTCAGGAGGTCATATTTAAAAATAAAAGGGGGACTGTGCTTCTGAGAAAGAAATTCTTAGTTCTTGTGCTCAGCAAGCTTCTCCCTTCCCCCTGCCCCCAAACAGAGATCAATTTAAATATCAAAGTTGCTCAATTTTATTTCTATTTTTTAAATACACACTTTTTTTCAAGCCAGGAAGGACTCTGGGGGTCCAGGAATCATTCTGTCATTTTGGTTTGGGAAGAAGAGAAATTTAGTTTACACAACACACACACACACACACACACACACACACACACACACACCCAAACTATTTGTCTATACAAGGCCACTTAGTGCAAAGTTTATTGGTTCCATATGAGGGCTGGGCTATGCTGTAGGGTTATGATACAAACCGTCTGTTATAACAACAGAATGCGGATTAATACAGTCCTACAATATATGTTACAAAAAAGATCAACACTTTTGTGATGGGATTATAGTGAGATAGACTACAAAGAAAACTAGCCTGAAGCAACTGAAAAACAAGAAATTAAAAATGCAATATATCAAAGACAACTCTGGAGTTTAGCTTCTAGAGCCAAATTTTGGTTGAGCTAGTTACCAATGTTTCAGATTACCTCTAGAGTCTAAAGTTTCATGGTATGAAAAGAACTAGGATAAGAGCTTTTAAAAACAAAAACAAATTCTTCAGTTGGAAGCAAACACCCCCTTTCAAATGTGTGTAAAAACTCCTAACAGAATATTTAATTAGAATAACAATACTGTTTCAAAAAATGAGTCATTTCAATTGATGCCTCACAGGAAGAGTAGAAACTCCAATCAGTCTTCTGGTTGCAAGAATAACCTAAGCACTTTTCCATACCCATGCTATCAATCATGCTAGTTTTTAAAAATAAGATGGTTACATTTTAATACAAAGCCTGGACAATGTTGAAGTCTGCTATTCTGCAGACTAAGTAACTTAGAAAGTAATAGCTTTTTTCTTCCCTAATCTAGTCATGTTAGTACTACCTTCTCTTAAGGGTCAAAGGACCTTAAAGCAGGAAGGGACATAAGATATTATCTAGTCAGTCCCCTGGTGTTCTGTACACAGTGAAAAATGTGTTCTGTAGGAAAATTTTGATGCTAGCAATATTTTTCTTTATGAATTTTATTAGATATGAAATTAAGTAGTTGAAAGAAGACTGGATTTGGCATCGGAAGATTTGTGTTCCAAGTCCTGGTTTGTGACTGCAGGCAAGTCACTTATCCTCACTAGGTATCATTTTTTCATTAGTATAATGAGGACACTGGAGTAACGACCTTTTAAAGTTCTTTCCAGCCCTAACAATCTATCATATTTATATGGATGGATGTGTGTTTTCATCGTTCTCCACTACGACCAAGTGCAAGCTTTCCCCGTTAGATTTCTTCTTTATTATCTTTCTCTAAATCTTCTACAGAGGATTTACCTAATGTATCAGAGGACTTTTGTTTTTGTTTGTAAACTTTGTGAATACCAACACAGAACCTGTGTTGTCCATTTGTTTCTTCCTTGAAACATAATTTGCCCTTCTCTTTTTCCACTTATCTGTGTCCTTGATGATATTTAAGGGACTTTGGAAATACAATATGTTGCAAGCTTATACTCAACTACTTCTTTTTCTTGCTCTTTAGGTCATCTGCCATTTTGATTTATTTGAAATGATGCCATTCCTGGTTTCAAAGACATTTAACATCAACAGAAATTAGAAAGGAATTACATACAAATCAAAAATATCTAATACATATACCTTTTTATTTTTCGGTATAAAAACAACCTTGATTTCTCTATTTTACTAAAAAAATTTACTCAACCATACTCAACCTGGGCTACTGCAGACCTCAGACTCCCGTGTCCTTGTCAAACCAGAATTTATAGGTTCCACCAGCATATTTCAAAGTCAAAAGCTTTCCCAAACTAAATTAATTTGGAAAATGATAGCTTAGTCTAAATCTCATCATTTCAGATATAAAGAAATTGAGCAATATACTATAATTATTCCTAAGAATAATAGGTATGTTAGGAAAAATAGGAATAGGTAAAATGAAACATTGGTAACAAGTTCAATAGTTCATGTTTCTATCATTTAAAAAAACCAACCTCCTCACAACTAGCTATGGGATACTTGGGCAATTTACAAATATTATTATTATCTTCATTTCCTAGATGGGGAAACAAAGATTTAAAGAACTGAGCTGAATGTTGCTGCATAGTCAGCTTGCAGTAGACAAGAGAGTAGAATCCACGTATCTTGTCTCTTACTCTATCCTTTTTCCAATATTACCATATTTCCTCTTCAAGTGTTTGATATCACATATTAAGAAGAAAGGGGGTGGGGACGAGTAAGAACACCGATCTTCTAACTCAAAGTTCAGAGATGTTTCCACTATACCATATGTTGCCCTGTCGTGTTTAATTTTAGAGACCGAAGTTGTTTTTGAGCTGGATTTATCAATATTGAATCTGTCAAGCCTAATCCTTCTCAAATACAGTGGACCACTGCTCCAGAGTCTTAAACTGGCCAGAAAATAGCTAGAAACAATATTAAAATGATGCATCTTATTCCTTCAGAATCAGTTTCATCTGCATATGATGCCAGGAAAAGAGAGTCCTCTAGGTGCGGTCTTAACTATTGCCAATCCCTGAGAGTTGCTGGATAAGGTCAGTAGACCATACTGCTAGGATGTGAAATTAGGGCAGAACTGGGCAAAGTTTCAGTTCAGGCTTATAAGTCACAACCTATACAGAAATATTCTTCCTACTATCATTAAGAGCTCTATAAAAATACAACTGATTAGGTAAAGCAACGTTACAGGGAATAGTTAGGTAAACAGAAACAATAGGAACTCATAGGATTTTTGTGACACTACTCTCCCCTGGTTCTTCTTCTATATAATCAGGAGGCTGCTAGGTGGCACCATGGATAGAGCACTGGACTTGGAGTCAAGAAGAGGTGGGTTCAAATCCTGACTTAGACAATTATTGGCTGTGTGACCCTGGGCAAGTCACTCAGTCTCCACAACTGAAAAATGAGGATAATAGCAATGATTACTCTTCCATCTCCTTTGCTAGCTTATCACCTATTTCTCTTGTTTATTGTGGGCATTTTCCAAGATTCTGTACTGGACCTCTTCTCTTTCTGTACTTTTTAGTGATGTCATCAGTCACAGAATGTGAGAGTTGGAAGGGAGCTCTGTGCCTATCTAGTCCAACCCATATGTGAAAGGCATTCCCACTATGACATACCCAAGCATCAGCTCCCATGGGTTTAATGATCATCTCTGAACAGATGATTCCTAGATCTATGTATTCAGTCCCACATCACCAATTCTGTATAGCCCATTTCAAACTGGCTATTGTAGAGACAACTTAACTTTACATGTCCGCAACAGAATTCATTATTATTATTATTTTGTTATTATTACTTTTTTACCTAATCTATTCTCTTCCAAACATCCTATTTCTGTCAAAGGTACCGCCATTCTTCCAATATTCCAGGTTTGTAACTTCAGGGTTATCCCTGACTCATCACTTTCTCATCACTCCCATATATCTAATCAGTTGTCAGATCTTGCCACTTCTACGTCCACAACTTCTCTCATATCAGAGCCTTTCTCTCTACTTCTATAGTCACTACCTCAGGTCAAACTCTCATTACCTCTCAGCTAGATTATTGCAATAGTGTACACATTGATCTCCCTTTCTTAAATCTCCTCCTATTTCATACTGCTGCCAAAGTAATTTTCCTTAAGCATATATCTGAACACATTACTCTTTTAACCTTTACTGGCTTCCCTAATGTCTCTAGGATCAAATGTAAACATCTGTTCAGGTTTTTTTAACTTTTAAAAAAAAATTTGTATTAATTTATTTTTACTTTTCAACATTCACTTCCACAAGATTTTGAGTTTCAAATTTTCTCCCCATCTCTCCCCTCCTCCCACCCCAACCTGACATGAATTCTGAATATCCCTTCCCCCAATCTGCACTCCCTTCTATCACCGCCCCCCCCCATTCTCTCATCCCCTTCCTCTTCTATTTATCTATAGGGGAGGATAGATTTCTATACCCCTTTGCCAATATATCTTATTTCCCAATTGCATGTAAAAACAATTTTTAACATTTACTTTTAAAACTTTGAGTTCCAAATTTTCTCCCTTCCTTTCTCCCCACTCACCCTCATTGAGAAAGCAAGCAATTTGAATTAAGTTATACATGTACAGTCATGCAAAATACTTCCATAATAGTCATGTTGTAAAAGACTAACTATATTTCTTCCTTTTTTTGTCTAGGCAATGGGGTTAAGTGACTTGCCCAGGGTCACACAGCTAGCAAGTGTTATATGTCTGAGGCCAGATTTGAACTCAGGTCCTCCTGAGTCCAAGGCCAGTGCTATATCCACTGCGCCACCTAGCTGCCCCAGACTAACTATTTCCCTCCATCCTATTCTTCCCCCGCCATTTATTCTGTTTTCTCCTTTGACCCTGTCCCTCCTTAAAAGTGTTTTTACTTCTGATTATACTCTCCCTCAATCTGCCTTCCCTTCTATCATTCCTCTCCTCTCCTTCCCCTCTATTTTCCTATAGGGTAAGATAGTTTTCCATACCCAATTGAGTGTGTATGTTATTCCCTCCTTAAGCCAAATCCAGTGAGAGTAAGATTCACTCATTTCCTATCACCTCCTCCCTCTCTCCTCCACTGTACAAAGTTTTTCTTGCCTCTTTTATATGAGATAATTTACCCCATTCTACCTCTCCCTTTCTCCTTCTCCCAATCTTCTCTCACCCCTTAATTTTATTTTTTAGATATCATGCCTTCATATTCAACTCACCCTGTGCACTGTCTACACACACACACACACACACACACACACACACACCCACCCTCCAACTACCCTAATACTGACAAAGGTCTCATGAGTTACAAATACCATTTTTCCACACAGGAATATAAACAGTTCAACTTTAGTTAGTCCCTTAGGATTTCTCTTTCCTGTTTACCTTTTCATGCTTCTCTTGAGTCTTGTATTTGGAAGTTGAATTTTTTATTCTGCTCTGGTCTTTTCATCAAGAATGCCTGAAAGTCCTCTATTTCATTGAATTTTCATTTCCCCCCCTAAACAATTATACTCAATTTTGCTGGGTAGGTGAGTCTTGGTTGTAATCCTAGCTCCTTTGACCTCCAGAATATCATATTCCAAGTCCTCTGATCCCTTAATATAGAAGCTGCTAAATCTTATGTTATCTTGATTGTGTTTCCACAATACCTGAATTGTTTCTTTCTGGCTGCTTGCAATATTTTCTCTTTGACCTTGAACTCTGAAATTTGGCTATAATATTCCTAGGAGTTTTCCTTTTGGGATCTCTTTCAGGAGGTGATGGCTGGATTTTTTCAATTTCTCTTTTTGCCTCAGGCTCTAGAATATCAGGGCAGTTTTCCTTGATAATTTCTTGAAAGATGATGTCTAGGTTCTTTTTTTGATCATGGCTTTCAGATAGTCCAATAATTTTAAAATTATCTCTCCTGGAACTATTTTCTAGGTCAGTTGTTTTTCCAATGAGATTTTTCACACTGTCTTCTATTTTTTTCATTCTTTTGGTTTTGTTTTATAATTTCTTGATTTCTCATAGAGTTTTCATTTGCTCCATTCTAATTTTTAAGGAATTATTTTCTTCAGTGAGCTTTTGGACCTCCTTCTCCTTTGGCCATTTCTGCTTTTTAAGGCATTTTTCTCCCATTGGCTTTTTGGACCTCTTTTGCCATTTGGGTTAGTCTATTTTTTAAGGTGTTCTTTTCCTTTTTTTCATTTCTTAAAATTTATTTTAATATCCATGTTGAGTAAAGCCAAAACAGTCTGGCCAGGTTTAAGTTACAAATTCATACATCTGTTCAAAAAATTATTTTTGGTAAAAGAAATGAACGTTGTGGCAATAAGGGGCCATCCTTGGAGAAAGTGAAACCCATATTAACAAAGCACATCAAAATAAGGTGTTATTTTCTTCAGTATTTTTTTGTGTCTTATTTACCAAGCTGTTGATTCGATTTTCATGATTTCCTTGCATCACTCTCATTTCTCTTCCCAATTTTTCCTCTACTTCTCTTACTTGCTTTTCAAAATCCTTTTTGAGCTCTTCCACGGCCTGAGACCAATTCATATTTTTCTTGGAAGCTTTGGATGTAGAAGCTTTGACTTTGTTGTCTTCTTCTGGTTGTATGTTTTGATCTTCTTTGTCACCAAAGTAAAATTCTATAGTCTCTGAGTTTTTCCTCTGTTTGCTCATGTTCCCAGTCAATTATGTGACTTTTTAATTCTTTGTTAAAGTAGAGCTCTGCTTCCAGTGTGGAGTGTGTACTGTCCCAAGCTTTAGCGGTTTTCTGCAGCTGTTTTGAGAGATACTTCTAGGGACCTGTAAATTTTCAGTTCTTCCAAGGTGGTATGATCAAAGGAGAGGTGTTTACTCCTTTGCCTTGGAACTGTGAAGAGGATTCCCTCTCCACCATACCACAAGCTTTGCCTCATCAGCACTCCTCCTCACCCTAGGACTGCTACCCAGGACTGCGATGCAGATCCAAGCATGGGCAAAGCGAGAGTATCTTGCCTCAGTGCCAGCAATCCACCTCCGATCAGCCACAGCCACTGCCCTGGGGCTGTGCTAGGGCCAGGACTGCACCACACTCCTCTCTCACCCAGGTCTGACAGACCTCTCCCACTGAACTTCTAAGTTGTCTTTGGCATTTGTGGGTTAAGAAGTCCAGAAACCACCACAGCTGCCCATGATTCACTTTCCTGACGCCTGCTCCATCTTTGCCTGTGTGGCCCATGCCTGGTGCAACAGACCTTTCCTATCAACCATTTAGGTTGTCTTGGGCTGATATTTGTTTCATTCTGTCTTTCTGTGGGTTCTGTTGCTCTAGAATTTTAGACTCATTTTTTACAGGTATTTGGAGGGGTTTGGGTGAGAGCTCAACCAAGTCACTGCTTTTATTCCGCCATCTTGGCTCTGCCTTGTTTAGTTTTTAAAGCCCTTCAGCAGTTGGCCCCACCCAGTCTTTCCAGTCTCACTGTACTCTCTTTGATCCAGTGAAACTGACCTTTGCTTTGTTACTCACACGTGATACTTCACCTCCTGATGGTTGGGATGCACTGTCTCTTCACCTCAACCTTACAAAATCCTTCTCTTCTCTCAAGACATAATTGAAGCACCATCTTCTACATGGAGAATTTCCTGATCCTCTCCATTACTACTGCCCTTCCTTTCAAACTACCTTGTATTCAACTACATTGTTTTTATTCTCTTTTTATTCTGTATATACTTGTATATGTTGTTGTCTCCTCTATTACTATGGAAGCTCCTTGACAGCTGGAATTGTTTTCATTCTTTGAGTATGTATCCCTGGCACCTAGCAAATATGTAATAAATATTTGCTGACTGATTGAAGAATGTCATAGATTGAAGGAGGTAGTGTAACAGAGTGGAAATGAGCTCTGGACTTGGACTCAAGAGACTGAATGCTCTAATTGTACTCTAATATTTATTAACTCTATGCCTACAAAGTAAATTACTGCATCAGAGCTGGATTAAGTGAAGCATACACTGGAATGATTTGGTCTCTGATGACTGACCAAGAATCAGTGTTGTGTAGTAGAAAGACCACTAGATTTGGAGTTGGCACCTTTGGATTAAAAAACTGGCTGTCCTAGGAGGGGCTTCTACATCTAGTGCAAAGGCCCACTGAGAAGTTAAGGGTTCAGGGAAGGAAGAAGGGAAAGAAGGAATGCAAGCAGGAAACAACTATTTACTAAGCACCTACTATGTGCCAAGCACTATGCTAAGCACTTTACAAACATTATCTCATTCAATTCTCACAACTCTGCCAAGTAAGTGTTATTACTATCCCAATTTTACAGATGAGGAAACTGAGGGAAATGGCAGTTATGTGGATTGCCCAGGGCCAAACACTAGTAGGTGTCTGAGGCTAGATTTGAGTTCAGATCTTCCTGCTGGATTTGATGAGTCACCTAGCTGTTGTGATAACTTTCGTATGTCTGTCTGTCTATATGCATGTATATGTATACAGAAGGGTCAAGAGATCAGAGGGCTAATCTATTTGAGAATCATTAAGATTCAGAATTGGAAATTCTAAGGAATTATCAACTCCGTACATCTTAGGATTCTAAAGCAAAAAATCAATCATTGCAAATGAGTTTTGAGCATTAACATCCAATATTTATAAGTGACTCACAAAATCACAGAATGAGAGATTTAGAATGGTCCTCAGCAGCCATCTAGTCCAATTCATACTCCAAAGGAACTCTAACACCACTTGACAAATGGCCTTCTCCTTAAAGAGCTCCAAAGGAGAGGGGGTCTGTCACCTTTCAAGGCACTTTTGGATACCTCTGTTAGAAAGCTTTTTTTGTTTTTTAATATTAAGCTTACATTTGGTTTTTTTATAACTTCAACTATCACTCCTTGTTTCTGCCATCTGGAACCAAAGAAAATAAAATAAATCTAATCTTTTTTCCTCTGGATAGCCCTTCAGATACTTGAAAACAGCTATCTTATCTGCTCCTCTCCTTTCCTGCCCCAACTTCCTCTTCTCCAGGTGAAAATATCCCTAGTGGTTTTTCCATTTCCCCCCAGGGTTGGGAGTAGAGATGGGAGTGGGAGTTAGGGCTTGGGAGTGAACAAGAGATGAAGTGGAATAAAATAAACAGAAAAAGAAAGAGAGAAAACAAGCTCACATACATTAATTTAATACATTGATCACATACATTAATCTAATGTACCCAACCAATGGGAGAGAAGTCTACGAACCATGAAGTAGTTACCAGGGTCAGGTAACTGTGTCCTGGGCAAGCAGACATGGTGTGTAAGATTCAGTTGTCCTAGGTCTCTTCTCTGTTTGGTTGCATTAACTTGCAGTAAAGTTGCATTGTAAAGACCTTGATTCAACACTAGGTATTACTGACTTCTTTCACATAGAGTCTGGTTCCTAGGTTCTCTTAAACTCTAGTTTCTGGAACTGGAACATAACAAGTGTAGCATACAATGTGGACATTGTCATCCAGTAGAATGCTTTTGGTTTCCACTCTAGTTAGCTCAGGAACTCCTTTCCTTGGGTTAAGGATATCAAAATATGCTGGGACAGCTTAGTTCCCGAATGCTGCCATTGCAGTCTTACTATAAGTGGCCCAGTTTCCTCTTTCTTTGTGTCTTAGGACCGTGACAAAATCACTGCACCCAGGCAAATATCTTGTGGGATAAAATCCTAGGAACTCTAATCAGTCACCAGGAGAAATACGGTCATAGGTCTGATGAGCCCTGTTACATGCTTCTACCCCACGAAAAATTTCCCTACAGACTACATGTGCACACGTAGCCCAATACATGCAGAAGTTGATGATTTTGTACAAGTAGGAAATTTTCCCACTAATACATTAGGAGATAGCACAGACCTAACATCAAAATTAGAATTACATGTGTAATAGCCTGTTAAATAGACACCATACAGAAACATATTACATAGTAGTGTTGCATACAGCTAACCAAATAAAGAAAACATAAGCAAATACACCACAGAAGCCATTATATAACCATACAGCATACAGAGGACTAAATGCAGAGGTCATATTTAGTATATAACATCAAAAGTTGGGATTTTATCCACTAGTGTGAGTATCTGTTGACTTCTCATCATTCATCAGCCTCTTCACTGATGAGATCACAGTCTTGTGTACAGGCTGTGATGGAAGTACCTAGGGTGCAAACAATCTTCTTGCCAAGGTGGGACTACCCAGGATCAACAGGCTGCCAAGGGAGGAAAGGGGGCAGATTTCCTAATTTCTGGGGACCCTGAACGCAGAAGCCACCACTGTCACTATCTTTATTTCATTCCTCCTTTTTCCACTTGCTTCTCCTCCACTGCTTCCACAGTGCTCTGGTACAGGAGAAAAAAGGAGTCTGGTGACTAGATTGTCCCACAGGCTGGAGCCCCTATACAGTCCCATCTGGCACTTTCTCCACAGTGTATTTTCCCTTGCTCGGGTATGACTTCTGCTTGCTAAGCCCAATTCTTCTTTGAGGTGGGTGGGCTGTCTACTCTCCTTTCCACCTCAAAAGGCTCCCATAGCTAACTGGTAACTCCAGTTAGCTATGGGCCAGAAAAAATCAACTAGATATATTTTCCACTTCTAACTCCTCTGGATACTCTATTTTCTGTTTCTACCTGTAGCATGAGGCTTTAGGGTTCTGGTTAGTACATGTAAGAAAGGGGAAAACATTAAAATTTAAAATTTCAAAAGGACAAGCAAAGCATTAGCCATTACTTGTCAAATTTCCCCCTAGTTCTTCATGGCAAAGAGTGGGACCCAGGGAAAAGGATGCTTTTAAGCTGAGATAGGCTGAAAAGATTATTCTATATTTTAGGGAAGAGGAATAATTTGATTAAAAGAGGTCCTTTGAAAATGTTTTATTCCTTAAGTAAAATTTAGTTATTTTTTCAAAATTAAGCTTTAGTTTCTTTAGTTGTTAAATAATATCCTTCGAATATTCAATACACGTCTGCCTTAAAATAAACTCCCCAAGTATAAGACTCGATGAGCTGTATCACATTGATCCATTCGTCACATACTTCTAGTACTTCTGTGATGATCCCTTGCCCCTTCTACAACCTGAGTATCCTCAGTCCCAATCCTAAACACAGGCTGAATGCCACTATCTTCAACCCTTATAAGCAAGGCTCCATAGCTGGCCTCCACATAGCTCCCTCGGGAGCTCCACAGCTAGAAGAAGCCATGGAAATCATTTTGTGCAATGCCATCACTTTGTACATCAAAGGAGGCACTCAAGATGAAACAAGTAATAAGTAGGCAAAGCTAGGACTCAAAATAAGGTTTTCTAAGGTATACTTTTTCTTAAATCCAGCCTAGAGTTTAACGGAGCAACAATTTTTTAAAAATAATTTTCATGAGCTGCTATAGTTTAAAAAAATAAGCAATCAAGTGTGATTAACTTTGGTTATGGGCTTCTCTATAGGTAGCTAATTACAATAAAAACCTTGGTTTGACAAAAGAAATATTCTCTCCTCTCTCCCTCTCTTGATGTTACTTTTTTAAAAACAGGAATACCGCCACTTCATATAACAGCATTTTGAGTTGGAAGAAACCTTTGATGTCATATAGTTTACCCTCTTAACTTTACAGATGAGGAAACTGAAGACTACAGAAGACAAATGATTTGCCTAAGGTCACATAGGTAATGAATCAATGGCAGAGGCATTCAGACTTCAAATCTAGCATTCTTTTCACTACACTATTCAATCCTTATTTCACAGGGATGCTATGTTGGTAAGTACTTTGTAAACAGAAAAGTACACTACAGAAATGTAAGTAAATATTATTGGTATAGTTCTTTGTACTAGGGCTATATGCTTACCTCACAGAAGGTGTCTGTGAGCTGTGCAGTAACCTTTAGCAGCCTAACTTAAAAAAGCAATGGTTTGCCAGGCAATAAAAGATCAACCTTATCTATATTCCTCAGAGTCAATTAATAAATGAATGTTAACTGAGTACCTATTAAGGGCAAAATAGTGTGTTAGGCAAGGAAGGGAATACTCCTCCAAAGGTATAAGAACAAATTTATAGGTTCATAACTTTAGAATAGAAAGGGATCTTAGAGAATCTGGAGTTGAATATCCTTGTGTTATAAGGGATAAAAACCAAGGCCTATGGACAGACAGGCACTTGCTGAAGGAGACACAGGTAGTAATATGCCCAGAATTTGAAACCCTGTCCCCTACCACCAAAATTTGGGGTTCCCTACCATTTGCTGCTTGTTTATAGACTCATAGAACATTAGAGCTAGAAGAGACATGATATTATTTAGTCCAAGACACTGATTCTACATTTGATAAATTTAACGTCTAGAAGGGCCAAATGACCTGCCCAAAGTCACTGAATTAGAGGCAGGATCTAAAATAGATTCTGATAGAACTGAATTGGTTCCAAATCTACTACTCTTTCCACTCTATCACACTGCCTCTTCTCAATTAACTTATGAGAGTATAGCCTGGAGTAAGCTCCTTTTCCTTTTAAGGATTTTGTCCCTTATTTCTAAAATGGGGATTAGATTAGATGGCTGAGTGGACTAGACTTCAATTTTAAGTTGGAATTATGCATAATTCCAGTTTGAGGAGATATGACAGATATACATGAAAATATAACTAAAAATACACAACAGAACAGTAGATACAATAAGTAGCATCGAAATTCAGAAGCAGAACATTTCAGACTGGCATGGGCACAGCAGACTTTACAGAATTAGAAGGAAAGATAGCTGGGTGTGGCATATGGGTAACATCTGAATGGTAGATAGGCAAAAGAAAATACAGTCCAGACTGGAAGGTACTACATAAGCAGAGATATGTAGAAAGAAAATACAGGGAGTTTGGTGTGCAATGACTAGGCCAATGTGATTATGGAGGAAAGTACTTGCAGGGGAATAATAGCTAGTATTGATGGGACATAAGGCTGGGGCTAGACTGAAGAGATTTGAGTGCCAAGGTAAAGTGTTTGCTCTTGTAGGCAAAATGGAATCACTGAATTAAATTCAGTAAGAAACATTTATCAAGTATTAATTATATGTAAGGCTCTAAATTAAGTGTTAAGGAAATGAAAGATGAATAATAGTTCCCTCTAGCTTATAATGTAAGAGAGAAGATATCAAATGGAGAGAGATAAATGATAAAATGTAGAGTGAGATAAGAGAAAAAAGAAGATTCATACAAAGAACTTGAAGAAAATTCAAGAAGAGATCAGTTTCATTTAGGGGTAACAATGAAGGCCATGGAGGAGGTGGTACCTGAATTGGGCCTATGCTAAGTAGCTTGCATTTTATCTTATAGGCCACTAAAGCTCTGTGAGCAGTGGAGTGAAATTTTTGGATCTATACATTAGGAAGCATTTAATGGTAGCTCCATGAAAGTTAAATGAAGGAGATATCAGTTAGGAGGTTATCACACTAGTCCCAGTATGAGGCAATAGCAACTTGAATTAGGGTGGCAACAGTAGTCAAAAGAAGGGGATTACAGGGAGATACATTGTGGCAGTAGACAAATGAAAACATTTCTAACAAAAGGTAAACTTGTCTCACACGTTTATCGGTAGAAATTATAAAGATTTTTAAAAGGTGAGAATAAAATGCTTTATTTTAACTCTTAGCTATCAGAGAAACATTCGACTAGTTTCACCACAAAAATAAAACCCTTTCCCTGTCGGGTAGTTAGCTGTTGGACAACAGTTACATCTCCACTTAGCTGTCATTTAGCCAAGATATACATAGTTAATTCTTTTCATCTTTTCTTGTAAGTCAGTTCCTCCAGACTCTTAATCATTCTTTCCTTGTGAACTCTTTCCAGCTTCCTGAAAGTTTCTGGTAATGAGGTGCCCAGAACTGGATGCAGTGTTTTAGAATCCTCTTGTCTCTACTGTACTTTTTTCCCTAAAAAAATCGATTTAATTATAATCTCTATTTCATGCATCTTATATCTCTTTACAGAATTCTTCTAACCTCACATGTTTGTGACATATTTCAAGTATACTTGTTCCTTGTTTAGTCTCTCTTTTGGACAGATCACTAATAAAATTCATTCCTTAGCAAAGAATCCAAGGAATAAATTTTCAAAGGTATGTCTCTCCCCCTGGACTGAATTGATATGAAAATCCTTTGGCTTGAAGTTAACTACTTTATTTCTCAGATTTATGAGTTTATTCAAAGTGAGTAAGCACTTGACAGATTAGTACTTTTCAAAAGTTAAATTTTTTCTCCCATAAATGTCCTTAGTGTTCCACTAGTCTTCCTCTAATGCCTAAGAATCACAGAGGTGTGACCTTAGGTTCTTAGAGGTTATGAAATCAAAACACAAACTCTGGGAGGCCTTATCAAGCTGGAAAGACTAAGTGTGGGCTCGGGAGTAGACTATCCTATGGCTAGAGTACAGGTTCTGTAATGGGCCTTGTATTTGTAGTTTAGGCAACAGTCTAGCTGAGTTACAAGATGCTCATTAATAGAGGCTTGGTTTTAAGTTGATGATTTTTTTTAGCCTTAGCAAAACACAATTCTATGGTTCAGAAGACGTGTAACTAAGTTTTAGTTCTGATACTTCCTAACTGTGTGGCTATGGGCAAATCACTTTTAAAGACTTGGTTCAGAATAACTGGCTTCAAGTTCAAACATTTCCTAGCTGTCTGGTTATTGTTTGCAAGTCACTTTAGTTTCTGAGGCTCAGTTTCCTCATGTGTAAAATACAGCCTTTAACAGTGCCTACCTCACAGGGTTGCTGTGTATAAAGCGCTTCACAAACCTTAAGAAACTATATAAATGATGGCTGTTATGATGATGATGATGATGAAGCAACAGATCACATAGCTATTATGTAAAATTTCAGTGATTAAATTTTAAATGACTGAATTTCCCCCCACATGAAAAGTTACAAAGCAAAAGATTTCCAAGGTTGAAATTACATCACATAAAGTGACCCCAAAGATATCTTGGTTGCTATGTCCCCCTCCCAAATAATAAAGTCCTATTGTCATTCTGCCCAGAAACCCATTACTTATTTTTTCAAATAACAGTGCTCAATAGACCAACATCTGGAGTACAGTGTCTAGTTCTGGGCATCACATTTAGGGAGGAACATGGACAGGCTTGGAAAGTATCCACAGGTAGGGCTGCTAGGGAGGTAAGAGACCATCTATAGGTTCAGTTAAAGAAACTGGTGGGGCACTTCAGAGTAGAACAGGGAAGACCACGGAGGGGCATGATGGCCAAGTTTCAATCTTTTTGTTTTCTCATCTGTCAAATAAGATGGCTGGACTAAATGACCCCTGGTATATCTACTAGCTTTAAATCTAAACCTATTTAAAATCCTTATTAAACTTATTTCTTAAATATTTCAACTGAAGTTAGTTTAACTGCATCTTAGCTTTTTCCTATGTACAAAAGACTATCATTGGGAATGGGGATTACATATTTTTTTCTGCTTGGACAGATGGTAACACTAGGAGCAATCCACACTTTATTTGGGGGAGGGGAGTAGAGGGAAAATGCATTAAGTTGTTGTTGTTTGTCCTTCATTCTCGAAGAGGACCACGACATCAGGAAGGCGATGTCATGACTGGCAAGTGAATTGGATTTGAGTGAGGGAGGGCTTGCCAAGTCACCAGCCTCACTTTCTCCTCTGAAGCCATCTGGGTCCAGTGGCCAGATACAGATCAGGACGACTGGAGATAGCCCCCACATTAAGTTACTATCATTTGGATGGTGTAATAGAAAGAGTCAGGGCCATAGACTCGAGAGACTTGGGTTTGAGCCCTGTAATTGATATTCATTAGTCCTGTGACACTGCAAAAGTTGCTCAGACCTCTGCAGATTATGGTTTCCTTCTTTGTAAAATGAGGATAATAATATGTATATTCCTTTATTTCACTGGGTTATTATGAGCAAAACATTTTGTAAACCTTTAAGAAACTCTGAAAATGTAAGTTGTTATTCTTAATATTATTACCTAGCAAGTTAACCAGCTAGAATGTGAGGAAACAGCCATAGACTTGAAAGGTTCCAGCAAATTTAATTAACAAACATTTATTAAGTGTCTATTATTTACAAACTCCTATTCCAATGTCTCATTGTGGCATGGAGGGTCCTTGGTAGCAATAAGTTCAAGTAGGTTTTATTCAATTAAAGAGAGTACAAGTATAGAAATGAGCATTTATACAATACCTACTATGTGTCAGGCACTGTGTTAAACATTAAATATTAAGATAAATATTATCTCATTTGATGTATAGCATGGCAATGGTTCAAGGCAACTTGTAGGTCAGGAAGTCTCCTGGAGTTCCCCAGGGATCTGTGCTTAAGACTTTTGCTGTTTAATATTTTTATCAATGATTTAAATAAAGGCATAGATTAACACATTAGATTTGCAGATGATACAGAGAGCTGGGAGAACTAGCTAACAACAGCTGACAGTCAGGATACAAAAAGATACTGACAGGCTACAATGGACTGACTCTAACAAGAGGAAATTTAATAGGGATAATTGTTGAGACTTAAAAAATTAGCTTTGAAATTGTCAGATGGGGAGGCAGGACTTAAAAAGATATGGGCTGCAAGCAAAAGGGGTCAACAGGATGAAATGGCAGACAAGAAAGTGAATGCAATCATATTGAAGCAGCACTGAGAAGAAAAGCATCCAGGATTAGGGAGGTGCTTCTCCCCTGTATCTGTACTGAGGACTCTCCTGAAGACAGGAACCATGGCAGGGCAGGGCCTTATATTAATCCCAGAGAGAGGACTGGACAACTACCTTTAAACATTTAAAGTACTATATATAGATAGGGATAGAGATAAGGACTGGACCTGTGAGTACACTGGAATAAGGAAACTCCTTTCCAGTAATGCCCATCACAACAACAGCAATAGCTAGGTTTTCTGTGGTGCCTACCACATGGAGGTACTGCGCTAAGCACTTTACAATTATTGCATTTGATCCTCAAAACCCTGGGAGGCAGTTATTATTATCCCCATTTTACAGTTGAGAAAACTAAGGCAAACAGAGGTTAAGTGAGTTGCCTAAGTTATACAGCAAGCAAAGGTCTGAGGCCACCTACATTTGAACTCAGGTCTTCTTGGCTTGAGGTCCTGCACTCTGTGTACTATGGTGCTACCAGCTGCCTCAAGGAGTTACCCAGAGCACTGAGAGAACAAGTGACTTGCCCAGAAGACTTGCATGATCTGATGTAAAGTGAAGTGAGCAGAACCAGGAGAACAATGTCTATAGTAATAACGAGAATGTAAAGATAATCAACTCCGGAAGACTTAGGAACACATTCACACAGTGAATTCACTCAGATTCACACAGTGACCCACCACAATTCCAGAGGATTCACAATGAAATACGCTGCTCCCCTCCAGAAAGCGCCCTGATGAATCAGAGCGCAGACTGAGCGTGTTTCCTTTCCTTCTTGTTTTTTGGAAGTGGCTAGTGTATGATTTGGTTTGTCGGACCACACATCTTCGTGATAGGCTTTGGTTTTCTTGACAGCTCAATGGGTGGGGGAAAGGATTTTGAAAAGTGACCCACTCATGTTCACCCAGGTAATTAGGGGTATATTAGGAATTCAGATCTAGGTCTTCTGACACCTATGTCGGGTGCTCTTTGAACTACCCTCCTTTGGGTTTGAGCGGGGTCCTAAAGATAAGGATAAGCTTTGGAAGATGTCAGGGGAGCTCATTCAAGGTAGAAAGAAAAGAACGAATAAAAGGTCCAAGTGAAGAATAGTTTTGGATGGTGTGCTCAGGAGAAAGCCTGGCTGTGAATCAAGTCATTTTAATACTGGACAAGTTACTTTCTTCTTAATAAAGAGCTCTATTCAAGGCCATCTACAATCTGATGTTTTATGACTGTTTCCAGTTTCATCTTACACGACCTCACCCAATGTACTCCACACCCTGGTCAAGTTGCATTGTTTTTACAGGTCCAGAGCTTTCCCATCTCCTAGCTTACAGCAACCTCCATGACTGAAACATAATCCTCCCCATCTCCACTTGTTAAAGTTCCATTCATCCCACAAAGGACAGCTCAAGTACCACTGAAGAGGTAGTGCAGCATTAGAAAGAGCTCTGGACTTTTAGGTACGAAGCTGAATGAGAATCCCATCTCTAACACTTTTTAGTTGGGAAAGTAACTTGCCCTTCCTAAGTCTTAGTTTCCTCATCTGTAAATGAGGGATAAAATATATTACCTGCAGGACTATTATGATGAAAACACTGTTAGGCCTCACTCATACAGTGAGTAGCAGATAAATATCCGTTGGTTGAAAAGATCGATATTGACAAGAGTGGTAGAAGAAGGCTTCATAGAAGAGCAAAGCAGGGTCTACCAGAATCTCCTTAATGTAGATCTTTCTCCCTTGAATGCAGTGGTTTGCATAGAGAGGAACTAGCTCTACACTTCCCCTTTCTGTTAATTTTAAAGAGCTCTTGAAATGTGAGCTATATGTTTTTAACTTGAAGCATTTCTTGATCTCCAACAATAAATGATCTTTCCTTCTGCAGAAAACAGTTTTTTATACTTTTCTTATGACCTTGTATTCTAATCTGCATTGTAGCTGTTGTTTTCTTTGTAATTAATTGTCGACATGTTAGTAATATCCACTTTACAGAGGGGCAGCTGAGGCTCAGAGGGAAATGATTTGCATATGGTCACAAAGATAGTCAGTGACAGTAGGCCTAGGACACAAACTAGCGAATCTAAACAATTTGTTGTATCATATCTATAACTGTGCCAAAGGCAAAGTGTGTTTTTTTTCAATCTTAAAAATGTGAATTCAATATAACTAATCCCTCTTCCATCTTCATTCAACTGCTATTAACTACTCTATTATAAAAACCTACTATGATGAAGCATTTCAGTGATTCCTAAACACCTCTTATCCTGAAGAGTTAAAGTTGTGCCTTGAATGACAAAATGCTTAACTGAGTTACTCTCTGCTGCCACTTGCTAATTATTTTTCTTTCTTCCCAACTTCCTCCATTTGAAACTAGATGTTGTTATTTTTGGCCCCAGTGGAATCAGGCATGTCTTAAAAGCACATACTGCTGTTGCTGAAGACAAGTCTCACCAAGATGGAAAAGCCTAATATAAACAATATATCTAAGGGATTTTCAGAATAGGAAATGGTGTAATCTTGGAGGTGAAGGTGAAGTGTAGAGTAGACCTGGAAAGAGACTGTAAAACAAAGGAAGATGACAATGGGGGGGGGGACCCTTCTCTTTTGGAGGTGGGCGCACTCTCAGTCTCCACGCCCAAACTATAATAACAGTTCACATTTAGATGACCATTTGATTTACAAACTGTTTTTCTAACACTAACCTAATGAGGTAGGTAGAGTTAATACAAGTATTATTCCTATTTAACAGGAGAGGAAACTGAGGCTCAGAGCTGAAGTGACCTGTCATTTTAATATTCATAATTCAAATATGAGAGCCTGGACTGGAACCTAGGTTCCAATTCTAAGTGCTTCTTTCACTGAAACATGCTGCTTCTGTAGAAGGTACAACACCACACCTGAGTTCTGTACTCTGAATTAATATGAAAGATGGGTAGAAATGGTGTTAATCAGGGAAGTATCTGCATGACCAGTTACTACAGAAAAGTTAGCTTTTGGCAATTTTCTTTCTTTAGGTTCATTTAGAAACAAGGGGGACAGCCACCTTTGGGAAGTTAGCCTAATGGTACATAATATTTTAATAAACCACAGAAGCTCAGAGTTAGAAGGACCTTGGATAGACATCTAGTCCAGTGGTATCAAACTCAAATAGAAATAGGTCCCTGCAGGCTGCATACTGACTTAGAAAACCAAAAATTAACATGTTTTAGTGTATTTTTATTTTCTTAAAACATTTCCCAATTATATTTTTTAATTTAATTTTTTTGGTTACATTTTAAGTTCCAACTCTCTCTCTCTCTCTCTCTCTCTCCCTACCTTGCACTAGAGAAGGCCATTTCAGGCACATGGATGTGCACATGCACACAGACACACAGAAACATACTATTCATACTTCCATTTATCAGTTCTTTCTCTGGAGGTGGACAGCAGCTTCTTTCATACGTCCTTTGTAGTTGATTTGAATATTTTTAATACTCAGAATGGCTTAATCATTCACAATTATTCTTAGAACAATAGTTACTGTGTATAGCGTTCCTTTAGTTCTGCTCATTTCACTCTTCATTGTATCATGCAATCTTTCTACATTTTTCTAAGATCACTGAACTCATCATTTCTTACAGTACAACTTGTTTAGATATTATTCAATTTATGGGCATCCCTTCAATTTCAATTTTTTTGCCACTACAAAGAGAGATGCTATAAATATTTTAGAACCTACAGGTTCTTTTTCTTTGTCCTTAATCACCTTGGGAAGCAGACCTAATAGTGGTATTGCTGGGTCAAAGGGTATACACAGTTTTATAACTCTTTGGGTACCGATTACATTTTAATCTGGTTCTGGCTGCAATTGGGAGTTTGTGGGGGGGGGGTGTCACATGAGGCCTATAGGCTGCAAGAAGAGATTTGTACTCAAATCCTAGGCTCTGCTACTTATTACTTGAGGTATCCTGGTAAGTCACTAAAACTCCTCTGATAACCAAAAGCTAACTTAAGTCATCTGTATTAGCACATTATCTGTACAAGGAGGCTAGACCACATGTTTTTGAAGGACAGTAAAGGACTTCCCAGGTCATACGAGGATTGTATGTAGGAACTGTGGATGCTTAATCTGGAAAAGAGCAGCATACGGGGAAGAGGGAAGAGACACGATCACTATTTTCAAGTACTTGAAAGGTTATCATGTGGAAGAGACATAAGACTTCTGATGGCCTCTTGGAATAATAGATATAAGTTTCTGAAAGTGAGATTTAGGCTTAATACAGGAAAAAATTGCTAATAATTAAGAGTGACTCCAAAATGTAATCAATTGCCCTGAGAAGCACTGGGGTTCCCCTTCACTAGTGAGTTTCCAGCAAAGGCTAGATGACCACTTACCAGAGATGTCATGGAGCAAATGTAGAACACTTTTATACAAATACAGTTGGGTCTTTTCTAACTCTGAGATTCTGTCCCTTCTAATTCTAAATCCCATAATTCTATTCATTCACAACATTTCTGATAGCAGGTCACCCAACCCCAGCTCAAACAATTCTAACAAAGGAGCATTCATTACATATATGGCAGTCTACTCTATTGTTTAAAAGCTCCTGACTTTTAGAAAGGTCTTCCTTTATTTGGCCTAGAATTTGACTGTTTAATTCCTACCCATTCTTTCTTCTGGAGCAACATAAAACAAATAGGTCCTCTCTTGTCTATGATAACCCATTAGTTATTTCATAGGATCATATTTTTAGAGCTGGAAGGGACCTTTGAGAGTATCTATTTTAACCCCCTTCATTTTACAGATTAAGAAAATGAAGTCTAGACTGGTCAAGTGACTTCCTTGAAGCCACAGACACAATAAATCACAGTCAGAATTTGAAGTCAGGTCCCTCTGACTTCAAATCCCACTCTTTCCATCTTCTGGAAATCACTGAAACCTAGCTCCCTTCTGATGACTTAGCCTCTCCTTGGCTACCCTTTCCAGCAATGGCTACACTTTCACTCATTTGCCTTAATTCACTGGTCAAGGTGGTGGAGCAGGAATTTGCACTCCCCACTACCAATTCCAGGTTCTCCCACCATCACCATCACTCAAGCAGCCTCTCCTTTGAGGTCTAAACAATCCAAATCCAAAAGCCTACAGGCTGTGGTCTACAGACTTCCAGGACACTCCTCTTTCTTCCCCCAACAAATTCAGTACCTGGCTGATAATCTTTCTCTCTTTCTCTTCTCTTCCTCTCCTGTCCTCATACCAGGGGACTTCAACATAAACATTACTATTCCCTCAAACACCCTAAACACCTGGTTTCTCAACCTATTTACTTCCCGTGATTTGTTCTTCCACCCCCTGAGTCACCAAAAATATGGTTATCCTTTTGATCTTGCAATCACCCACAAATGCACTACCTCCATGTGGACAAAATTCCCTTATCTGATCATAATCTATTGGCTTTCCACATCTTCCTCTGCTTTCCAGTATCAGACCCTGGTCTTAGTCTACACTATCTCCCTTGTACTAGCCAAATTCTCTTTTCCCCTCTTGACTCTCCGGTAAACCAGTTCAATTCTACATTGAGTCCTTTGCCCCCTTATCCTATCATTGATAATCCTTCTAAACCTCCCTAATTAACTTAGCAGTCCACTCACCATAGCTGATCTTCTGTATTTTTTCATCCCTTCTCAAATTTCCTATGCCTTCTTCCCCCTACCCCCCTCAGCTAAGAACCTTGCCTCATATTTTACTTAAAAAAACAACATCCCAAAACTCTCTCTTCTCCCCTCTTCCTCATCTCGTACCACTCTCATGCCTCCTACCACAATTTCCTACTTCACTCCTGCTTCACACAGAGGTGGCCTTTCTCCTTACTTTTCTCTTACAAACCCCTCTATCTGCACAAGCGATTCCATTTCATCCTATCTCCTCCAGCAACTGTCCCCTCTATCATCCCCACTCTCTCATTTATCTTCAGTCTCTCCAAGTCTACCAGTTGTTTCCTTCTTGCTTACAAACATATCTGTGTCTCTTCATTCTCAAAAAACTCTCAGCTGATCCTTCCATCTTCATTACTGTCCCATGTCTCTCCTGTCTTTTGTGGCTAAACTCCCTAAGAAAGGTGACTATAATACGTGCCTTCACTTTCTCTCCTCTCACTTTTCTTAAGTCTATAATTTGGCTTCTGACCTCATTCAATCAAAACTGTTCTCTCTAGAGACACCAATGATCTCTGACTTGCCAAAAACTAATGCCTTTTCTCAGTCCTCATTCTTTTTTGACTTCTCTGTAGCCTCTGACACTCTCTATCATTCTCTCCTCCTTGATATTCTCTTCTCTGTAAGTTTTGGGATCATACAGTACTCCGAGGTAGTATAATGAGATTAGGGAGCAACTGAATATACTATGTAGATGTTTCCCAAAACATACATCTGTGGTTAATACTTGCCACTTTTAATTCATCTGTTGTTTTCTTTTAATGAAAGAGCTGTCGAATGCTCCTAAGGTAATAATATATCTACTGTCACCGAACTCCCAGGAGGATCTGGGAAGAAAGTGCTTTTAAACCTTACAAAGCTATAGAAATGAAAGATATCTTATGTGTATCCAACTTGCACATATACGCCCAACATATGTGTGTACACAAATACAATCAGGGCTTACTGAGCAAAATAAATCTCTCACACTTCACTATTAAAGAATTGCAAAGAAAGTAAATCTCTGAATGAAGTTGATGGTATGGTTTACAAGATAATGTCATATGCCAGAGCTTTAGAGAATGCCAGATACTCTGAGATAAACTAAAATGTCAAATTAGGTCAATAAGAAGGTACAACTAACCCCACAAAGAGGCAAAGGATGTTACTTCTTACTTAAACTTCAAAGGCCACCACAATAAGAAAAAAACATCTTCTAATACCTGCCATTATATCAACAAATGGGGAAGAGAGAATCAGTGAAATTATATCTGCTAGGATACAAACAAGATGGAAGGGTAATTTTCTTTTCTTTTTCGGGGTGGGGGGGGGAAATAACTTTAGATCTTTTCTAGATGACCAAGTTGTCTACTTATATTTTATGATATTTCACACTAAATCACTTCTGGCCTTGTTAAAACAGGACTGCACTAACTCACTCTTGGGACAGTTTAATTTTATGAAATGTATACTATGTTTTTTAAAAGTATGAAAGCAACATTAGCTCTCATGAGTCCAATACATCATATTAACATGTAATCAAAGAACTGGAGAAAATAAGACCAAGGGGAGTATTAGTGTTGTCAAAAAATTGAAGGTCTATCCTGTGTAAGAAAGATGAACTTTGTACTGCTTAGTCCCAGAGGCAAAACTAAAAGAAATACTAGGGAAGCAGGTAAGAGGATATTGGGAAATAGTTACAAGGAGGTAAATTTGGGCTCAATATAAGCAAAATCTTCCTAAAATTTCAAGATGTCCCAAAAGGTCAAGACATCCCCACCACTGGAGTTCTTTAAGCACAGGCTACTTGTCTGGGATGCTGTAAAAGTGTTTGATGCTAAGAGGGATGGGACTAGATATTTTCTGAGGTTCCATCTAGGTCTGAGATTCTGTGAGTCTATGAACTAGAAATATACCATAAAAAGATCACTTTAAAAGTTTCAGATTCAAAATGATTCTTGCAATTAAAAAGAGCTACAATAATTAAAATCCTTGAATATTCAGGCAACAGACTTCTTGTCTGCTTGTCTGCCTGGTCAAGGCTGCTCTATCAAAGATTGCTACCAAATAAAGAATTGTGGAAAAATTCCACAAGTCTTCTGGTTGTATGTTGGCATAGGGGCTCATAGTTATTTAAAAGTGTTAATCCTCGAGCTCTTTGAGTATGCAGTAGGAAGAAATTGGTTAAAAGCTGTGCTTTTTAGAGCTAGCATGGGGCAACCTGAAGTTTGCCATTCTTAAAACTATCTACGGTACATCAAGTGTTGCTAGTTTAATAACTTCATCGTAAATAATTATTTACTCAGTACATTATAATAGCTTTTATTTATAAAGTGTGCTACCATTAATGTCCAGTAAAGTCCTGTTTTGATGCTGCCTCATGGCACGGAAGTGACTCTGAGTTCTAGAAGGCTATGCCATTGGCATGAAAGCTGCAGCAGGTCTAACCAAACAAGAAAGAGTTAGGGCAAGGGCACAGGGACAGTTTGTGTGTCTGGTATTGAAAGACCAGACAGACTAAGCTTGGAAAAACCCACCACTAAAAGGTTGGCCTCCAAAGTCTAAACTGACCAAAGGCACTCAAGGGAGAGGGTATGGTAGGGGGCTTGAGTGTTATGATTGCAATCTCTGTTTATGGGACACTCACACCAAAGAATCTAGAGATCTTTGAAATTTTGAAGTTGCTTTCACAAAGTGCTTCATGTTTTACATATGCATATTGCCCTCTTACGTTTTTGTAGTTCTTTACTGTTTGTCAAGCGTATTCATATACATAACTTGATCCTCAAAACAACTCTACTCCCCACCCCCACTCTAGGAAGGCCAGGTGGGTATTATCATCTTTAGAATTTCACAGATGATGAAACTGAAGCTCTGGGATGGGATGGGTTAAAAATAACTTTGTAACAAGGATTAGACCCAGAGTTTTCTAAATCCTAGTCCTGGGTCCTTTCTACTGTACTACCATACTTGTGGGGCAGCTAGGTAGCACAGTGGATATAGTGCTGGGCCAGAGTCCGGAAGACTCATCTTTGTGAGTTCAAATCTGGCCTCAGACTTACTACCTATGTGACCCTGGGCAACTGGCTTAACTCTTTGCCTTAGCTTTCTCATCTGTAAAATGAGCTGGGGAAGGAAATGGCAAACCACTCCAGTATTTTTGCCAAATGGGGCCACAAAAAATCAGACACAACTGAAACAACTGACTACCATACTTGTAGATTCATTTGTAAGCTTCTTGGTTAACATATCCCTTGAGATCACATAATGTGAACTACTTGAATTGGATTATTTTCCTAGTAAAACCAAACTGAAGACAGCCTCTCTGTAGGAATGGGAGTTTTGAGTAGAAGACCAGAAAGTGGAGAGGGGGTGAAATCTGTCCCTCCTATCTCATACGGTAGTCATGAAGATAATCAGAGAAGAAAAAAAGGAGAAAGAAAAGCAATTTTGAAGCATGGGACAATATGTGAATGGACAGGATTGACCTGGTTGCCACAGCATGGAATCACTGGGAGGCAAGAATGAGACACAGAAAAAGACTAGGATGCAGTCATGTTTAGTTCATATTCTTTATAACTCTGCTATAGACCTCACAGCGGCAAATGCTACCAGAAATCAAAAAATATGATTCAGAATCCTGGCCCTGCCATTGACTAGCTGTATGAATGTGTTCAAGACATTTATCTAGTTTGACCCTTGTTTTCTCCATTTTTAAAATAGAGGCAATGTCATAAGAAATCCCTACCTAACAGGGATGCCATGAAAGAAGAAAGAATTTTGTAAAAAGTAAAACGTTACATAAACATAAGCGATTCTTTGAGTGACTTCAGCTGCTATGGGGAAACACCTGCTATTACAACACTGAACAGAACGGAATAACTGCTTTTTCAGGACCTCTCTTCAGCATTCCAAAGGATACAAGGTCATCAACTGGGAAAGAGGAGTTGCCCTGATAATCCAGGAGTTTGGGAGTACACAGTTTCCCTTCCTAGCAGATTAAAAACTTCAACTGTATTCTGTTGTTCGTGTTATTGAAGCACAGTAAAATGACAGACAGAAGCAGCTGCCACCATGAAAATGCTGGAGAATTAGGGAAAAGAAAGCCCTGGGTTTATTCATTCATTAATGGACTTCAAAGGATATCAATTTTATATTAATAAAATATCGGAGTGTCCTAAGGGTCTGTTCTTTACTCTGTGCTATATAATATTCATGAAGACATGAATGATGCATTTATCAAAACAGATGACAGGGGATCCTCAAATAACACATGGATGTGGATGACGGGGCAGAGCTAAGAGGATAAAATTTAACACAGATAAAGGCAAAGTTCTGCTCTTGATTTTAAAATATTAATTGCATAAACAAGGGATAAGGGAGACATAGCATAACTCTTCTCTAGAAGAATTTATGAGGAAAAGATTTATGAATTTTAGTTCTCTGAGTTCAGTGAGTTACCTTTGTGAAACTAGCCAGAAATGTCTGCTGTGATTTTAGGTAATATTAGTAGGAGCAAAGCCCAGAGTGACAAGAGATAGTTCATTAATCTCTATTTTGTTCAAACTACTCCCTGGCACTTTGTGTCCAGTCAGGGAGTTAACAGTTTAATGCCATGCCATTTAAGAATGGTTTGGAACTGGAAATGTTGACCTTGGAGAGAAGATTTGAGCCAGAAAGACATAACAGCTATCTTCAAGTATCTGAAGGATTATCATGTAAAAGAGAGATTCAATTTGATGTTACTTCCAGGGAGAAGAACTAGACAGAGCAACCAGTGGAAGCTGTTAGAGGCAGATTTTTGGCTGATAAAAGAAAAAAAAACATTTAAAGCTATTCAAAAGGAAAATGGGCTAGCTTGAGAAGTTCCCTTATCACTAGATATAATCAAATAAAGCTTGTTACCTTTTAAATAAATCTTTTTATTTAAAAAGATGATAAAAATTATTTATTTAAAAAATAAATTAAAAAATTAAATTAAAAATTTATTTTAAAAGATACAATAATCTCTATTTCATTCATTCATTCATTCATTTTCCAATGAATCTTGAATCTTTTCCTTTCAAATTTTGTCTTCCTTTTGGCTCTCAGATGTGGACTTTTCCTGATGAAACTGATTCCATGGCCACCCTTTTCAGTATTGGTTACAAATGCACTCAAACTCCTCCATGTATCTCATCCTCTCCTGCCCCTAGCTGTATAGAGGAGTCAGAATATTCCTTGCCCCACTCCCCATTGCCATTTTCAGACTCTCCCTATACCTCACTCAATAATCTCTTCTCCATTGGGGTTCATTTAATCTAAATTTATCATCTAAACAAGATTCTGGTAGTTATCATTTACTAACCCCCTCAAACACTCTCCTTTCTTAAATGAGTTCAGTGCTTAGCTCATGGTATTCCCACTGCAATTCCTGCTCACACAAGGGGATTTTGACATAGATACTGTCACTCCCTCAAATAACTTCAGGTGGTGCAGTGTATAGTGTGAGTGGTGCTGCGCCTGGAGTCAAGAAGACCTAAGTACAAATCTGACCTCAGACATCTAGTAGCTGTGTGATCCAGGGCATGTCACTTAATCTATTTGCCTAAGTTTCATTTTCTATAAAAATGGGGATAATAATAGCACCAACCTCCCAGGGTTGTTGTAAGGATCAAATGAGATAGTTTGTAAAGCAAATAGCACAGTGCCTGGCACAGAATATGTATAGCTTCAATAGCTTTAGAAAAGGCCGAGAAAGGTTTACATGTTGTTTGCTGCCAACAACTCCAGGAGAAGTGCCAGGAGCAGAACAGAGGTCTGTACAAATGTCTGTCAATGTGACCAAGGCCTTTGATACTGTTAGTCATGACAGCTTATGGAAAATGATGTCAAAATTTGGTTGCCCGAAGAAGTTCATCAGCAGTGTACATCAATTTCATGATGGCATGCTTGCATAAGTTCTGGATAATGAATGATGCTCTCACACTTTCCCAGTCACCAAAGGAGTAAAACAAGGGTGTGTGCTTGCTCCCATGCTTTTTGCCATGTTTTCAGCTGTGCTGTCAAATGCCTTCAATGAGGACAAACATGACATCAAGGTTAGTCACTACACTGATGGTAAATTCTTCAATCTGAAAAGGCTACAAGCCAAGACCAAAGTGGAGACAGTGCTGGTGCATGATTTTCTGTTTGTAGATGATTTGTGCACTCAATGAAGCCTCTAAAGCTGAGATGAAACAAAGTTTAGATTGGTTCTTTGCTACTTGTGCTAATTTTGGCCTAGTAATTAACACCAAGAAAACACAGGTGCTCCACCAGCCAGCACCACACTACCCACACACGGAACCATCAGTTACAGCAAATGGAGAATTTTTGCATACTGTGGATAAGTTCACTAACCTTGGCAGTATACTTTCCAAGGATGTATATACATTGATGATTAAATTGACATGCATTACCAGAGCTATCTCAGTGTTTGGGAGGCTCCAAAGGAAAGTATGAGAGAGGAGAGGTATTAGACTGCCTCTCAAACTGAAGGTCTATAGAGCCATTGTGCTGACCTCATTGTTGTATGCCTGTGAAATCTGGACAGTCTAACAGTGCCATATCAGGAAACTGAATTGCTTCTATTTGAATTGTCTTAGGAAGATTCTGAAGATCACCTGGCAGGATAAGGTACCAAACACTGAGGTCTTTTCTTGAACTAAACTGCCAAACCTTCAAACTCTACTGCAGAGAGCACTTCTCCCATGGGCTGGAAACACTGTTCAAATGCCAAACATACGCTTCCCAAAAAGACTATTTTATGGAGAACTCACACAGGCCAAACGCTCACAAACGTTCTCTCAGAAAAAGCAATACAAGGACACTCTCAAGGTCTCTCTTAAGAACTGTGGAAGTAATTGCATGGCATGGGAGACACTGGCACAGTATCACCCAGCGTGGCATGCCCTCACCAGAGAAGGTGCTATGTGCTCTATGACCAATGCAGAATTAAAGCAACTTAAAAGAAACACAAGACACACAGATTCAGAGAATCCACCCCAAATGTTCACATAGACTATTTGTGCCTGATCTGTGGTAGAACATTCTGAGCTTGCATTGCTCTGATCAGCCACAGTCAGACACACTGTAACTTGACTATAGCATAGTGATGTCGTTTTGGTCCTCTTTGAGAACAAAGGACAACAACGATGTGTTACATAAATGTTAGCTATCATCATCATCATCTGATCAACCTCAGTTACACATTAAGATGTGAGATGGGTGAGAATGTTCTTGATCCTGCCATCACTCACTAGTCTTCCGCTTCCAAGGAATTCCTTTATCTGATCATAACCTTTTATCATTCCAACTTTCTCCCTAGCTTATGTCTCCTAACCTTGTTCTCTGCACAGGCTACATTCATCTCCCTTTTCCATCTTGACCCTCGGTAAATCAATTCAAAATCTATTCTATCTCCTACATTTGAGTTCCTTGCTCCCTTGTCCTATTGTCAATCTCACTTAGCCAAACCCCAACTATGTATTACTCATAACATCCACTGATTCTCCTCCTTTCCTGTGCTGCTGAATGAAGTCAGAGAAAGTCATCAAATTATGCTCACTGGGTCCACTACAAATTTGTGATAAATAATGTAAACTACAACAAGGAAATCTTTTTATATATTCCTCTAATCAATTCACTATCCCATTTACCACAGCTACTATTCCAGACTTTTTCATTGCCTTCTCACGTATCCCATGACACCTCTTCTCTTCCCCCTCCTTTTTTTAGCTGAGGACCTTGCCTTATCCTTTGGTGAAAAAAAAATGAGGCTAGTCTGAGAAATCCTTCTTCTCCCCTCCTCATCTCATCTCACTCAGATGTCTTCAACTACTATACCCTTCTTCACTCCTGCCTCACCTGAAGAGGCAGGCCTTCTCCTTGACAAGACAAACTCCTCAAATTACACCTCTAACCACATTCCATTTTTTTTGTCCCCTTTACCATACTCATTCACAAAAATCTTCAATCTTTCCCTATCCAGGTATTTTTCTGCAATGAAAAACAAAACAAAACACAACCCATGTCACCACTATCCTTAAAAACTCACTTGATCTAACCACCCTGGCTAGCTATTGTATATCCCTCTTCACTCTCATGGCTAAACCCCTTATAAAAGCCATCTACAATAGGTGCCTCCACATCCTCTCCTCTCACTCTAGGTCTAAGCTTTTCTCCAGCTTACCAATGTCTTTTCTAAACCAAAGTACCATGAATTAAACATCATACTGCAAAACGAGGCCTGACCAGGGCAGGGTACAGGAGGACTGCCGCTAACTTATTTCTAGAATGCTGGCACTCTTCATCTCTGTCACAGAAATCCCAGCTTCTTTTAAAGGATAGCTTTAGTGCTAACTCCTGCAAAAGGCCTTTCCTGATCCTTCCCATTGTGAGTGCTCTACTCTGGAGGTGTCAAACACATGGCTCATAGTCACATGATTCTGGGCCCATGGCCTACATCCCTCTTGGGTGTGGTCTGAATCAGAATAAAATGCAATTGGGAAATATTTAACAAAATAAACAGACAATATTAATGGGTGGCTTTCAAAGTCAATATGTGGCCTGCAGGGATTCTTATGTACAGTTTGATGGCCCCATTTCTACCTGGGTTTGATAGAATTATTCAATTCTACCCTAAAATCACATATATTTATAAACCTTTCTTCAAGAGAATATAAATTTCTTTCATTTTTGTCTTTGTATGCTCAGCAGCCACCAGAGTTCCTGGCATATTGCAAGGGTTTAAGACATGCTTGTGAAATGCATTAGAAGTTATGCCTCTCTTAAAGGAGCCTAAGATCATGCTAATGTTTATTAACTCCCTACCATACAAGGTTTTCTTTTTGAACACTGTCATTTACAATTTGTGTGATCTTAGGCAAATCACATAACTGCTCTGAGACTCAGTTTTCTCATCTGTAAAATGAGAGGCTTGGACCAGGTGGTTTCTAACATTCCCTTTGGCTCTACATACTATTATCCTTTATTTAACCATGCAGGGCAGAGAATCCCAGGACTCTCTACTGGAAACCTCTGTCTAAGACAATAAAGGACAATAAGCCTGGCCATTCAACCAGTTCCAAATCCACCTAACTGCACTATCTTCTACCCCACATCTCTTCACTTTTTTCCACAAGAACAATATGAGAGGCTTTAACAAACTGCTTTGAAAAAAAATCCCGGTAAGCTATATCTGCAGCATTCCCCTTATCTATCAGTTATGAACCCTATCAAAAAAGTAAATAAATTTAGACTGGCATGATCTTTTTTTTTTTGAGGTAATTGGGATTAAGTGACTTGCCCAGGGTCACACAGATAGTAAGTATCATGTGTCTGAGGCCGGATTTGAACTGAGGTCCTCCAGACTCTAAGGCCAGTGCTCTATTCACTGCGCTACCTAACTGCCCCATTTTGGGGGGGGGTGAGGCAATTGGGGTTAAGTGACTTGCCTAGAGTCACAAAGCTAGTGAGTGTTATGTGTCTGAGGCTAGATTTGAAATGAGGTCCTCCTGACTCCAGGGCCAGTGCTCTATCTATTGTACCACGTAGCTGCCCTACATGATCTTTTCTTGATGAAGCCATTATGGCTCTTTGTGATTCTTCTTTATGATTTTCTAGATTTTCTTTCCATTTCTAACAAATTGAGACATTTTACTTGATTCTGTAGTAGCTCTCCCATTCTCCATGGTCATTCAAATATCACTGAGAGTGGCTCACAGACACATTTATCGGTAGCTTTTTCAGCGTGTGAAAGGCAGGTAACTTGAATTGATCAAGAATAGTTAGGTGCTCTCTCTTATAACTTCCTTAATTATCTTGGGTATCAACTTCCTATTAGCTACATTTGTTCTGTTCTTTCCAGTCTAAAGGTCTTTCTCTTTAGCAGAGAAAACGTAAGAAAAATAAGAATCCAGCAGATAGTTGTCTTCTTTTTCCCTTAATCACTATCCTATCTACCCAAAGCATTTACCCTGTCTTTTATTACATTTCCTTTGTTGTCCTTAGTTTTCTTGAAGAGTCTTTGTTTATTTTGTGTTTTTGCATTTCTGACACTATCCTTTATATTAAACAAATACATTTTCATCATTTTTTACATTACCTATATTTTTCATTATATCCTTGACTCAAGCCCTCCCAGATAATCTTCCTTTATAATAAGTTTTTAAAAAGGGAGAAAAAAAAAGTTTGGCAAAACTAATTAATATATCAAAAAAAAAAGTCTGATATTACCCTGTTTTCAGACCCAGGGCTCCACCTCTGAAGAAAAGAGAGTGTCTTCCTCTCATATCTTGTTTTTGGAACCAAGTTCTTTCTTTCTTAAATTTTAAAAAAATTATTATTTTAGTGTTTTCTTTTTAAATTTTGAGTTCCAGATTCATTCCCTCCCTCCTATCCTTCGAATGCAAATAATATATCAATTATACATATGAAATCATATAAAACATATTTCCATTATTAGTCACATCTCAAAAAAAAGCAAAAAAAAAAAGCAAGCAAGAAAATTATACTTCAATTTGCATTCAATGTGGATCAGTTCTCTGGAGGTAGATTGCACTATTTCATCATAAGTCTTTTGGAATTGTCTTGGATCACTGTATTGATCAAGGTAGCTAAGTCTTTCACAGTTGATCATCATCATTACAACACTGCTGTTACTGTGCACCATGATCTCCTAGTTCTTACTTCACTTCGCATCAGTTCATATATGTCATGCCAGGTTTTTCTGAAACCACTCCCCTCATCATTTCTTATAGCACAACAGTACTCCATCACATATCCATCATATGCCACAACTTGTTCAGCCATTCCCCAACTGATGAGCATCCCCTCAATTTTCAATTCCCTGCCAACACAAAAAGAGCTGCTACCAAATTTTATACTCTCTCTCCCTCCCTCCTCTATCCCTTCTCAAAAGTCTCTTTTGCTTCTGACCACTGCCCCGTTAATCTGCCCTCCTTTTTATACTCCCTACCCCATATCTTTTAATCCCTTCCCCTCCTATTTCCCTATTGGATAAGACAGATTTCTGAGTGTGTGTATATATTCTACCCTCTTTGAACCTAATTCCAAAGAGAGTGAGGTTCAAGCATTCCTACCACCCCCCTCCTATTTCCCCTTCCACTATAAAGGCTCTTCCTTGTGTGCCTCTTTCATACAAATAAAATTTCCCCATTCTATTTTTCCCCATCCCATTCTCTAGGTGCATCCCTCTTTCTCATCCCCTCATTTTTTTGGGGGGGGGCAGTCAGCCCAATATAATCAATTCACACTTGTGCCTTCTGTCTATATAGACTGCTTGTAACTGCCTTAATGATGACAAAGTTCTCAGGAGTTACAGGTATCATCTTCGCATATAGGAATGTAAACAGTTTAACTTTACTGAGTCCCTTATGATTACTCTGTTCATGTTTACCTTTTTATGCTTCCCTTGAGTTTTCTGTTGGAATGTCAAATTTTTAATTAAATGTCCATTTTCCCCCCTGAAAGATTATACTCAGTTTTGCTGGGTAGGTTATTCTTGGTTGTCATCCTAGCTCCTTTGCCTTCCAAAATATATTCCAAGGCCTCTGCTCCTATAAGGTGGAAGCTGCTAAATCTTCTGTGATCCTGACTCCATGATATTTGAATTGTTTCTTTCTGGCTAGCTGCAATATTTTCTCCTTGACCTGGAAGCTCTGGAATTTGGCTATAATATTCCTGCTAGTTTTTATTCTGTTACCTCTTTCAGGGAGTGATCAGTGGATTCTTTCAATTTCTATTTTGCCCTCTGGATCTAAGATATCAGGGTAGTTTTCCTTGATAATATCTTGAAATATGATGCCTAGGCTCTTTTTTTCTTTCTTAAATTATTGCATTCAGGTAGTCCAATAATTATTAAATTATCTCTCTCGATCTATTTTCTAGGTCAGTTGTTTTCCCAATGAGATATTTCACATTTTCTTCTATTTTTTCCCATTCTTTTGACTTTGTTTTATTATTCCTTGAAGTCTCATGAACTCATGAATTCTACTTGCTCAGTTCTAGTTTTTAAAGAATTATTTTCTTCACTGAGTTTCTGTACCTCTTTTCCCATTCAGCGTTTTCTGCTTTATAAGGAATTCTTCAGTGAATTTTTGTGCCTCTTTTATCAGTAGGCCAATGCTACTTTTTAAAAAAAATTTTAATTTATTTTGTTAGATTTTAAGTATCGAACTATCTCCCTTCCCTCCTTCCACACCTCACCACTTGAGAAAGGCACCATTTGATGCAGATATATGTGTAAAACCATGTTAAGCATACTTACATTTATCAGTTCTTTCTCTGAAGGTAGATAACATTTTTCCTTCATAGGTTCTTCATAGTTGACGTGAATATTTATAATACTTATAATAACTCAGTTGTTCAGTTATTTTTCTTTTTTTCTTTTCTTTTTTTTTAGTGAGGCAAATGGGGTTAAGTGACTTACCCAGAGTCACACAGCTAGTGAGTTTTTATGTGCCTGAGGCCAGATTTGAACTCAGGTCCTCCTGACTCCAGAGCTGGTGCTCTATCCACTGTGCCATCTAGTGGCCCCCAGAGTTATTTTTCAAACAATATTGCTGTTACTATATACAATGTTCTTTTGGTTCTACTCATTTCACTCTTCAATATTTCATGCAAGTCTGTACATGTTTTTTCTGAAATCAACCTGTTCATCATTTCTTTAAGTACAGTATTCCATCACAATCATATAGCACAGCTTGTCTTGCCATTCTCCAATTCATGGGCATCTATTCAATTTCCAGTTCTTTGCCACCACAAAGAAAGCTGCTATAAATAATTTAGAATATGTAGACTCTTTTCCTTTTCCTATGATCACCTTGGAAAACAGACCTAATGTTGGTATTGCTGGGTCAAAGGATATACACATGACCATAATTCCAAACTGCTCTCCAAAATGACTGGATCAGTTCACAGTTCCACCAACAATGTGTTAGTGTCCCAAACATTTGTCATTTTCCCTTTCTATCATTTTAGCCAATCTGATAGGTATGAGATATCCTAAAGTTGTTTTAATTAGCATTTCTCTAATCAATAGTGATTTGGAAGCTTTTTTTTCCCCATATGACTATATATACCTTTTATTTCTTCATCCAAAAACTGCCTGTTCACATTGTTTGGCCATTTATCAACTGGGGAATTACTCAAATTCTCATAAATTTGACAAAATCCTTTCTATATTTGAGATATGAGACCTTTATCTGAGAAACTACCTATAAAAAAATTTCTTCCATTTTCTGCTTTTCTTCTAATCCTGGCTTCACTTTTTATTTGAACAAACCTTTTTAAATTTAATGTAATCAGAATTATCTATTTTATATCTCACAATACTATCTCTTGTTCTTAAATTCTTCTCCTATCCATTAGTCTGATAAGTAATGTGTTCGATGTTCTTCTAGTTTTCTTATATCTCACTTTACATGTACGTCACCTACCCATTTTGACCTTATCCTGGTAAAGTGTATAAGCTACTGACCTATACCCAATTTCTGCCAAAATGCTTTCCAGTCTTCTCAATAATTTTTTACCAAACGGCATATTCTTATCCCAAAAGCTGAAAATTTTATATTTGTCAAACACAAGGTTACTATAATCATTTACTACTGTGCATATTGTATGTTTTCTTTGTTCCACTGATCCACCTTTCTATTTTTCAGCCAGTACTGGATAGTATTGATATTTATTACCCTATGACATAGCTTAAGGTAGGGACTTCTAACCCTTCTTCCTTTACATGTTAAAATTAGTTCCTTTGATATTCTTTGACCTTTTGTCTTCCAAAAGAATTTTATTATTATTTTTTCTAGCTCAATAAAATAATTTTTGATAGTTTAATTGGGATAGCACTGAATAAGCAGAATTGACACTTTCATTATATTGGCTCCATCCACCCATGAACAATTAATACTTCAATTATTTAAGTGTGACTTTATTTGTATAAAAAGTGTTTTATAATTTTGTTCATATAGCTCTCCTCTTCCATTCTGTTTTTAAGGTGTTATTTTCTTCAGTATTTTTTGTGCCTCTTTTACCAAGCTGTTTAATTCTCTTTTCATAATTTTCTTGCATCACTCTCATTTTTCCAATTTTTCCTCTATCACTCTTATCTTTCTTTAACTCTCCTAGGAATTCTTGCTGGCTTTGATTCCAATTAGCATTTTCCTCTGACTCTTTGCTTGTAGTTGTTTCCATACACTGTTGTCCTCTTCCAAGTGTATGTCTTCATCTTCCCTGCTACTATAATTGTTTTTTATGATCAAGTTCTTTTTTGCTGTTGTTATTTGCTCATTTTTCCAGCCTATTTCTTCACTCTGAACTTGATGTTAAAGTTGGGCTCTGCTCACCTGGGGATGGGAAGGCATAGTGTCAAGCTTCAGGCTTTTTTGTGCTGCTGTTTTCAGGGCTAATTCTGGGGGTCTGCAAGTTTTTGGTGCTTCTAAGTTGGTGTCACCATGGGAGAGGTGTGGTCACTGCTCTCCTGGGTCTACATGCTGATCTTTACCCAGGAAGGGTTCCTGCTCCCCTGCAGTCAGAAGTACTAGTGCTCTTCTTGGCCTTGGAACTGTGATGAGGTCCTCTGATTTCCTACAGCCACAAGTGCTAGCAGTCTTCATGGCTCTGGAACCATGACCAGGGTCCCGTATTGCCTTGTAACTAATCACAAGAGCTATTCTCTGCTCTGGAACTCTGACCTAGAACTGCTTATGGGGAATAGAGCTGCTAATCATCACCAGCTGTACCCAGTACCAAAAAAGGGTCCTCTGAAATCTTTCTGTCCAGTTGTCAGAAGCCCTTACTGTCTCTGGGCTGAGAGCTCCCAAAGCTGTTGCTGTTATGGCACCTCCAAGGCCCACTGCTGGTGATCCTGTCACGCTCTGGGTCTGTGCCCACCCTGTGTTACAGACCTCTCCTGCAAACCTCCTAGCTTGTATTAGGCTGGAAAATGTCTCCCTTTGATATTCTGTTGGCTCTGCTGATCCAAAAATTTGATTTGATTTAAAGTTGTTTGGAGGGGAATATTGGAAGAATTCAGCTGGGTCTTGGACTGTATTCTACCATCTTGGCTCCTTCTTAGTCACAGAATTTGACACAGTGTTCCTGACACCATTGTTACAGGACCAGGTCAGGGTGCACTTGTGAGAGTGTCCACTTATGACCTGTGTATTTTTGTACAAATTACTTCATCTCTTTTGGTGTTTTTTCCTCTATAAAATAAGAGGGTTGGTCTAGGTAAGCATCTTCCCACTTGAAATCTATGATTTACGTCATGTTACTTTCCTTTGCTTCCATCTCTGTTAAAATACTGTACATACTTTTTAACATTTCTTTTTATTATGAATTTTAAACCATGAAACTCTTGATGTAAGATCAAGAAAACTGTATATGAAACTTTGAACTGCTATGTACAGTTTTTTTAAACTATGAATTAAATTTAACATGGTGATATACCTAGGAACAGAGACTTGACCTAGGATTTCACTGGTATAGCTTCTTTATTAAATGACCTCCACTTTCTCATCAACAATTGCCTATTGGACATTTTTTTAAGGCAACTGGGGTTAAGTGACTTGTCTAGGGTCACACAGCTAGTAAGTGTCTCTGAGGCCAGATCTGAACTCAGGTCCCCCTGACTCCAGGCCTGGTGCTCTTACCACTGTGATACCTACCTGCTCTACCTATTAGACATTTTGAAGTGGATGTCCTGTAGACATCTTAAACTCAACATGTCTAAAATTGAACTTATATTTTTCCTTAAACTCTCCCTTCTCCCAAACTTCCCTGTTACTGCATCCTCCCAGACACAGAGGCTCACAACTTAGATGTCTTTATTTACTCCTCACTCCTCCCCCCCTCTCCCATATCCAATCTGTTGCCAAGGCCTGTCAATTTCACCTTCAAACATCTCTTCAACATGCTCCCTTCTCTCCTCTGACTCTGCCAACAGCCTGGTACAAGCCCTCATCTCTTCATGCAGGGCCTATTTTAATAGTGCATGGGGTTAGTCTGACACAAGTCTCTCCCCAGTTCTCTCCATCCTCTACTCTGCGGTCAAAGTGATCTTCCTAAAGCACAAGTCTGATCTCTGGTGACTCCCTATTACCTCCAGGATCAAATATAATTATAGTCTTCTGTTTGGCATTCAAAGACCTTTCTAACTCATCCCCCCTACCTTTCCAGTCCTTCTTAGACCTTTTACCTTCCACGTATTCTGTGATCTAGTAACACTAATCTTCTGTTCCTCAATACAACATTCCATCCTCCAAATCCAAAGCATTTTCCTGGCTGCCCCACATGCCTAGAATGCTTTCCTTCCCCATTTCTACCTCATGGCTTCCTTCAAGTTCCAACTAAAATCTTACTTTATACAGAAGGTTTTTCTGGATCCCTCTTAATTCTAATGCCTTCCCTCTGTTAATTATTTCCAATTTATCCTGTATACAGCTTCTTTGTATATAGTTGTTTATATGTTGTCTAGAGCAGGAGTGGGAGCTCCTCTGGATCGGGGATTGTCTTTCTTTGTATCCTTCTTAGTAAAGTACCTATCACATAATAGGTGCTTAACAGAAGCTTACTGACTAACTAATGCTAGAGTAGAATTTCCATAAAATAAATTGATGAATTAGAATCAGGACCAAAGGATAACATAAATCTGCCTTGCAGATGGCTTTATTATTTTCTGTAATTCATATTAAAGGCCAGTATGGGAGATTATGGAGTTAGTTTAAAAGGAATAGCCAACCCTCCCCAGTCAAATTGTTAGCTCTGTCAGAAGTACAGCTGTTTGGATAGCTGGGCCATGAGCTTCCTTGGTCATAATAATGTGAAAGTAACATTTACATGTCTAAGTCTCTTTTAATCTCCTAAATACCACTGAATGATGTTTATCAGGTTTTTAAGACACAGGCACATTCCATTCAGATGACTTCATCCTGAGATAACTCTTACATTACACCACTCATTATATTAGGCTTATATAAAGAAAAAAAATATCAAAGGTTCACAAGCCTCTAAGAAGAAACTTAAGTGACATTATAAACCCAGTTAGATTTTTGTTTGGCTACATCAAGTAATTTCCTTTTTGTGGTTAGTTTCACAGTCACAGTTCAAAAAACTAGATACAGTGACCAACACAATCAGTATTGTACATATCAGGTTAGCTAAACTGTGGACTTTGTTTCTCTTGCTTTCTTTTCCAATTAGGTTTAATTAGTTTTGATTTTAGTGCTTCATGGAGGGGTTTGACTCACAAGTGGTAAATACCCAAGTATACAAAAATCCATTCAGGTTTCCTGGAATTCAAGGGCCTCCACAATCTGTTTTAGCTTTTTTACATACACTCATCCCACCTGTATCCAAAGGGATGTACTTCACATTTCCTAACCAAATTCCTTCCTTCTTTCAACATCTTGATTAGGTTTCAAATTTTCCATGAAGCTATAAAATAACAAAATCCCAAAACTGGAAGATATCTCAGAGGTTAGAATCCTACCCTTGGGAGTCAAGAGACCTGAAATCCTGTTTCTGTCCCTAGCTATCTGACCTTAACCAAGTCCATTACCTTCTCTGGGCCTTAGTTTAGTAAAATGAGATGGGACAGACTAGATGGTCTTTAAGATTTCATCACACTCAAATAAGTTGAAGCCATACAGTCATTCAGTCCAACCTACTCTAATAGGAATCCCTTCCAAAACATTATAACAAGCAGTCTTCTAGTCTCTGTTTAAAGACTTCCAGTCTGTGACCCAAATGTTCTAAAACTTTGATCCAACAATACAGTTACTAGGTCTGCATCCCAAAGAGATCAAAGAAAAAGGAAAAGGACTCTTGCATTCAAAAATAATTATAGCAACACTTTTTTTGTGGTGACAAAGAATCAGAAATTGAGGCATCCATTTATTCACCACCTGGGGAATGGCTGAACAAGTTGTGTTGTATGATTGTGATGGAATACTATTGTGCTGTAAGAAACACAAGCTGTATAGTTTCAGAAAAATCTGTGAAGACTTACATGAACTAAAGCAGAGTGAAGGAAATCAGAACCAGAAGCACACTGTATACAGTAACAGCAATATTGTAATGATAATCAACTATGAAAGACTTAGCTACTTTGATCATACAATCATCCATGAAAATTCCAGAACTCACGATGAAAAATGTTTTCCACCTCTAGAGAGAGAACTGATGATCTCTGAAGCGCAGACTAAAGTTACTTTTTTAAATTTTATTTGCATTATTTTTCTTGCTTTTTTTTTTTGAACCATGGCTAATGTGGAAATGTCTTTACATGCATGCCTTCTCAATGGGTGGGGAATGGACTGGAAGGAGAGAATTTGCAACAGAAAATGAAAGAACGTTGGAAAAAATCATCATATGCTTAAAAAAGTAAAAAACAAAACAAACAAACAAAACCCCAAAGACTTCCAGTAACAGGGTGGGGATCTCATTACCTATGAGACAAACTGTGTCACTTATGGACAGCCCTAATTGTTAGAAAGTTTTCCTTTTATAGCAGCCATCCTTTCGATGGCCTGAGAGGGAGACCAGGGAGATATTATTAGCCACAAGCATCTCCATTTCCTTAATTAGAAGCTGTTATTTCTCTGACCATTATCTCTTTTCTCATTCCATCTTGATCTATGTAGCACCACCACAAAATCTATTCTTTGCTCTCAAGGACAGCTTTAATTCCTCCACAGCCTCATTATTCTGTCAGGAATTATTCATATTCCAGCTTCCTTTCTCTATCTTCCCAGTCTTGACCAGAATTTACCATTTCAATTCTACACTGTCCTCTGCTCTACAATCCCTTTGTCATTCCATTACTCATTCCTTCCAGTAGTAAGCAAACCTAAAAATAATTTCACCAACCATCTTCTCTGATCCTATTCATGAGCTGCTGAACAGAGCTAGAAGTCTCACAGTCTCGTTTTCTCCCTGTAGGATTATACTCAGTATTGCTAGATAGTTATTCATGATTGTAAGCCTAAATCTTTTGCCTTTTGGAATATCATATTCCAAGCTCTACAATCCTGGAATATTATATTCCAAGTCTATAGTGGTAGCTGCTAAATTTTCTGTGATACTGACTATGGCTCCTTGGTACATGAATTGTTTCTTTTTGGCTGCTTGCATTATTTCTTCTTTGACCTGGCAGCTCTGGATTTTGGCTATGCTATTCCTCTAGAGTATTCATTTTGGGGTTTCTTTCAAGAGGTGACCAGTGGGATATTTCAATCTCTACTTTACCTCCTAGTTCTAAAAGCTCTGGGCAGTTTTCTTTGTAAGATTTCTTGAAATGTGATGTTTAGGCTCTTCTTATTGCTCATGGTTTTCAGGTAGTCTAAAGATCATTGACCTGTTTTCCAGGTCAGTTGTTATGAGATATATCACGTTTCCTTCTTCTTCTTTTTTTTTTTAGTTATTTGGCTTTATTTGAATATTTCTTGATATGTCATGGAGTCATTAATTTTTATTTAGTCAATTTAATTTTCAGAGAGTTGCTTTCTTGGGTAAAGTTTTGTACTCTTTTCCCAAGCTGTCAACTCTTTTTTCAAATCTTTCTTCCATAGCTCTTATTTAGTATTTAAGATAATTTTTTTAGAGGCAGCTAGGTAGCACAGTGGATAGAGCACCAGCCTTGGAGTCAGGAGGACCTGAGTTGAAATACAGCCTCAGACACATAACACTCACTAGCTGCGTGACTCTGAACAAGTCACTTAACTCCACTGCCTAGCAAAAAGAAATAAACAAATACAAATAAAGATTATTTTTTAGCTGTTAAAAAAACCTCTTGCTTTAACTTTTTCAGAAATTCTGATTGAACTTGTATCCAACCCACCTTTTTCCTCTGAGGTTTTGCTTGTAGATGTTTTTAAATCATTCTTTTGTTCTGGGTTTGTGTCTTGAACTTCCCTATCATCATAATAACTCTTTATGATGAGATTCCTTTTTCTTTTTTTTAATTTTAAATCATTCTGCAGCTGATAGCATGGTAGATAAAGTCCTAGGCCTGAAGTCAGGAAGACCTGAGTTCAAATCTGGCCTCAGACACTTCCCAGCTGTGTATGACTCTGGGTAACAACCTCTGTTTGCCTTAGTTTCTTCAAATGTCAAATGAAGATCAATAGCACCTACTTTGCAGAGCTGTGAGGATTAAATGAGATAATATCTGTAAAAGTGCCTGGTACATAGTAGGTGCTATGTAAATGCTTATTCCCTTCCCTTTCCTTTGGATTATTCTTCTAACCTACTTCTTGACTTTATGTTTCCGCTATACTCTGTGCATTTCCAAAGGGATGTCTGGCCTGAGCTTCTGTCATCTTATGTTTTTTTTGCTATTTTCACAGCTCAAGCTGGGGGTCTGCAAGTTTTCAGTTCTCCCAAAGTGACATGATGCAGGGTAAGGTCTCCTCACTGACTTCCTGGTTGGGGCTCTGCAAGTTCCTGAACCAAGTTTGAGTCTGCTGGCAAGTTGTCCCTGGTTGAAAGTTTCAGTACACTGCTGCTGGACTCAGACACTAATAGAAAAGAGTTAATAATAAAAACCAGCCCAATACTGAATACTCCCAGGTGGCAACAGTCAGTGACAATCCTTAAGAAGTCTACACATAAATTACTCATGTGAACAGCCTGGATCTTGGAACCGGAAAGCACTTTCAATGATCCCAAGCTGCTCCTTGCAAAAAACCCTGATTTTTTCCCCCCGATCTTTTTTAATGCTATTATTTTCCTGGTAATGTTAAATGACTGAACTGCAGAATACCACAATCTCAGAAGAATCATATTTGTAAGTGACCCAAAAGGCAATGGAAAGAAATGGTGGACAGGTAAGCAGGCCACAGGGCATCATGAACAGTAACAAGTGCAACAAGGGCTATCTGTACTTACTGTCTCTGTTTCCTTTCCAATTATTCACTTTTCAACCCCTTACAGTTAGGTCTGTGACCTCATCTCTTATCTGAAATCAGTCACTGCAAATTACCAATGTTTTCCTTTTTCTCCTCCTATAGCTCACTGAGTATTTGTTAAGCACCTATTAATGTGTGTGGAACTACGCTAGCATTTGAAGAGTCATTAGTGACAGTTTAGCCTCAATAGCTTTAGACTAGTTTTCTGTTCATCATTAATCTTTCCCTTTGGGACCAGGGGAATCACTTGTTAACTAGCATTCTTCTAACATTTTTGACGTTCTATAATTCATATTTAACACCACCAGGAGACTAATGGGATGGAAAAGATGGGCACTGATAGCAGGGACTAGCCTGAGATCACCAAAAGTGTGTTCCCATTCCAAGGGTCATTCAGTCACGTGCAGAGTTAAGGACTGTCAATGACTGTTGCTACAGTCACCAAGGGAACATTAAGTATGAGACTTGTTTTGAATGTTGCAGTTTTTAGGAGTATAGAGTGTAATAATTAAAAAATATTTTGCTTTTTGGTGAGGCAATTGGGGTTAAGTGACTTGCCCAGGGTCCCAGAGCTAGCAAGTATCAATGTCTGAGGTTGGACTTGAACTCAGGTCTTCTTGACTCCAAGGCCAGAGCTCTATCCATTGCACCACCTAGCTGCCCCTCAAAAATATTTTTAAGATGTATTTTGACACTTAAGATTTTTCCACTTTAAATTAAACTAAAACCTTGTTTAGTGATGAACTCTAATCCTTTCCATGGCATCACTGTTTTCACACAAGAGCATATTTTTAATAGAATATTTGCCAACAGAATGAAATACACCATGACAGATTGAGAAAAGAGGATAATAACCTGTATTTTTTGTGACAAGTTCTCATGAAAAGAATTAGGAACCACAAATATCAGGAATCCTACTGTATCCAATCAATTGCCAAGTCTTGTCATTTCAACCTCTACAACGTCTCTTACATTCTTCCCTTTCTCTCCATATAACATAACGACAACTTGAGTTTACATCTTTATAATATCCTGCTGAAGTACTGCAATAAAGTCCTGATTTATTTCTATGCCCCAAGTCACTTCCCTCTTCAATCCCTTCTCCATAAAGTTGGCAATGGGATTTTCTTAAAGTATAAGTCCATCAATGTCACTCCAAAGCCTAAAAAATTGCAGTGACTCTCAAATTTCCTCCAGGATAAATTAATTTTAAAAAATACTTATTTTCAGTTTTATTGGTGTGTTTTGTTTTAATGTAACAAACATTTATAGATTATTTCTGCTTCACAAAATAAGTCTCTTGTAGCAAAGTAAAACAATTAAGTAAAACTAATAATACAGTGACCTTATCTGAAAAAGCATTCAACATTGCCATGTAGCACACTCCCCTTTAAAAACAATAACAAAATCTATTTTTACTCCTTCTCATCCCCATTCTATTGGGGGGGGGAAGGAAAAGCAAAACAAATTCTCTCAACGGCTGTATACAAAAATATACAGGGTGTTTCAAAAATTTTAACGCAGCTAAAAACTACTGACTTTTTAAAAAAAGTTTTAATATATTAAAACTACATTAAGACTTTAGGAACACCCCTGTATATAATTCATTCTCCATTCTAAACATGTTATATCTCTGTAATGGATACTATATTTCATCATCTGTCCTCTGGAATCATGGATCATTACTGTATTTACTCATTTCCCACCTGGATACACTACTTCAGGATTACTTTGACTTCTTCAACATGCCCCCAGAAGCCCATTATTGGGAACATCAACCTGCAAGACTAATTCAGCTTTGGTACTCAGACCTCATCCCTATTCTCTGTTCCTCTGACTGGAACTTGGAGCACGAACTTCAGAACCTCCATTTCAAGAGAGGGCTCAATAAAGATATATCATTTCACACCTGGCTGTTCTATTTTGGGACTTCTCTACCAAGTCATGCTCCTCTCCCCTGAGCCAGATATCTTCTAGATATGTTGTGTCCCCCATTAGATGGTCAGACCCCCACAACCATTTCCCCTCAGATCCTGATGGAAACAGTGCAGGGCCTTGAACCTGAAAGTCTTGAGAACAGCAGCACCCTCCAAACCAGCAGACCTGTTTCCCACCCAGCCCCCACAGCCATCACTGAGGAGAGAGATCACTGTGCACATCTTCCTCATCAAAGCACCAACAAGTGTTGACCAGATGCCACCAAAGGGCAGGTAAGCACAGGCACCCAGTGGCACACTCCCCAGATCACTGGTCCTGCTTCCAGCCTAGTCCTCATAGACATCATGTAGGAAAGCACTTCCTGTGGAGAAGGGGCCAATCTTGCCAATCAACTATCACAGACATAGCAGACAAGAGAACCTGGCCAAAGCTGTAGAGACAGAAGACCACATGTGCCAGAGAAGTCAAAACACTACCATCATCTTGACTACAATCTCCTCTCAGATCCTGAACCCAAAAGCTTTGGAACAGCAATGCCTCCAGCCCAATGTCCTCAGTCGTCATCCTGGGAAGCAAACCCTGTGGAAATGCAGACTGAAAGCTGCACCTTCAAGTGCTACAGCCACCATTACAGAAGAAAAAATTCTTGCTACCAAAGTCCTTTGTCAAATGCATTGCCCCCAAAAATCTGTCAAATGGTTCTACATAATTTTATCAATAGAAATAACATTAAAGAAGAGGCTTTAACATCTGTTTTGATGCTATACCTTAAGGACCAGGGGACTTTCCCATCTGACTTGTAGCTGAAACTTCCAAATATGTAGTGCCTGCATTAAATTTGAGCTCCTTGAGAGCAAAAGACTGTCTTACTTTTCTCCTTGTATCTCCAGAGCTCTATCGTTGTTCAATCATTTTCAGTTACATCCAACTCTTAGTGACTCTATTTGGGGCATTCGTGGCAAAGATCTTGGAATATTTTGCCATTTTCTCCTCCAGCTCATTTTATAGATGAGGAAACTGAGGCAAACAGGGCTGGGTGATTTGCTACAGTCACAAAGCCAGCAAGTGTCTGAGGCCAGATTTGAAAGCAGGAAGATAAGTCTCCCTGACTCTAGGCCTAGCACTATCCACTGAACCAACTAGCTGCCCCTTTTCCAGAGTTTAGCACTGTGCTTTGTACACAGTAGGCACTAAATGAATACTTCTTTTATTCATTCATATAGTGGAGAAGAGGGAGATCATGGCAATAATGCTACATCCACTCTACCACATGGCAATAATATTCATGTTCTTAGAGGCTTAATGACAGCTAGCATATGGGAATGTAACCTTAATGGATTTCGTGTGAATAGAAAGATCTAGTTTATAAAAGGATTAGAAAATCTTGGATTTTAGAAGGACCTAGTCCTGGAGATCATCTAGTTCAGTTAGTCAGTCAACAAGCATTTATTAAAAGGCAGCTAGGTGGTACAGTGGTTAGAGCTTTGGGCCTAGAATTAGGAAAACCTGAGTTCATAATCAGCCTCAGATACTTATTAATTGTGTGATCTTGGGCAAGTCATTTAATATCCCTGTGCCTCAGTTTACTCAAGTATAAAAAGAGGTCTGTAACAGCACCTACCTCCCAAGATTGTTGTGAGGAAGAAATGAGATATTTGTATAGTGCTTAGTACAGTACCTGGCCCATAGGAGGAACTTGATAAAATGCTTGTTCCCTTCTCTTCCCCTATTAAGTGCTTATTAGTATTTTGTACCAGGCACCGTTGTAAGTGCTGGAGATACTAAGGAAGGCAAAAACACAATCCTTAACTTTCATATGACAAACTAATGAGGGAAAGTCATTTGCCCAAAGTTAAATGGTTAAAAAATAAAATCAGCAGGACTCTAAGTCTTTGATGCCAAGTCCAGTGCCCTTTCCTTGCCATCATGGAGCATCCTCCTAACGATGACTATGATCTGCATTTCAGTATGAACTATGTCCACGTGGTACAGTGGACATAACATCAGACTTTGAAGTTATGCAACCTGGGTTCAAATCCCACCTTATTCACTTACTAGGTGTGTGATCCTAGGCAAGTCACTGAACTGCCTGTCCTTCTAGTGGGACAGGGTGGTACACCCCAGTAATCCCAGTTACTCAGGAGGCTGAGGCTAGTGCATCGCTTGAGTTTTGAGAGTTTTCCAGTACAACGGAATAAGCCAATTGGGTGTCATTAAGTTTGACAGTAATATGCTCAGTCTCTGGAAGTGGTTGGGGGGGGGAGTGAGGGCGGGGCATGTGGGAGGGTCCACCAGGTTGCCTAAGAAGGGGAGAACTGATTCAGGTCAAAAATGGAGCTGGTCATGATGATCAGAGTGAGATAAAGGCCATGAGTAGCTAGGGCAAGAAAAGGAGATCCAAAACCACCAAAATTTCTCTGTGCCTCGGTTTCTTCATCTGTACAATGAGGGGATTGTATCTGATGGCCTCTTAGGTCCACTTCTCTAAATTTATAAGCCTATGAATGCACACAGCCTAGCTCTGACCATTCTCAAAATCCTTGCTGAAGTCAGTGAATCACAGAACCTAAGAATCAGAAGGGAGCTCAGAAACCAACTAATCCAACTGACACCTGAACAAGAGGATCCCTTCAAGAATATACCACCAAAATAGTCATGTAGGCTTCAAAGGAAGATCTCTGCATTCCACTATTTCTCAACCCAATCCATTCCATTTTTTGGATTACGATGATCACTAGAACGATTTTTCTTACATAAGCTAAAATCTGTCTCTTTGCAACTTTAATTTGTTGCTGAGGTAGCTGGTTGGCAAAGAAGATAGTGTTGGATTTGGAGTCAGGAAAACCTGAGATTGAATCTTGCTTCAGACATTTACTAGCTACATGACCCAGGGCCAAGACCATTTAACCTCTCTCTGTTACATCTGTAACAGAGGGGATCTCATCTGTAAAGTGGGAATAATAATAGCAATAACCTTCCAGGGTTGTTGTAAAGATCAAATGAGATAATGCACAAAATGCTTTGCAAAGTGTAAGAAACAGGGTAAGAATTTGAGTAAAACTACATCATAAAAATAACTTATGGTTGTCACATTAGTTGATCCAATAAAAGGTCTCTAAATCTCTCTAAAAGAGAAAAGATCATGCCAGTCAGTGAAGGGATGGTGGGGGTAAGCTGGGGTGCAGCAAGGAGGGAGAGGGAGAGGGAGAAATTGCTTACCTGTGCTATATTTTTATTTAGAAGATAGACACCATAATCAAACTGCAACTTCTCTCCTCCTTTGGGATACAGTGGAAACCTAGGAAAAGTGAAAACAGCAGCATTTTAGAACACAGAGACCAGACATTTCCTAGATACGACACTGACATCTGAGGAATCGGACTACACTGTCTGTAAAAAAAATGGTACGCTAGCTTGACATCATCAGGATGTCGTCATGCAAGAACAACAGCAACTTTCTCGCAGGGAAGCCATTCAGCTCTTCCTGCCAACAGTGAGCTGAAGCACAATACTTGTGAAAATCATCCACAAAACCCCCGGCTCAAAAGCAAAGCAGGGAACCCTGTAGTGGCAGTGCGGAGCAAGGAGTATTCCAATTCCATCACCTCAAGTAGTAAGCAGAGGGGAACGAATGGAAGTGCAGCCAACACTGGCAAGGGTGAACCGAAAGGCTATGTATCAGAAGACTGCCAGAAGAAGAAGGAATCTTAAGATGAAGGCCAGCTTGTTGGCTGTGGAATAGGTATTCCAAAAGGCATGGTGGAAAGAGCGGGTTGGTCGGGATTTGGGGCTGAGATAACTGAGATGGATGTGAATAAGGTGGAAGGATGGGGTTTGGATGATGGCCTAGGGGAGTTCAGAATCACTGGGATGTGTAGGGAATGACATAGAGTTAATATATTAATCATTAAGTTGAAGGCACCTCTACTTTCCACAGAGGAACCTGGAGATCAGGCAAGAGACATGTGCAATGCAAAATGGAAGGCAAACAAGTAGAAAGTCTGTTTCTCCTTTTCCTCTGAAAGCTGGAAGTTAGGCAGGAGACAGTGTAGCCGAGATGGAAGTTGAACACGTGGAGCAGGTGATGACAATCTAGTTTCGCACTGACTCCAGGCAGAGCCAAGATGGTGGAGTAAAGAAACTCATCTAAGCTTTCCCAAATTCCCCTCCAAACAAGATTAAAATAACACCTCAAAAAGAATTCTGAAGTAGAAGAACAAAAGGACAGGATGAAATACTTTTCTAGCCCAAGAAAACTTAGAAGGTCCTCAGGAAAGTTATGTACCACTTGGGTGAGAGTGGAGTGCAGTCCAGGGCAGGCACAAATGCAGGGCTCACCCCAGCAAGCTAGCAGCAGGGCTTGGGAATGACTGAATTGGCTGTGGTGACTTCCAGAACTCTCAGTCCACAGATGGTAAAGGGGTTGGGCAACTGGTCAGAAGGAGATTACAGGAGACTCTTTGCTGGAACTGGGAGCAAGACTCTGTTACACTGCTCATATGTCGTTCCGGGTCACAGTCCCACGGTGAGGAGGAGCATTAGCAGGATATAGCTTTGGGAGAAGGAATAGACTTGATTTTCTTGGATACAGAGATTAGAAGTTACTAAGGCAGATTTAGGCTTGATGTAAGGGGGAGAAAATCTTAGGCAATTAGAAATGTACCAACTAGCATGGGATGCCATGGGACATAACAGGTTCTCTCTCACTGTAAATCTTCAAGTAGAGCAGTCTCTGGATGACCATTTGTCAGGGACATCATACAGAAGATAGTCATTTAGGTAAAGGTAGGGATAATGGCCTCTAAGGAAAAAAAAATACAAGGGGACACTACAGTTATGTTCAAGCATTTGAATGGTTGTCACATAGAAAATGGATTAAACTTGCTTTGCTTGGGTCCAGAGAGCAGAAGTAGGAACAATGAGGACAGTTTCAGAGGCATTTGGGCTTGGTATAGGGAAAAGGGGAAAAAAAACCAAAACTCAATAATTAGAGCTACCCAACAGGAGAATGGGCTGCCTCAGGAGGAAATCAGTTGCTCTTCAATAAATGTCTTCAAACATAAATTGGACAATCACTTGTCAGAAATGTTCTATCCTCATTGTGATATGAGTTGCGCTAGATGTACTAGATGCCTGCTCTCTGAAGCCCCTTTCAACTTAAATTTTCTGTGGACACAGTTTAACCTTCATGGTTGAACTTTTCATTCAATTCCACACTCAGGACCAAATCTGAATGCAAGTTTAATTGAGTCTCTTTAAAGAAAGTTTTCTACCATAAATAACTCACACAGGGTTGAGAAGGAGAATTATGCTAAGTGATTAATGTTTTATCTTGCTGATTTTGCAAAGTAATATGGCCCTTAGGTAGAAAGCAATCCCACAAAGATGATAATTATTATTTTCATTCAAAAATTCAACTACTTTGAATGGCTAGAGAAAGACACATGTTACAAATCCAGTAAAATACTGATTTCTAGTGAAATTAGAGGAGAAGGAAAAGGGTATTTGTTTTTGTTTTGCCTTAGGCTCTAGAGAGAGTGACTAATTAAACAATTTCAAAAAGGCCACGTTATGAGGTAGGTATTACAAAATGGTATGCACTAATAAAAGAGCAAAGTCATGACATGCATTTATCTTATGCCAAAAAAATATGCAAATGCTTAAGACCCCCCATAAGAAGATGCAGAAGTGTAGGCAATAAAAATTAAGGCAGGACACATGTTTCAAATATTAACTGTAGGATATGAGAGAGTTGGGAGAGTGGATCCAAAAGGAAATAATAATGAGCAATACCAGGCACTGAAGACTGTCTAGAACGATACACATTCTGGCCTATAAAGAAACCACCTAATAGCTGAAGCATGGGAAAGAGGGCACTTTAGAACAATTGACTGGATCCATAAACCTCTGTACTCTGAGGCTGTTAACTCAGTGAGCTATCACATGTATGCCATCTGCACAGCACTCCAAGTCCAGTGGAAACCCAGGTCTATCTCCATTTTCAGGTCATAAATATGGAAGTAGTTTCATATGTCAGAAGAGTAAATTGAGATAAGCATCCATTCAAAACCAAGAATCTACATTCCTAAAAAATGGACTACACAATGTCTACTTTATTTTGATTTAATAGGGATTTCTTTATAAAAATGTAGATACAAAGCATATTTGTGACATTAAAACAGAATTTTAAAGAGTGATTAGCCCTAAATAGTTGGGCATGTTTAAGACAGATCAAATATTAAGACAGATTTCAAATTCTATACTACTTTCAAATCCTTAATGGGTCACTTCAAGTTGAACCATATAATATCTTGTAACTGCTACACATTTATCTTACCTTACAAAACTACAGAGATTTATAGATCTTTTAAGCAATCTAGGAAAATAAAATCCACTTTAAAGGGCAAAAATATCACTACCAGGACATAAGATACAAATCAAAGGGATTTTATTTCAGTATAGATGGAAAGTTACATTAGCCAAACTATCACTGAATTTAGATTATGAAGGATAAAGTTACAATTAACAGTATAATGGTCATTTAAGCATGACCATAAAACTGCCCTCAACATGCAAAAACACAGTTTATTTTAGGATAGTATTTCGGTAAATTGCTGAGAGAGTTATGTTTTCTATTATTAAAGATGGAAACTTACAAAGGGCAATTTAAAAAATTCCTGATATCAAATAGTTTTTAAATGTCCACCTCCCATATTAGAAACATTAACTAACTCTCAGCACAGTGCCTGGCACGTAATAAGCATATAATCAATGACTGTTGACTGACTGCTTACCGATCTTTGTTCATAATGTTCCCTATTAGGAAAATATCCACCCCATTACCCTCCCCTTCATCTAATAAATTACTCTCCCAAATATTCAAACGGATCTGTGATCTCATCAATTTGGGAGATCTCTTCAAGGATGAAGACTGCAACCAATCTGATAGAGGACTGGGCCTGGAGTCGGGAAGGCCTGAGTTAAAGTCTGGCCTCAGTTACTTATTAGCTTTGTGACCCTGGGCAAGTCAGTTAACCTCTGTCTGTCTCAATTTTCTCAACTGTAAGATGAGGATAATAATAGCCTCTACCAGTTGTTGTGACAATCAAATGAGATAATGACTATAAAGCATTAAGCACAGTGCCAGGCATATAGTAAGCACTATATAAATGTTAGCACAGGATCATTACCATCATTAAATGGTCAAAGGTTACAAGCTGGCAGTTTTTGGAGAAAGAAAGCAAAGCTATCAATAGCCATGTGAAAAAAATGCCCTAAATCATTAATAATAATAGAAACACAAATTAAAACAAATCTGAGGTACCAAATCATGCCCAATCAGATTGGAGGATGGAACACAATAAGTATTTTAATGAAAAATGGAAAATGAGAAGTATTTCAATGCACTGTTGGTGGGCCTCAAAATTATTCTAACTATTCTGCAAAGCAATTTGAAAGCATTCCCAAAAGCAATTAAACAGTATATACCAGAGGTGCATGCTCTTTGACCCAGTGATACCCCTACTAGGACTATGCCCCTAAACAGATCAAAGAAAGAAGAAAAGGAACCATATGTACAAAAGTATTTATAGCAGCTCTTCTTGCAGTGGCAAAAAATTGAAAGCTGAGGGAATGTCCACCAACCGGCGGATAGCTGAACATGTTACATGTATATGTTCATATGTTATATGTATTGAATATTATGGAATACTATTTTGCTGGAGGAATAATGAAGGGAATGGTTTCCAAAAGACCTGGGAAGATTTATAGGAACTAATGCAAAGTGAAGAGAGAAGAACTAGGAGCATAATTTATTTAATAACAATTATATTGTAAAGATAATCAGCTCTGAAAGACTTAGTAATTTTGAGCAATACAATGACTAACCACACTTCTAAAAGACTCATTATGAAACATAAATCCACCTCCAGACAGAGAACTCACAGACTCAGGTCAAGATTGAAGCATATTTCCTCCCCTTCTCCCTTCTTCCTTCCTATTTCTTCCAGCATAGCTAATGCAGGATTTTGTTTTGCGTCACTATACTTATTTTTAGTGAGCTTTCTTTTTCTAGCCTTCTCAATGAGTGGGGGAGGAAAGATGGAGAGAGAATGCAGAAATGAAAATAAAATATATTTGAATTTTTAAGAGATCTGGTTCTTGTGTCCTCCACTTCTATCAAGTAGTGCTAAAACACTTCATTGCCTTTATTTCAAAGTTGTTTTTCTTTATAATTTCATAATTACTGGATGAATTATTTTCCTAGTTTTTCTCTCTTCACTATGCATCATTTCAAATCTTCCCAGGATTCTCTGAATCTGTCCCTTTTGACTTTTTTTTCCACAGTACAATAATATTCTATCATCCTTATATAACATAATTTGTTCAGTCATTCTCCAAATGATGGGTACACCCTTAGTTCATAATTCTTTGCTCCAGCAAAAAGTGCTTCTTTGACTATTTTTAGACATATTTAGATCCTTTCCCTCTTTCTTTTATCTCTTTGGAATATATGGAGGACCAGCAAGAAGGTGGAAGATGCCAGTATAAGTTTCTGGAGCCTATCCATATGGCATTCTAGGCATGATGATTTTATATATGATTTAGTCATCTTTTTTTTGTTTTGGTATTACTACTTGGTGATTGTTTTTGACAACCATTAGAAAATAAGTGAATCACCAAGAAAATAATGATATGCAAAACTGAGAGTTGAAACTCTAATCATGTAGAAAATTACTAATTATATATTTAGAATAGAATTGTTATATTTTAAAGTAATTCCTAATTATATATGTATGTATATATAATTTTCCATTCACTTACAGTTCTGAATAATTACTTATTAACTTGTGTTATGAACTATTTTTAAGTATTTCTCAACTGTATATGAACATTTGCTTTTGAGTTTTGATAGTATGACAGTGCCATCTCACCTAATTGTGTGCAGTAACAATTTTCTTAAATCAATCATTTAAAAAAAACTTATCTTAAGAATAAAATTGTAATTTGAGAATTGGAGCTATATTTCTATTTTATTATGATAAATGTTATATAATTTTAATAATTATTCTTTAACAAAAGATAAATGACCTATACATATTCTGTAAAGTAAATTTTTAAAGTTTACCTATTTTTCTTAGTTTTCAATTAAACAATATTTTGTTAAGATTAAAAAAACTGAAATTTAAGATTCTGATGAAAAACAAAAAGCAGCTGCATTTAATGATGAATTCATTTTAAATGTTAATTATTAGTGCTATAGTTTTTAAAAAACTTCATTTTACAAGGCTGCACTGTGAAAAATCATATTTATTGCAGTGTGAATTATTATATGTGATTTTGACATCCTATGTGTTTAAATTTTGTTTTTATGCTGTCTTCACAAATAAACGTTTTCTTGTTCTATACTTGAAAAAATATCATAAACATAAGGATTTTCATATACACAACAGAAAAAGAGGATTTTACTTAAAGCCATCAATCTCCAGATGTATTATGTATTTTGTAATAATTTTGATTATTTTTCTCTTTTTATTGCCTCTTGAATTCTATTAATATTGTATAGAATTATGTTGGTGATTTTTGTAAATTTATTTTGCAGACATTTATTATGCAGATTAACAACTTTATTAAAGTTATTATTAATCATCTCAATTTGTATTTTTACTATATTCCTAGGATATTCTGAGTTTCACCAACAGGGATAGTTTTAACACTTCTTTGCCTATATTATGCTTTTAATTTCCTTCTCTTGTCCTATTGCTATTACTCCCATCTGTAGAACAGTAGGAAATGACAGAGAGAAGAGTGGCCATCTCTGCTTTACCCTAGTATTTACTGGGAAAGCTTCTGTTGAAACCTAATTATATATGATGTCTGCTTTCGTTTTTACATAAATATTTTTATCGCTTTTTTAAAAAGATTTCTCAAAGCCTAGATTTTAAAGTTCTTTTAAAAAATAGTACTGAGTATTGTACTTTGTCCAAAACTTTTTGAGATGTGTTGAGATAATCATGGGGTTTTGAAGGTATTTGTTTTTAATAGGATTAAATAAACTGATTATTTTCCTAATATTGAATCATCCTGGCTTGCCTGGTAAATAACTTACTTGGTTATAATGAATGATTTCTTCAATGAATTGTTATAGACTGTTTGACAGGATCCGATTAAAAATTTTAAAATCAATATTTATTAATAATCTGTAATTAATGGAGTTTCATTCTCATGTGTTTTATCCTTTCCTAGTTTATGACTATATCTGTTCCATAAAAAGAATCAAGTTAAGTGTTTTCTTTCTCTATTTTGAGAATAATTTGTGCAGCACTGATACTAATCATTCTTTAAAAGTCTGATAAGGGGGCAGCTACGTGGTGCAGTGGATAGAGCACCGGCCCTAGAGTCAGGAGGACCTGAGTTCAAACAATCTGGCCTCAGACACCTGATACTTACTAGCTGTGTGATCCTGGCCAAGTCACTTAACCCCATTGTCTAGTGCCCCCCCCAAAATAGTCTGATAAAAGTTTCCTGTGAATCCATCAGGAACAGGATTCTTTTTCCTTTGGTAGATCCAATATATGTAGTTCTCTTTTTTTCTAGGGGGGGGCACGGGAGGAAATTGGATTATTTAAGATCTCTATTTGGACTTCTATTAGTCTGGGTATTTTATACTTTTGAAGGTATCCCCCTATTTCTTTTGTATTCTTTTGTTTTGTTTTGTTTTTCATTTTTTTCCCTTTAAACTTAAATACTAAAACTTAAATACACAATAAGAAAAGAAAAATAAATATATTATAAACTTATATATTAAAACATATACAAAATAAGAAAAAAAAGTATTGCCATGCATACAGCACAACATGAGAGGATTCAAAATATATAACAATAAATTTCCATTTCAAGAAAGCCTATACAATAAATACTATACATTATGTTCAGAGCCATGTTTTCTTTGCTTCCTTGTAAATTTCCTTTTGTTTTCTGCTGTGTAATTTATACTTTGTTCCCTCCCTGCCCCCAACCGCCCGGTAGGCTACAATTAAGCATGGACAAATTTACACACACACACACACACACACACACACACACACACACACACACACAAAGGCATAAATACATACATACATATACTTAGATATCTGCAATCATACTTACATATAGACATATGCATTCATATGCATCTATGTAAGACAGTATATACTTATTCATCCTCTGTTTCTCTGAGGATGGATAACCTCTGTCTTCATAAGTTCAAGTCTTTCTGTATTTTTCTAAGTTCACCGACTTATCATTTCCTATACCACAGCAATATTCTAACTTTATACTGCCTAGCTATTTTAAATAGTCTAAAACAATACTGATTAATATGGCTGACGTCGTGTAGTTTCCCTATTTTCCTCTTTTGATTAAATCTATTTTAGCTTTAACTGTGTCTGAGATCATGATTATTACCCCTGCTTTTTTTCCCCTAATAAATTCTACTTCTGAACTTTATTTTGTTTGTACATATCTCTTTATTTCCTATCCCTCCTGACTCTTCTACTTTACTTCTACTCTCTACCTTGCCCTCCTATTACTTAACCTACCCCACCTTGAAGGATCCTTCCCTTATCTTCCCACTCCTCTTACTCTAAACACCCTTTTATGCTGCCCCTTACCCTATTCCCTCCTCCTCCTCTATTAAAATCCCTCCCTTATCCTCTCCCCCTCCCTGTACCCTTAGCTTTTTATTTCACTCTGAATTTATTAGAATTTTATACCCTTCTAAATACATATGTATTATTCCATCTTAAACCCATTCCCAATGAAAGTAGAGTTCCAGAACTACCAGCCCTCCTCCTCCATCTAATTCCTGTCAGTTCGTCCTCTTACACCTCATTTGTATAAGATAATTACTCTTTTTTACCTTTTCATAAACAGTTTTACTTTTTAGAGTCCTATCATATTCAGATCTACCCCAATCTTTCTTTTGAACTACCCAATTACTAATAACAATCTTGGACATACTAATTTTACATTTCCTCATATAAAAAGAAAACAGTCTGTCTTTACTGAGTCCCTCATAATTATGTACCTTATACTTCTCTTGGATCTTTTATATCAAATCTTCTGTTAAATTCAAGGTTTTTGTTTTGTTGTTGTTTTTTAAACAAAATCCTGAAAGTCTGGTAATTCATTAAATATCTGCTTCTTTTCATTCAGGATTATGCCTAATTTTGCTATGATATGATGGTATGATATTTTCGGCTACAATCCGAGTTCTTTGGCTCTTTGATACATAGTGTTCTAAGACCATTTGTGTTTTAGTGTCACCACTGCTAGGTCTTGAGTGATTCTAACTATGGCACCACCATATAATTTTTTTTTCTTCTTCTTACTCTTAACATTTTCTCGTTGAGCTGGAGATTTTGGAATTTGACTGATATTTCTGTAGGTTTTCCTCGTAAGACCTCTTTCAGGTGGTGATCAGTGGATTTTTTTCTACTTTCCACTCTTGTTCTAATACTTCAGGACAATCTTTAATTTTATTTTTTGTATTACTGTATCAAGATTCTTCTTTTGATAGCTTTTAGGTAGTCCAATTATTCTTATATTTTCCTTTCTTGATCTATTCTCCAGATAGTTGTTTTTCTTATGTTTCCTATTCACTTATATTTTTTCATTCTTTATATTTTGTTTTATTATTTCTTAGTCTCATAACTTTGCTGGCTTCCCCTTGCCCAATTCTAACTTTCAAGGAGTTGTTTTCTTCCTTAAGATTCTGAATCTTCTTTTCTAATTGGTTGATTTTCTCTTCATAATCTTCTTGTTTTTCTTGGATTGTTATTTTAAAAAAAATTTCTTCAATCTCTCTCATTTGACTTTTAAAGTCTTTTTTAAGTTCTTCTGTGAATTCTTTTTGGGCAGATGACCATTTGACATTACTCTCTGGGGTAGAAGAGGTTTTTTTCCTTCAGTATTCTCCTCTGAAGACAAACCTTGGTCTTCTTTCTATGGTTGGATTCTTTCTCCTTTGCCTGCTCTTCTTTTTTTTTTTTTAAATTTGTAGTAGCTTATGTTTTTGTAATCACCTTTAGTTTTGGGGTATGAAGGATAGTGCTTCTGGCCTCAGATACTCCTTCAGTTCTCCCCTCTGTCCTGGAACTGAAACCAAGACCTCCAGTCTCCTGTAAGTGCCCACAGCCTGTGGTATCCCTGTCCCACTGCTTCTGTATTCACCAAATGTGTGGTGGTTTCTTCTTGCCCAGGGTCAAGTCTTGGTAGCACAGCTGGGTCTGGTGTTCCTTATCAGCAGAGGTTCTCTTAATCTTCCCTCATACTCCCAACAGGGTCTTGGAAGTGAAAGTTCCTGTGGCTGAGGCCAAGGTTAACTCCCAACCCAGCAAGTCCCAGGGCTTGCTACTTGCTCTTTCAGCGCTACTAACCTGGAGGTATTTACTCTTCACAGAGACCAAACCTTGGTCTTGGAATTTTTCTTTGGATCTTCTCTCAGCTGTCTCAGGAGGACCACAGTTCTGCCCCAACTCCTGTTTATTTTCACCCTGTACATTTGCCCTGAGGCATTATTTTGTTTTATTTGTGAGGAAAAACCTGGAGAGCTTGGAATTTTCTGATCTACTCTGCCACCTTTCCAGAATCCTCTCCCTTTCTTTTGTATTCTTAATCCTGGCAGCATCTAACTGGGCATGGGAGATAATGACAGCTCTTTTTAATTCTTTTGGTTTTATTCTGATTTCATTTCAATCTTTTGGCATTTTGTGGATTTGATTTTCTTTCTTCTTTTTAATCAAGTTAGTTAAAGGTTTATCGAGTTTATTAGTATTTTCAAAGAACTAGTTCTTGGAGAAGGAAATGGAAAACCACTCCAATATCTTGGGGTACATGGGGTGTTCAGAAAGGACTAGCACCTCTGGTATAAGGCCCTGCCATGCTCTTTTCAGGGCTGCTCATTCACCTTTGGTGTCCACATGATTCACCCAAATCTCACATGTCGCTCCAAGAAGCTGTAGCATGTACACTGGCCACACTCTGGTAAACTCTCTTGGCAGATGAGCTAAACCAGGTTGAGGTAACTGATAGGCCTCAAATGTGCTGGTGAATCAGGGAGACGTCTACCTTAAGTATGTAAAGACTTTCACTAGCAGAATGGATGGATGAGAATAACTTGTTCCAACAGCCAGGAAGCAGCTGAAGCAGGCTCTGTGAAGCCCTTAGAGTTTGGTCAGTCATCTAAGATGCCAAGGCCATCCACTGCACCTGAGCCACTGTCAGTTATCTTGATTTTTGTCTCATCATTGAACTTCAATGACTCCAGAACAGTGAGGCTGATGACTTTGCACAATTCTGCCTCACTTAAATCCAATTTCATGCACAAGTCAAGACATCACCCCATGATTGACACTGGTCATCTTCGAAAACAAAGGACGAACAAAGATCATTTGCATAATTTTTTTTAGTTTCCAGTCAATCTACTTCTACTCTAATTTTTAATATTTTATGTTCTGTGCTTATTTCACATTTGTTCAGGCTGCCTTTATTTTTTTTAAAAAATGCATATTCGTTCATTAATCTCTTTTTCTATTCTGTTGATGTAGGTTTTTATAAGTATCATTTTTCTATTGAGGACTCCTTTATCTGCAAACCAGAAATTTTAGTATGCTGTTTCATCATTATAATTTTCTTTCACACAATTAGTAATTGTTTCCATCATTTGTCCTTTAACTATTATTTAGGATTTTACTGCTAAGTCTCCATTTGGGTATGTGCCCTTTGTTTGTTCTCCCTGGCCTGATTCCTATTTTTATTGCATTATGGTCTGTTAAAGAAGTTTTCTATTTTGGCCTTTTAACACTTGTTTGCAATATATCCTATGTCCTGACACGCAGTGAATTTTTGTAAAGTTTTCATGTGGTACTAAGAAATACATGTATTCTTTAGCAGTCCCATTTAGAAAATCATACGTCTTTTTAGCTCTATTTTCTCTATGTATTTATTTAATTCTCCATTTCCCCTTTTGTTTATCTTTCCATTAGAATTGTTCTAAACTGAGAGGGGCATTAAAACCTCCTGCTGATGCCGTTAGAGTCTATGTTTTCTTGCAATTGATTTAATTTTTTTTCCCATTTCTTAATTCAGATGTGACAATATTTGAGGCATATAAGATTAATAATGTAGTTTGTTGAATATAGTTCTTTTCAGCATAACGTAGTTGCCTTCTTTATCTCTTTTTATGCTGTGAATATTAGTTTTTGCTTTGTCTGATAGCATGATTGCCACTCTTGTTTTTTCGGATTCACCTGATGCAGAGTTTGACCAACACTTTCATTTTTATTCTGGAATGTCAGTTTTTTAATTATGTAAGTAACAGATTGTGGGGCTTTGTTTTCTTATCTGATATGTCACTGTCATTCTATTGTTTTTTTCATTCCATTCATGTTTAAAGTTGTAAGCTATGTTTAAATTTTGCTCTGTCTCCAATATTATTTCTAAATTTTCAGAATTAGGGTTTTATTTCATATTCTTCCATAAAGAGAATAATATGTCTCTTCAGTTATTGTAGCTTTATCCATTTTAAGGTAACCCTACTCCAGCCAGCTCTCCTTCCTTCATCTTCAAATCCCATCCCCATTCCCTATCATGTCTTTGCCTAGTTTTGCTAAACTTAGTCACCTTTCTCTCTTTCTTTTGTCTAGTTTTCTAATTTTTCTCCTTTTTCTCCTTCTATTACATGATCGAGCAAAATCCCATTCTCTCCTGCAACTTGTTTTTATTAATTTTTAAAATTTAATTTTCTGTATCTTCTTTTTTCCAAAAAGGATTTCTTTGCTTCATTTACTTCATTATTTCTCTTCTTTCCATCATAGTTATTTATTTATAACCCTTATTCTGATTTATGTCTTGGTTAGTCTCTATATTCCTTATGGAATTAAAGTGACTAAGATACCAATTTTGAGTTCCATCTTATAAACTATTTCTATGGTGATTCTTTGGAAATCTTGTTCCCTGGGCTTTTGTGTCTTACTCTTAAAATTAGGTGATAAAGACAACAGAAGTATTCTTCCATGGTAAGATTTTCCTGTGTCCCTGTATTTACAGATCATTACTACCTTTTTCTCTCTTCATGATCCCTTTTCTCCCATTTGCTATGAAATTTCCTTTCTGGGTCCATGCCCTCCTAACCTTCTTGGTGTCAGCTGACCACAAAAGCTCTATTTCCCCTTTATCCTGAGATAGGATAAATGGTTTCTCTAAGAAACAAATCTGTATAGTTTCTAACAATTATAAGGTCCCTACCCCTATGCAGAATGTCACTCTTCCTCTATAGGAGAGTTCTTCAGTGGGATACCTTCCTATCAATGAATCAAGATTTCTCCTTGTTTCAGTCTCTTTCTTTGCCCTTTTACCCAATCTAATGTAGGCCCAATTCTTCCTGCCCTCAATGAGTTCACATTCTAATACAGGAGACAACTAAGTACATACAAGATACGTAAAGAGAAGAAGCAGGGTAATTTCAGAGATGGAACTATTTGAGTTGAGTCTTGGAGAAAGTCAGGAAGCTAATTTGCAAAGGTGAGGAGTGAAAGCATTGTAAACATGGGAGATAGCTCAGGAAAAGGCAGAGTAAGGAGGTGGTATGCTGTGTGTGAGGAACAGCAAAAAGGCCAGTAGAGGTGCATCATAGGTTTGTGAGTTGTTTTTCTATTGTGTCTGATTCTTCATGACCCCATGTAGGGCTGTCTTAGCAAAGATACTGTAGTGGTCTGCATTTCCTTTTCCAGCTCATTTTACAGATGAGAAAACGGAGGCAAACAGAGTTAAGTGACTTGCCCAGGATCACACAGCTATTAAGTGTCTGAGGCCAAATGTGAACTCAGAAAGATGAATCTTCCTAACTCCAGGCCTGGCACTCTATCTACTATGCCACCTAGCTGCCCATTAAATAAGTAGAAGGAAGTAAATATAAGAAGACTGTTAAAAGCAGGAAGGGACCAGGTTATGAAGAGCTTTAACTGCCAAACAGAAGACTTTATATTTAATACTGGAAATAATAAGGAGCCACTAGAGTTTGGGGGTGAGGGTGACATGATCAGGTTGAACCTTTAGAAAAATCACTCTAGCAGCTCAACAGGATAGATTAGAGTATGGAGAAAAGTGAACAAGAAAGATCAATCTGATGGCATAAGCAATCACCTAGGAAAGAGGTGATGTGGCTACACTGGATAGAGCCCTGAGCTAGATGTCAGAAGGATCTGAGTTCAGAACCGACCTCAGACACTTACTAATTGTGTGGCTCTGAGCAAGTACTTTATAAATGTTAGCTATTATCATTATCATTGAAGTAGCATAGTGGCAGCTTAAAGGAAGATGAGCCTGTGAGAGATGTTGTAAAAGGATAAAGGATGAGATCTGGCAACTAAGTGGAGAAAGTGAGAGTAAAGAGTTAACGATGAAACCAAGGATTTAAGCCTTGGTTCCTGGGAAGATGGTGGTTCCCTTTATAGTAATAAAAAAGGCCAGAAGAAAGGAGAGTTTTAGGGAACAGATAATGAGTTCCTTTTTGGATATGTTGTATTTGAGATGCTTACAGGACTTCTAATTCAAGATGTTCAAAACATAGTTGGTGATGAACTGGAGTTCAGGAGAGACATAAGGGCTGTATATATAGATCTGGAAATCATCTGCATAGAAAGGATCATTGAAACCATGGGAGCTGATGAGATTACTAAATAAAATTGAAAAGAACAAAAACAGAAGGCTGGCAAAGACAGATCTTTAGGGGATGACAATGGTTAGTGGACATGACACAGTCGAAGGAGACAGAGGCACAATAAGACAGAGGGAGAAGCAGGAGAGAACAGTGACATAAAACCCAAGAGTTGAGGGATTATCCTGAAGGAGATGACCAACAATGTCAAAAAGGATAAGGACTCAGGAAAGTCCATTAATTTTGGTCATTAAGAGATCATTAGCAACTTTGGAGGGAGCAGCTTCAGTTGAATAGTGAAGATGGAAGCCAGACTGCAGAGGTTTCAGGAGAGAAGAAAGGAAAGAAGTAAAGGTACCAAGTGTAGATATCTTTCTCAAGCAGATTAACTGCAATGAGGAAGAGAGAGATGGGATAACAGTTGCCATACCTGTTGGGAACAAGTAAGGGGTTTTAAGGATGAAGAAGACATGAGCAGATTTGTTGGGGGGAAGGAAGGAGGCAGCAGATAGGAAGAAATTAAAGATAAGAGGGAAAAAATGACAATGGAAGCAATCTGCTGAAGACGGGAGGGGACAAAATCAAGGTTGCATGAAGAGATGTTGGTACTGGCAAGGAGAAGGGGCATTTTTTCATAAGAGTGAAAGAGAAGAAGTTGGGGGACAATGTCTGAATGATGTGAAATAAGGATGGGAGTAAGGAGAAGCCCAACATAAAAGGCCTCCATCTTCTTAGTGAAGTATGAGGCAAGATCCTAAATTGAGAAGATGGAGGGAGAGGTTACTGTGGAAAACTTGAAGAAAGAAAACAAAGTCTGGAACAGCCCCTGTGGAGAGTAGAATAGTGAATCTATTAGGGAGAAAGACAATGCCCTGTTGCAATGAGAGCCTAGTAGAGATTATGTAATATAAATTTATAGTGGATCTAGCTGACATTTTTTTCCCAATTCCAATCAAAAGCATGTAAAAAGAAGTGAAGGAAATGGATAGTGGAAATAATTCAGGGTTGAGGTCTTACAAGGGATGACTAGCAAGAGGACAAATAGCCAAGGAATCTGAAAATTTGGCAAAATGTCCACCTAAGCAAAGTGAATGTGAGAGTATTTAGGATGAAAACTAAAAGGACAACAAATATGTAAAGGACAGTGTAAGAGAGGTATTATACTGGGAAAGAGCTACAAATTTTTTAACCTTTATTAAATTTAATTTCTTTAATTGATAAAAATATTTTCCTCCCTCCTACTCTTACCCTAATAAAAATTATTTTTTTTAACAAATTTGCTTGACAAAGTCAAGCAAAACCTATTATTGTACTTCCTATACATATGTATATGTATACAAACACATATGCATCCCAGATCTAGTATCCATTGCCTCTCTTTCACAAGCTAGATAGTATATTTAATCATGAATCCCCTTGGAATTTTGGTTGGTCATTACAATGATCAGAGTTCCTATATCTTTCAAAGCTGTTTGTCTTTACAATATTACTGTCATATTATGAGGCAGCTGCTGGTAGAGTGGATAAAGTGCTGGGCCTGAAGTGAGGAAGACCTGAGCTCAAAACTGGCCTTAGTTCTGGGAGACAAGTCATTTAACTTTCATTTGCCTCAGTTTCCTCAACTGTAAAATGAAAATAATAGCACCTAGCTATTAATAATGTTATATTAATATTAAAATTAACATAATAATTAATACACATAGATGGGGTTGTAGTGAGCATCAAATATGTTATTTGTAAAGAGCACTTAGCACAGTGCCTAGCACACAGTGTTATACAAATACTTATTCCCTCTTCCCTTTTGCCTTTCCTACTGTATGAATTACATTCTGCATCAGTTCAAACAAGTTTTCCCAGGTAGCTCCAAAACCATCCCTTTCAGTATTTCTTAGAATACAATAGAAGACTATCATATTCACAGATGACAATTTGTTCAACAATTCCCCAATCGATGGTCATCACCTCAGTTCCAGTTTTTTTACCACCAGAAGAAAGAGATGCTATAAACATTTTTGTACATATGGGTTATTTTCCTCTTTCTTTGATCTCCTTGGACTAAAGCCTAGTAGTTGTATTGCTTTCATAAAGACTGGAATATTTCACAACAACACAAACAGGGCATTAAGGTACCTATTTTCCACAGCCCCTTAGGTATTTTTGTATGGTTTTCTTCTGAATATAGCCTGTTCTATCCTCTGACCATTTATCAAATGAGGAATGGCTCTAATTCATATACATTTGAATAAGTTCCCTATATATCTTGGAACTTTGTTATAAAGATTTTTCCCCAGTTACCTTTTAATCAGTCCTACCAGCATTGGTTTTGTTTATGTAAATATTTTTAGATTTTATATAGTCAAAACTGTCCGTTTTATATTCTATGATCGTCTCTATCCTTCGTTTGGTCACCAACTCTTAACCTATCCCACAGATCTGAAAAGTAGTAACTTCCCTGATTTTCTGATTAGTTTATAATGTCTTTGTATATCCCCTGAGATTCCCTCAACTGGTCTATACTCAGTTTCTGCCAGACTGCCTTCTAGTTTCCCTACCAGTTTTTACTGAACAATGAGCTCTTACAACAATAGCTGAGATCCTTTTGTTTGTTGAATACTATTGTGCTTATTTGCTTCTGTATATTGTGTACCTAATCTGCTCAACTGATTTATCTCTTACGATTATTCTATTATCCTATTATAATATTCTATTAATCTATTATGATTAATCTAACGTGATTAATCAGTACCAGATCGATTGAAAATGATAGGAATGCATGTAACAACAGTGAAGGATAACTGAGAGACAATTCATGTCCCTCCACTTGGTTTCAAGAGAAAGTGAAAAATACCCACTCATACACTGGATAGACCTGCTGTGGCAAGCTCGTTAGAAGAGGTGGACATATGAGTAAACATGGGTAAATTACAATCAGCATTGTTGAAGGAAATAGCTAGATGGATTAGACCAGAGAGGATCTAAGCAGTTAAGTGCATACATTGTATTCAGTGACTAAACTGTAAGCTCTGTAATGGCAAGTACATCTTATCTAAAGTATAATTCTCCCAGTGCTGAGCACAATAGGTATTTAATAAATGTTTACTAAATTTAATTTTATAAAATTATACTGATTTCCAAGGTACTATGAATCTTACGAGTATAAGAAGAGGAGCCCACAATAGAGACAGAAGTGAAAAAGATTACATCCTAATTTCGGGGTCCTAAAATGTACTGAATACACAAATTTAAAGATCAACTTTCAAACCATCACAGATGATAGCAATAAAGAACCTGAGAGCTATTAGTTCAGAGCTCTCACTGGGAAATTGAGGCCCAGAGAGGCAAACTAACTTGGTCAACTTCACACAGGTATTAAGTAGCAAAATCAGGATTTTAATCCTGCTAGATAGGATTATCAACAGCCTGCTAGAAACTCTAAGTTCACAAATTCAAAGCATCCATAGTAACTCATTGTCTTCCTCATTAAATACGATGGCCCTTCAAATTTGCTTTTTCTTGTTGAAATAATCATGTGGCTATGGATATTTTGGTTTTAATATGATTAATTATTCTGATTGCTTTCCCAATGTCGAACCACCTCAGGTATAAATCCAACTTGGTCATAATGAATGATTTCTTGAATAAATTACTGAGTCTGTTTTTAAAGAATACTGTTTAAGATTTTTGAATCTATATTCATTAATGATGTTGACCTATAGTTTTCTTTATGAGTTTTATCCTTCTGTGGTTTAAGTATCAGAACTACATATGTCTCCTAAAAGGATTCTGCTAGGTTGCCTTCTTAATTTTTAAGAATAATTTGTGTAATATGGGTATTAATATGTCTTTAAAAGTTTGACAATTCACCTGTAAATTCATCAGGACCAGGAGATTTTTGGTAATTTTTTTTACAACTAGTTTTCTTTTCTGAGATTGAGTCACTGAAGTTCTCTATCTGGTCATCTGTCAGTCTGAGTAATTTACATTTTTGAAGGTATTTCTCTATTACTTTTGGGTTCTCAGTTTCTTTTGTATATAATCGTGTATGACAGATTTTTGTAATTCTGTACATTTCTTCTGTTTTGCTGTGATTTTACCTAGCTCATTAATTTTTTTTATTGATTTAATTTTCTGCCCTCTTCTTTTTAATCAGATTAAAGACTTATCAAATGAGTTTTTGGTTTCCAGTTTATTACTCTTGTAATTTTTAACATGTCCACTTCTATATTTATTTTAGGGTTAGTTTTTTTTTTATTGGCTTTCTGTTTTTTTTTTAATGCATATTCAGTTCACTTATCTTCTCTTTTTCTATTTTGATAATATATATTGGTAGCAATGTAATTTTTCTGTTGAGGACTGCTTTAGCTGCATCCCAGAAATTTTGGCATGTTGTCTGGTCATTATCATTTTCTTTTATATAAGGTTTCTATGATTTGTTCTTTGATTCATTCATTTAGCATTTCAGTGTTTTCTTCATCTGGATCTGTCTTTTGTTTGTGGTCTCTAATTCGAGACTATTTTTATAGCCATTATGTATGATTGGTAAAGGATGTATTTACTGTTTAGGTTACTTACCCAAAACAGACAGAGGTACATTGAAATCTCTGTCACTATAGTATTACTGTCTGTATTCTTATTAATATTGTCTGTATTGTATTACTGTCTATGTAATTGTGTAGCTCTGTTGTTTCCTTTATGAATTTGGATGCTGAGGCATTTAAAACATGTAAGTTTAATACTGATACAGATTTGTTATCTATGGTTCTGTTCTATACAATGTAGTCTTCTTGTTTATCCTTTTTATTTTTCCTGTTTCTTTTTGCTTTGTTGGATAGCATGACTGCAACTCCTGCTTTTCTTGATTTACTTGATGCACAGTAAAAAAAAAAATCCATCCCCTTGGTTTTATGTATGTCTTTGTTTTGGTCCCAGTTGGGTATCAGGCTCTTTCCCTCAGGTTGTACCACTGCCCACTCCCCAACACTCCCCTCCCTTCACACACACACACACACACACACACACACACACACACACACACACACACAACACACAACACACAGAGTTTACTGAACCATCCCTCTCTTCCTCAGCTTTTTGGCACAACAGTACAGAGTACTGCTGCTATTACAGCCTAGGTGGATTTCTGTCCTTTGGAATTTTAGTCTCTGAGGCATTGAGTGGGTGGGAGTGGGCCAGAAGGGGGTTGAACTTTACTCCAATCCAGATATGTGAAATGTCTTGCTTAATTCCCTCTGTTACTCCAATCTCCTGCAGTGCTCTGTTGCAGCACAGAACACTGTGGAAGTACTGGCTATCTTTGCCACAGCAAATTTCTACAGTTTGGAATTTGGACCTCCAGGCACTGGAAAGGAAAGGTGGGAAGATTAAGGGGGATTGCACTCTTTTGCAAGCCCCTTAGTAGCTTTGGCTAGCACAGCATTTCTGCCAGGAGCACGGTGGGAAGTGGGGGAGGGGGTGCTGAGTGAGCATGACTTAGTCATGAGTTCATGGAGTCTTTACTTTTAGCTTCTTGGTATCCTATACCATGGAGACAACTGATATTGCTTTATGTCTGGCACATAATTTGTTATTTTGGAGAAGTTTAAGAGGTTGTGGTGATCTGAGAAAATGTCTAGTCTTCCATCTTGTTGGTCATGTCAGAGCTTATTTCTTTAAAAAAAATTCACATATCTATGATATTTCAAAGTTTATGGACTGCTTTCCTCATAACAGTCTGTGAGTTAAGTCATACAAGAATTATGATCCTTGGTTTTCCAGATGAAGAAATTGAGCTTACAGAGTTTTAAGCAGCTTGCCTTGGGTTACACAAGCAGTTAAACAAGCAGTTAAGTGTTAAGAGTCATGATATAAACTCAGTTCTCCTTCCTGACTTTAAGTACAATATATTTTTCAAAGAATGAAAATGGGGACAAATGAAACAACCAAGAAGTCAGGCGTAGGCTCTTTTATCTATGTATACACTACAAAAAATGAACAAAGGTGGCATTCTCTTGTCACAAATATAGGAACTATATTTGCTGCTTTAATCATAAGACTGACTATGGTTTGATCCTTGATCTCATCGTCTTACACCTGTACCTTGAACAAACTCCTTTCTTATTGCTGCATGCTGAAATTTTTCTCCTCATTTAAGGCTCAGATCAAATGGCACCTTTTTCTTGAAAACTTCCCCAACTGAAAATTATTTCCCTTCTCAAATTTTCCAAGAGCACTTCGGTAAATTCTACAAGATGAGCAACTGCCAGTGATGATTTTTATATCCACAGTAATTAGCATACAGCAGTTAATAAATGACTGTGAGCTGAATTTGCTAAAATAAACAGGTTATCAAAATGCTCTGATGATGAATACAATATTCTTGTTTTTACTCATAAATTATCATAAGCTGCCTGAAGTACATTCTAGTTATAAAACAGGATATATATGGAGAGGGAGAGAAAGAGAGAGAGAGAATTAAGAGAGAGAGACAGAGAATTGAGACTGAGGTATTTGGACTCCAAATTAGTCCAGTACTCTTTGTTTTATACCAATCTGACATTCTAATTTAACCAAACTATTTAATTTTGTATTAAAACTATTTCGGGATTGAATTACAATATTCTCTTAACTGATTTGCCTGACTCCAATCTCTTCCTACATACCACCAGCAGATTATTCTACAAAAAATTTTAATGACAGCCCCTATTTAAAAAAAAAAATCTTTCAATGCCTCCTCAGTGTTTCTAGAAGGAGTTCATGTTTCTTATACTTGACCATCTACAATAAGGACTCAAGCTACTTCTCAACTTGATCTTCCAAAACATCCCTATTTGAACCTTTTATTTCAGCAAAAATGCACTACTGAGTTTGCTCCAGGCATATGAGATGAATTTCTGCCTTGGCAGTTTTCCTCATATTATTCTTTTTTTCATAAATGATCTCCATCCTTCCTTAATAATATCTCCCATTACTATCAATTAATGAAAAAGCATTTATTAAATGCTTATTGTTTGACAGGCACTAGTTTAGCCACTGGGTATACATACAAAGACAAAAATGAGTTCTCGGACTTTTGGGAGACAACATATATACCTGTAAGTATATGCATACATATGTGTATATGTATAAGCACACATATATAAATAATAACATTTATACATAGCTTTATTAGTGCCCAGCACTGTGCCAAGTACTTTATATTTATGATCTCATTTGGTCCTCACAACAACACTGGGAGGTAAATGCTATTATTATCCTCATTTTACAGATTAAGAAACTGAGACAAACAAAGGTTAAGTGACTGGTACATGGTCGCACAGCTAGTAAGCATCTAAGGCTGGATTTGAACTTACCTCTTCCTGACTCCAAGCCCACCACGTTATTCACTATGTCACCTTGCTAATGCCCACCCCCCATGTATATGTTATACATATAACTAAGTCACATATGTATAATTGCATATAACTAAGTTATAGGTATATATGCGTACATACACGGACACATGTATATTACATATACATCTAAATATGTATGTGTTTCTATACATATATTGGTTGGTTGGTGTCCATTCTCAAAGAGAACAAAAATTACATCACTATGTTGGAGTCAAGGTACAGTGTGTCTGACTGTAGCTGATCAGACCAATATGAGCACAGAAGGCTCTACTAGGTTGAGCACAAACAATCCACATGAACATTTTGGGTACAGATGGATCTAAATTTGCACATTTCACATTTCTTTTGAGCTACTGCAATTCTGCTTTGCTCACAGAGCATAGTGTCTTCTTTGATTCAGGCATGCCATGCTGGGTGGTCTTTTGCCAGTGTCTCCCATGTCTCACAATCAATTGGTCTTGATCGGTCTCTTTTAAGAGAGACCCTGACAGTATCCCTGTATTGCTTCTTCTGACCTCCATGTGAGGGCCAGTCTTGTGTGAGCTCTCCATGAAAGTCTTTTTTTTTTTTTTGTAGTGAAGGAAAGCCTTTATTACACTTCTTGTGAGAAGCAGGTACAACGCACTCTAGTAGCATGTGTGTGATGGTACAGGTGTAGAACCAACTTTTAAATAGTTAGTAAGATCCATATTCTACCCACCTGAGCCATGATTGGACCAGCTCATCTGAGTTACACTCTTCCTGAACTGCCCATCCCATGTTTCTCATCATGTTAACTGTACCCAGCTATCTCTGCCCTCAGGGTATGTCAGTTAATATTTAATAAGCTTATTAAGCAAGCACAGTAGAGAAAAGCCTTTGCCCTATCAAGGCCCATCCTTGACTCCTATAGGTTGCAACCAGTTTGGCCTCCAGGGCTCTTTCTTAAGGAACCAGTTGTTTGTAGAATGTTTGAGGCACTTTCTGATTGGGTGAAGGCATACAAGTCTTTAAGGCAAACATACATTTGGTATTCAAACACCTGGCCCAGGCCGTCAGAGTTGTACTCTCTGCACAACTCTTGGCAGTTTAGCTGGAGAAAGGACCTTAGTGTTCAGGACCTTATCTTGCCAGGTGATCTTCAGAATCTTCTTAAGACACTTTAATGGAAGAAATACATTTTCCTGGCATGATGCTAGTATACCGTCCAGGTGTCACAGGCATACAACAACAAGGTCAACATAATGGCTCTGTAGACCTTTAGTTTGGTAGGCAGTCTAATATCTCTTCTCTCCCACCCTTTCCTGCAGAGCCTCTCAAACACTGAGCTAGCTCTGGCAATGCGTGGGTCAACCTCATCATCTATGTGTACATTCTTAGAAACTTTGTTACCAAGATAAGTGAACTTGTCCATAGAATTCAAAATTTCTCCACTTGCTGTAACTGATGGTTCCACATATGGATGATGTGGTGCTGGCTGGTTAGAGAACCTGTGTTTTCTTGGTGTTGATTGTTAGGCTAAAATTAGCACAAGCATCCGAGAATCAATCCATATTTTATTGCATCTCAGCTTCATAGGCTTCATTGAATACACAATCAACTATGAAAAAAAATCATGTACCAACTCTCCCTCCACTTTAGTTCTGGCTTATGGTATTTTCAAGTTAAATAACTTATCATCAATATGGTAGCTGACCTTGATGCCATGTTTGTCTTCACTGAAGGTATTTGACAACATGGCTGAAAACATCATTCAAAAAAGCATAGGAGCGAGTACACAGCCTTGCTTCACTCCACTGGGGACCGGGAAAGCACAAGCACATCACCCGTTATCCAGAACCCAGGCAAGCATGTTGTCATGAAACTGACATACAATACAGATAAACTTCAGGCAACCAATTTTCCACAAGACCTCACAAGTGACAGCACTGAAGGCCTTGGTCAGCAATGAATATTGTGTACAGACCTATGTTCTGCTCCTTGCATATGTATGTATGTATGTCTATCTATCTATCTATCTATCTATCTATCTATCTATCTATCTATCTATAACTATATAGATAGATAGATATAGATATAGATATATATAGATATATATACACACACACATATACACATATACATGTGGGGGGGCAGGGCGTAATTCAGGGGATGGGGAGTTACTAGCAAGTGGGAAAACCAAGAAAAGTCTTATATACAGGAAATGGTACTTGAGCTGAGCTTTGAAAGAAGTTAGAGATTCTAAGAAACAGAGGTAAGGAGGAAATAACATTCTAAGAATGAGAGAAAACTGGAGCTGCTGCCCACCACACAGGACTGAATCAAAGATCCAAGGCAAAGGGGCAGTTGTTACTGTTGTTCCCAGTTGTGTGCTGAGCGCAGAACAAGTTCCTAGAGGCACATGGTAGCTATGTGGGCGGCTCAGATTCCAGAAGCATTGTACAGCTTCTCAGACCAATGGAGAGGTGCAGTTCCTCTGAACCTGGAAAGCCTACCAGTGTACTAATAGTGCCTTTAAAGACAGTAGAAGACAAGGACTGAAGAGAACCCAAAGCAGTGAGGAAAAAGTCCTCAAAGGGTAACAAATAGATTCATTTTGCAGAAATAGTTTCCTTGAGGGTGAGTAATTAAGAAAAGAAAGAATAGAGAAAAAAGTCATTTGGTTGAATATCTTAGAAGATAAGGCAGAGGAGTTACATTTAATATGAAGGGTTACTGTCTGCATGATCTTGGTAAGTCATTTGACCTCTTTCAGCCTCAGTGGCCTAATCTATAAACTGAATACTGTGAACTTGACCTCTGACCTAAGACATTAAGAAGATGCTAGATATTACAAGATCACAGACTTGGAAGGCATCTTTGAAAACATAGAATCCAATCTCTTCCTTTTACAAAGGAGGAAATGGAGGCCCTGACAGGTTAAGGGACTTGGTCACAGTAAAACAGCCAGGAACTGAAGACAGATTCTTTTTTAGCTCCAAATCCACTGCTATCTCCATTCCATCAAGTTTCTCTTGAACATGGAAGTGACATGAGGAAACCACGAAGTATCATATCCACTCTTTCCAAAGAGAGAACACAGACACAGGTCCATTTAGAGACAGGGCAGTACTTTGTACAGAGTGGGATATTGGGAAAATAGAGCTATCATTCTATCACATCAATGAGAAGAGTTAAAATCCACTCCAATGTCTGATACATATAAGTCACAGAAATGTGGTAAGAACTAGTTCCTCTTGCTCAGTGGCGATTCTCCTTGACATAAGTTTCCATACTCTCTTTGTTTCTACTCAAAATTAAACTACAGGCAAATTTCAGAAACCAGACACAAGATTCCAGTATAGAAAGTTAACTCTCTATTAAAAAGCAACTATGGTTTAAAAAAAATCTGCCACTTAAATCAGAATAACATTCCACCACATTAACCATGATCCTGAATTTGTCTGGGCAAACAGCACCTGCTTCCCACAAAATTCACAAATGTGAAGAAAATTACAATTAAGCTTGCAAGGTGTGCAGAGCTGACTGGACCTGGGAATTCATGAAGACATTTCCATATGGAACATGGATTGAAAGGAAAACCATTCATAATTTTAGCTCTCTAAGACAACTCTTAACCACAACCTGAGTTTACAGTCTATGTTAGCAGCACAGCTTTTAAAAAATACCTCTACAATTCTAAATAGATTTATCTACAGCTACTCCCCAAAATATGCTCCTCAGGTTACACAGTGAGGGCTTCAGAAATTCTTTAATGTTATTTTGGACTGTACTTGAGGTTTCCCCGGTATAGGGAACTCCAAGATAAGCACCTAGGCTAACCCCTGAAGCCTTCAAAAGCTGCCTAGGACACTAAGGTTTAGTGACTTACCCAGGAGTACCGAGCTAGGATATGTCAGAGGAAGGACATGAACCCAAGTCTTCCTGACTTGGAGACTCACTCTCTATCCACTGTGCAAAAGGTTACTTTTCACATATTTCAATTCTTTAACTACTATATTATTTAAATCTCGATATTTTACATCTTCATGGTGTTGTGCCTTATTTTCATGAGTAGATGATAACCACTAGGATTACATACAAAATCCTCTGTTGGGTTTTCAAAGCCTTTCCAATCTTCTTAAACCTTACTTATCCCCTCTCATTCAGGGACAATGGCCCCCTTGCTATTCCTGGATTAAGATACTCCATCTTCTAATTCCATGCAGCCCCCACACCTGTAATACTCTATCTACTCATCTCTACCTTTTGCTCTCCTTGACTTCCTTCAAGTCTCAAGCCAAAATCCCACCTTCTATAAGAAGCCTTTCCTAACTCCCCTCAATGCTAGTATCTTCCCTCTGTTGCTCCTCCCTGACTTCCATGTAAGGAGGGGGCCTTGGGCAGCCACCTTGTCATTTCCCATATGGCTGCTCTCCTAGACTTCTTCATTATCTCTAGAAACATCTTCCTGCAGGCAGCATCAACTCTGAGACTCATACCTCCTCAGTATTCCTTTTCTCTTAGGCCCTTCCCCTCTGACTAGATAGGATGGACATCAGAGAACTATTAATAAATCCTCTATTTAAAAAGAGGTCCTGGGGCATGGTACAAGAGGGCAAAGTGAAAGCAGTGACTTGCTTGAGCTCTCCCCCAAACTGTTCGAAATACCTATAAAAAATGGCTCTAAACAAATTCTAAAGCAGCAGAACCCACAAAAAGACAGAGTGAAACACATTTACAACCCAAGACAGCCTGGATGATTGATCTGAAAGGTATATCGCGCCACGTAGGTAGAGGAGTGCAGTTCGGCGTGGGCATGCAGGCCCCAGCGAACCTGGAGCGGGCAGCTGTGGTGGTTTCCAGACTTCTCAACCAAGAATGCCAAAGACAACTTAGAAGGTCAGTGGGAAAAGTCTGTTTCTGCGGTGAGAGAGGAGCTAGGTCTCAGCCTCATTTCTCTAGAGAGCGTGGCCGGGGCAGCGGCTGCCCCCATAAGCTTAAGGCCCACAGACTGAGGGGGAATCGGATGGCTGATCAGAGGGGAACTGCAGGGATCTCTTTGCCAGTACTGAGGCAGGAATCTCTTGCTTTGCCCGTGCTTGGATCTGGGTCACAGTTCTGGGTGGCAGTCCTGGGGCGAGGAGGAGCACTGGCAAGGCCAAACCTGTAGTGCAGCTTGTAATGGCTGGGGAGAGGAAACCCTCCACACAGTTCCAGGACAGAAAGGAGTGCTTGTGGTCACTAATAGACCAAAGCACAGGCCAGGAAAGGAGTAAACACCTCACCCCTTATCATACCACCTTGCAAGAACTGAAAATTTACAGGTTGCTAGAAGTATCTCTGAAAACAGCTGTACAAACCCCCGAAGCTTAGGACAGTACATTCTCCACACTGGAAGCAGACTCTTACCTTAACAAAGAGTTTAAAACTCAAGTAATTGGCCAGGATCATGAGCAAGTAGCGCAAAAAGAGTCAGACTATATTATCTTACTTTGGTGACAAAGAAGATCAAAACATACAACCAGAAGAAGACAACAAAGTCAAAGCTCCTACATCCAAAGCCTCCAAGAAAAATATGAATCAGTCCCAGGCCTTGGAAGAGCTCAAAAGGGATTTTGAGAAGCAAGTAAGAGAAGTAGAGGAAAAACTGGGAAGAGAAATGAGAGTGATGCAAGAAAATCATGAAAAACAAGTCAACAGCTTGCTAAAGGAGACCCAAAAAAATACTGAAGAAAATAACACCTTAAAAAATAGCCTAACCCAAATGGCAAAAGAGGTCCAAAAAGCCAATGAGGAGAAGAATGCCCTAAAAAGAAAAATTGGCCAAATGGAAAAGGAAGTCCAAAAGATTACTGAAGAAAATACTTCCTTAAAAATTTAAATAGAGCAATTGGAAGCTAGTGACTTTATGAGAAATCAAGACACTGTAAAACAAATCCAAAAGAATGAAAAAAATAGAAGACAATGTGAAATATCTCATTGGAAAAACAACTGACCTGGAAAATAGATCCAGGAGAGAGAATTTAAAAATTATTGGACTATCTGAAAGCCATGATCAAAAAAAGAGCCTAGACATCATCTTTCAAGAAATTATCAAGGAAAACTGCCCTGATAATAGAACCAGAGGGCAAAATAGAAATTGAAAGAATCCACCGATCTCCTCCTGAAAGAGATCCCCAAAGGAAAACTCCTAGGAATATTGTAGCCAAATTCCAGAGTTCCCAGGTCAAGGAGAAAATATTACAAGCGCCAGAAAGAAACAATTCAAGTACTGTGGAAACACAATCAGGATAACACAAGATTTAGCAGCTTCTACATTAAAGGACGCAGGGCATGGAATATAATATTCCAGAGGGCAAAGGAGATAGGATTACAACCAAGAATCACCTACCCAGCAAAACTGAGTATAATCCTTCAGGGGAAAAAATGGTCATTCAGTGAAATAGAGGACTTTCAAGCATTCTTGATGAAAAGACCAGAGCTGAATAGAAAATTTGACTTTCAAATACAAGACTCAAGTGGAACATGAAGAGGTAAACAAGAAAGAGAAATCATAAGAGACTTATTAAGGTTGAACTGTTTACATTCCTGCATGGAAAGATGATATTTATAACTCATGAGACTTTTGTCAGTATTAGGGTAGTTGGAGGGGAAAAAATTATATGTATGTATGTATAGTAGTATAGATAGTAGTAGATAGATAGATAGACAGAGGGACAGGGTGAGTTGAAGATTAAGGGTCATATCTGGAGAATAAAATTAAGGGATGAGAGAATTATACTAGGAGAAGAAGAAAGGGAGAGGTAGAATGGGGTAAATTATCTCACAAAAAAAAGCTCTTCAGTGGAGAGGAAATGGGGGAAGGTGAGAGGGAATGAGGGAATCTTATTCTCTAGGATTTGGCTTAAGGAGGTAATAATATACACATTAATCGGGTATGGAAGTCTGTCTTACCCTACAGGAAAATAGGGGAGGAAGGGGACAAGAGAACAGGGGGATGATAGAGGGGAGGGCAGTTTAGGAAAGGGGGTAATCAGATGCAAATACTTTGGAGGAGGGACAGGGTCAAAAGAAAGAACAGAATAAATGGGGGGGGGGGGATAGGATTAAGGGAAATAGAGTTAATTTTTCACAACATGTCTACTATGGAAGTGTTTTGTATAACTGCACAGGTATAACCTATATTGAGTTGCTTGCCTTTTCAATGAGGGTGGGTGCTCGGGAGGAGGGAAGGGAGAAAATTTGGAACCCCCAAATTTTAAAAACATGTTAAAAAAAAGTTTTCACATGCAACTGGAAAATAAGAAATACAGGAAATGGGGTACAGAAGTCTATCCTGCCCTACAGGAAAACAGAAGGGGAAGGGGATAAGAGGAGGGGGGCAGAGACAGAAGAGAGAGCAGACTAGGGGAAGGGGTATTCAGAATGCATACCATCTTGGGGTGGGGGAAGAGGCAAGATGGGGTGAAAATTTGGAACTCAAAATCTTGTGGAAGTAAATGTTGAAAACTAAAAATAATAAATTTATATTTAAAAAAAAGAATTGGCATGGTATAGGAAAAATAGAATTACATGGGGAAAAGGACAACAGGTTTTCTGTCAGGCCTGAGAAACCCAGGGCTGGGAAAAATAATGAACATGCAAACCAAAAATTGACTGCAAAAATTCCAAATGTTTGTAATAATTAGGCAGGTATGACATGGCTAGTATTACCTGCCAAAATGTCTGTAGAACAGAATCATAAAATTTGTAGAGGATTTCAATTTTAATAGCATGGATAATAAATGAAGGTAAAAATGTAAATAAGAATTGGGAGAAACTAATTGTCCCATAAAGCATATTTGTGGTTTTGCTTTTCAAATGAAATCCAATCTTATTTTCCAATCAAATATTTCTCTCAGTTTCCTGTAGGCCTAGAATACTATAGATATCATTTCATATGAGTGGTGATTAAATGAGATTCTGGTCTCTGCAGAACAAAGGAACTTTGGATTTGACTTTTACTTTGCCTTTTCTTTTTGGGGAAAAAAATATTCAACAAAAAAATAACAAAATGTTGCATTGGTTTTGAAGAGCTTGATTGTTTCATTCTGTGGTTGTTCATCAGTGCAAACTGTCCATTGCTCCATTTTTTATATATGCAAATAGGAAAATATGCCTACTGGTATGCTTGTACTTCTGCTATTGATTTATGGCAACAACAGCCTGTTTATTATTTTATTACAGAATGATGGCTCCACCAAGAAAGAACTGAACCTTTCTGACTAGTATGTAACAATGAAAATAAGAATAAATTGTTTTCTCATCATTAAAAAAAAATAAATAAATAAGTAAAAAGAGGTCCCAGAACATCCATCTCATCATCTCCCACCTACCTTCAGAACTTTTTCATGGCCTTGCACCTAGTACCCTCCAAAACAAATGCTTTAAAATTTTCACTATGGAAATTTTTTTTTCACAGAGCCAATTAACATCATTTAGTCAAGGCGTGACTATACAGTAACATCCACAACCTACTGTAATGCTTCCCCCCTTTCCTATACTTAGAAATAAAGAATCACTGAATATTTAGGTGGGAAAAGATCTGAGATGATCAAGTTCAACTCATACTTAAACAAGAATCTTTGACAAATGGTTATCCAGTCTTTCCATAAAGACCTGTAGTGAAGGAGAATCTGCTGTATCCTGAGGCAGCCTGTATGACTTTTATAAAGTTCTAATTCTTACAAAGTTTTCCCTTATATCAAACTGATAAACTTCCATTCACTGCTGGTAGTACTGCCATCCATGGGCAAGCAGAACACATTTAATCCCTCTTCAACATGACAACCCTTCCACAATCCTTTAAAACAGCTCTAACATTCTCCATGAGTCTGCTCTTCTATAGGCTAAATATACCAGTTTCCTTCCACTGATCCTTATAGGACATAAACTCAAGGTCTGTCATCATCCTGGTACACTGTCCAGCTTAACTATGCCCTCAAACTGTGCTATGAAGAACTTAATACAATGCTCTAAATATACTCTAATAAGGGCAAATAGAAGAGTAATCCACCTAAGAACCAACCCTTGTGGAAAGGCTACCTAGAAACTGATTTTGCAGGGGCTAGAGTCTCACTTCCTCAGTGACCACAACTAATGAATATATGAAAAAAAAAAAAAGAGTTCCCACCAGTGAAGTCTTTGGCATTGTTAAATGGTTCAATATCAGAAATGGATATAGATTTATTGGACAAATATACTGAAGTACTGCCTGTATGGCCACTGCACCCTAAAGGACCATGGGAACTTTCCATCTGATTTGCTGCCAAAACTTGCTCTATGTGTTGCTTCCTCTACTGAAATATGAGCTCCTTCAGAGCACAGATGATCTTACTTTTCTATTGTGATCTCCAGTGCTTAGCACAGTATGTAATGCACACTCACTCATTCATATTCCTTCACTACTTCTTTAGTCCTTAACATTGTGCCTCTTGGTGCAGACAACTATTAAATTGAGTGAATTTATAGATAAGACCTGCTACAAAGTATGATTTATAAAAGCTTTCCTGCTCCCTTCCCATGCTTTGAAAGATGTCTCTTTTGAATAGTCTAAAAACACCTTATTTTATTTTGGCTACCATATCCCAAACTAAAATCCTCAGATCTTTTTCAGATGAAATATTGCCTAGCTGTACTTGTCAAATGTTATAGCCTGTCAAGATCTTTTTGAATCCTATCACACACCCTATTAGCTGTTCCTCTCAGCTGCGTGCACTCTGTTACTATGAAAAAGCCTACCCTCTATAGAATGATCCTTCCTTGGAATCAGGAAAACCCAGATTTAGATACCATCTGAGACATTTACTAGCTTTGTAACATGGGTAAATTCCTTAATCTCTCTGTGCCTCAATATCTTCATCTGAAAAATGAAGGGGGTGGACAGGTCATACATTCTATATATATGATCCTTTGACCTATGCCTTTATCTAAGTCACTGACGTGAATGTTAAACAATACAGATCTGGGGCATTCCACAAGAAACCTCCTTTAAAGTCAACATGAAAATACAGATGACTACTTTTGGGGTTTAGCTACTGAAACAGTTCCATGTTTGGCAAATTATATTAATTTCCCAACTGCTCTCCATCATGTACTTAAAAAAAAAGAGCATAAGGGACTATAAGAAATGTTTTACCAAAACCTAGATACTATATCTACAGCATTTCCCTGATCTACTTGCTAACCATATTTCTCAAAAATTCTGTTAGTCTGGCATGACCTAGTTACAATGAAACCATGTTGTTTCTTTGAAACAGCCAATTCCTTTTCTAGATGTTTATTTCTTTGGTATCTGTCTTACGCAATATTTTTTATGGATATGTTTTCACATTATATTCACTTTTTCTTATTTAAATTTTTTACAATTTCTCTCTCATCCCCCCTTTTCCAATTTAACAATAAAAAAAATTGAATGCTCATAAAATGCATAGTCAAGCAAAACAAATACTCACATTGGTCATGTACAAAAACGTATATTTTATTCTGCATTTTAAGTCCCCCTACAGCAGGAGGTTGGTAGCATGATTCTTCTTCTGTTAGTACCCTTTCTTTCCCATTTTTTTCATTACTTTTCTTGAGATTCTTCACCTTCCCTCTTTCAAACAAATTTTGATCTTTTTCTAGCTCTATAAAATAGAACTCTGGTTGTTTGATTGGTACATCACATTTATTTCTGAATATATTAGTTTCTTACTTATGCTGGGAACAATTCCTTATAACAAAGATGAAACCAGAAAGCACCCCCCTCCATTAAAAAAAAAAAAAAGGCAGTCCAGCAAAGCTGGTCCAATCATATAAGCAATATTCTACCTCTGCAGTAAAGGGAAGAGGTAAATTGCTGCAATTCCTCTTTAGGGTCAAGCTTCGTAATCATTGTAATTACACAATGCTTAGTTTTCTTTTTCTTCTTTCTTTTGGCATTGCTGCAGTGTTTTCCTGGTTCTGCTTACAATACCTTGCAGCATTTCATTGAAATCTTCCAATACTTCTGAACTCTTCTCATTCATTATTTTTGTGTCATAGTAATACATCATTACATTCACATACCAGAATTTGTTTAACTATTCCAAAATTGATTGACACCTACTCTGTTTCTAATTCAATTTTTGTTACTACTAAAGGTGCTGCTGCAGACACTTTGGAATACATAGGTCTTTTCTTTCTGTTTCTGCCCTCCCTGGAGTATATGACCATCAGTAGGATCTGCGGTACAAAAGATATGGTCTTTCTAGCCATAGTTTTAAGCTTAATTCCATACAACTCTCCTAAATGGTTTGAAGTAACTCACAGGTCTATCTAATCATCTTCCCAAATCCCAAATTCCACTCCACCCTCCAACAATGGACTATTTTCATCTTTTGGTATCTTTGCCAATTTGCTGGGTAGGAAATAAAACTTGTATGTTGTTTTAATTTGCATTTCTCTTATCACTGCATCTGTTAAAATTTTTATTGGTATCTTTAAATTACCTCTATTTTGAACCATGCTTAATACAGCTACTAGAAGCTTGTGATTCTTATAACCACCTCCTCTGTCTATGTGTACCCCTTTAAAATGGTGTAGTAACAACACAGTTCTCAAGAGTTACGAGTATTATCTTGTCTTGTAGGGATGTAAACAGTTTGCTTTTATTGATAACATGTTGTCTTTTTTTCTGTCCCGTTTTACCTTTATCCACTGAGCCACTTACCTATCCCCAAGTATAATTTGTAAGCTTATTGTAATTTATGGTATAAGCTATAAGATTCTGGTCTCAATCTAATTTCTTCTTAATGCTTTCCGATTTTCTCATCAGTTCTTGTCAAATAGGGAATTCTTTCATTCTATAGTCTTGAGTTTATCAAGTATTTTTTGATCTTTCAAAGATAAGGCACAATGGCTCAGTAATCACATTTCATGGTTGTGTTTTCTCTCTGTCAATGGATATAATTATCCCATTTGCCTCTAACATCAGTTCTAGCCTTTCTCTGATGCCAAATGTAGCTATTAAAAAACAGAAACAATAACCTTTTTTGTAGCCCTTACCTCCTTTACCAGTCTAGATTCATTTTGAACTTTAGCATTGCGATGCTATTCTTAAGAAACCATGCCATGGCTTTCATATTCACCTTCCATTACCTACCCTTCTTTCATCTTCTTTATGTATCATTTATTTTTCTTTTTATGTTTTATTGATGTCATTTATTTTTTATATCACCACCCCTGTTCAATATATGCACTTTCTATTGCTTTCTCTCTGGTAGCAAAGAAAAACTGAGATATACATCTAATGGTGTTTAAAAAAAATGTTCCACCTCTCAAACATAAAGACAAAAGTATGTTTCATCATCTGTTCCATGAAAGCAAGAAAGTTAGTTGCAATTAATCTCTGTTCATGCATCTTTCATTGTTGTCATTTGCATTAGTGCAGACTTTGTGCATACTATTCTCTTGGTTATACCTTCTTTGCTCTGTAGTCTTCCCATTTCACATCTTTAAAATTTTTACTCATGTTTTTAAATTACTTTCATTTCCAAATATATCCTTCTTCACTTCCCTACCCAAAGTCATAGTTTGTAACAAAAAACAAAAAAGAAACAAAAAGCAGTTCAGCAAAACTAACCAAAATATCAACTAAGTCAGTCACTGTATGCATTGAAAAGAGAGAAAGGCACATTTTCTCACTCCTCCCCTACTGCTCCCCTGTCCCACCAGGGGAAATTATAATAGTCAAGTTCAATTTTTTTGTTCTTATATGGCTTTTTAAAATTGTACAGTGTGTGTGTATATGTGTGTGTGTGTGTGTGTGTGTGTGTGTGTGTGTGTGTGTGTGTATGTTGTGTATTGTATGTGAATTCTGAATTTCACTCTTAGGCAACTGACCATTTTTAGGCCATGGAATTCAACCTATACTTTAATCAGACCCTTTGAAATCTGTTCTCTCTCATTATGTAGGTACATGTAATACTATGCCTAGCTTCCCCTGACTCTATAATAAATTCTAATATGCAATGATCACTCTTCTCCAAGGTTCCTATTGTTGCCACCTCACCAACCAATTTCTCCTTGCTGATGAGAATCAAGTCTGTTACCAAAGTTTCCTTCATTATTTCCTCTACCTTTTGAAGTATTATACCGTCATGAAGACAGGAGAATAAGGCAGGCAATAAACATTGCCAGGCTCATATTAGCAGTTAGGTGGTATAATGGATAGAGCACCAGGCCAGAAGTCAGGAGGATACATCTTCCTGAGTTCAAATCTGGCTTCAGACTGGGGATGAGTCATTAATCCTGTCAGTCTCAAGGACGTGGCAAACCACTCTAGTGCCAAGAAAATCCCAAATGGAGTCATGAAGAGTTGGACACAACTGAAAAACAACTCAACAAAAACACAGTGTGCTAGGCATTATGTTAAGGATTGAGCATACAAAACAAAAGCTAAAAGACAGTCTCTCTCCTTGAGAAGTTCACACCTAATGGGGAGACAACACGTAAATAACTATGAACAAACAAGCTACATACAAAATAGATGGGAAATAATCAAAGGAAGAAAGACACTAGAATTAAGGGGGATTGGGAAAAGTTTTCTGTAGAAGGTGAGATTTTAGCTGGGACTTGAAGGAAGCCAGAGAAACCAAGAGTCAGAAAGGAGGAAGAAGACCATTCCAGGCATGGGGGATAGCCAATAAAAATGCCTGGAGTTGGAAGAAGGAGATTCTTGTTTCAGAAACAGCAAGGAGGCCATTGTCCCTGGATCAAAGAGTGGGGGGGGGGGTCATGTAAGTTGTAAGACAACTGCAAAGGTAGTGGAGAGGGACAGGTTATGAAAGGTTTTGAATCCCAAACAGAGGATTTATATTTTATCCTGTATGCGATAGGCAACAATTGAGTTTATTGAGTGTGGGTGGTGACGGTGACATGCTGTATAAAGCATGGACAAGAAATTATTATGTACTCTGCTTTTATTTTACTGAAGTGTGTAACTTTTAAAGGGGGAAGAAGTGATTACAAACTAATTTGAGGAATGAGACAGAACTTCTAGGGGGAACAGAAAAGACCTCCATGGGAACTGGCATCTAAGCAGTACTCTCCAAGAGGCTAAGAATTCTAAAAGGCAGAATCTACTCCAAGCATAGGGCCAGTCAGTACAAAGATACAGAGTGGGGGCAAGAATGTGAAGTGTGGTAAAGAGTCAAGCAGGCCAGCCGGGGGAAATCGATAAAGGGTGCAATATGAAACAAGATCAGAATGGTACACTCGAATCAGACTGTGAAGGTCTCAAAATGTCAGGCTGTAGAATTTGTACTTTAACCTAGGTACAGAAAGGAGTCACTTGAAGGTCATTTAATGGAGGACTGACATAGTCAGAACTATACATAAGAAAAATTTTTTCCGTAACTATTTGCCTTAGTTCAGGGTCCTTACCTCTTGCCTTGATCAATGCAACAACTTTCTACCTGTCTTCCTTGCTCAAGCTCAGAGTCAATCATCCTAAATTCAGATCTGATTATGAGACTCCCCTACTAAATCAATCCCAGTGGCATCCTATGTCCTCTAGGATGGATATATGTAAGAGGCTTGCCCTGAGTATGCCCTTATTGCCCAGTATGGAGGTACCTTGCACCCTGCATTTTCCCTCCTTTGATTGGCTGGGTGGCCAGAACAGGCTATGTCTTTAAAACCAACCAGACAGAGATGTCAGCTCTTTCCTGTATGCTCTTTCTGCTGCTTGCAGGGTAAAGGGTAAAGTTTACAGTGTAACCATAGCACTGGTGCCATGAATTGAATCATGAATGGGATACATTCTCCGACACCCTACCCCTATTCATTTTACCCAAGCTCCAAGAAAGGAACTTGGGGCCTCTTTTCTCCATTATTTGTCTTCAGTTTCAGGTGCCAGTGGTAATCCCCCACCAAACCCAGAAATTTGAGCCATGGTGACCTTGGAGTCAGGATTACAGGTGTGATGGTACAATTAACCTTGTCAGGGAAAAGCCCAGAGAACTCTGGGTACCTGGGACTCAGGTCCAAGGGAGGTTTAGGACTTGGAATTGGGAATGTGCACTCTATGAGCACTGAGGAAAGCTATAACCTTAATCCCTTTCCTTTCAATTTCTTTTTCCAGAGACTGAGATGGTGAAAGGCAGGGAGTGGGAAGATTAGGCCTTACATGGTTGGGAGGTAAGTTTGTATATTTATGATTATACTCTTTGAAATAAATGTTTCTTTGTAAAAGCTAACCTCACTAGTAGTAGTTAAATGGAACTGGGGTATAGAAGGCCCATTCCACACTTGAAGAAACATAATCAACGGAGGCTGGAGCCAATGGCAAAGAACCTAGACACCCCCGCCCCCCCCAAAAAAAAACCTCTTCAGCATACCAGACAACCTTGGGGAAGGGGTGAAATGTAACATGCCTAGCTTTCAGGCAGTGGTGGTCAGGGTAGTCAATGTTACCTACAAACTCTTCTGTTTATAAACTGTAAAGCCTTAGGCAGGTTGGCACAGGTTGGCCCCAACCTATCCTTCTAGCCTCAGTGGACATTATTCTCTGTTCCGCACTCCACAATCCAGCAAAACAGGCCTTCTTCTCATACAAGACATTCTATTCCCATCTCCTTACCTTTTTTTCTGCTCATCACAGTACCTGACACATAGCAGATGCTTAATAAAGGCTTTTTCACTGTCTGGCTGATTGTTCCCCAAATCTAGAATGTACTTTCTCTTTCTCTCACCTCAGAGTTCCTCTTCCTTTAAGACAAAGCTCTCCCAAACTCTGCCCTCCTCCCAATATTATCTTATATTTAACTACTTTGTATACATTTTTATTTACTCCCTTTACATTATTCTGTATACACTGACATAGGAACTTTTTGTCTCCCTCATCAGAATACAAGCTCCTTGAGAGCAGAGATTGTTTCAGTCTTTGAACTCTTATTCCCAGCCCCTGGCACAAAGCCTTCCATGGGAGTGACCTGTGCACATTTACTGGAGATATTTTTCAGAGAAGAAGAGAATCCAATCTATTGAAGGAGGCTATTGAAATAGTTTGGTGGGATGTAATAAAGGCGAGTCTTGGTGAGTAGGGTGACAGAATAGAGAAATCAGAAGGGATATGAAAGTTCTTGCAGAGGCCAGCGTCTCATCCTAGGAAGGCTCAGTGATATTTACGAGAAAATGGGAAAGACATTTCACCTTTCTCAACCTTAGTTTCCATATCTATAAAGTAAGACTCTCCTACCTATCCTAAAATGGCTGTTGGAGAGCATTTTATAGAATACTATATAAACATGAGCCTGTCTGCTTCTGAATGAAAAGAGCATTGAGAATGCAAATCAAGTACAAGAAAAAATACTCTATATTCTTTAACACTGAAAGTGAAATATCTCAGGCAAAAAAAAAATATATAGATGTAAAAACAAAAGTAACACTGACTATTCTCCCTCTCTCACCACTGGTTTCATACAATTCAGATTTGGAAAAATTGTATGTATAGAGACTAATATAGCATATGTGTATATAGTATGTGTATAAAGCTATATAGCACTGTATTTGAATTTGCTCAAGATAGAGATTTCTTTGTAAATTTCCTGAATCATACTGTCATGGAATAACCTTATTTACTATTTCCCCAACATGCATCAATGGTCTAATACAATTGAATTACTTGTTCTCTAAAGATACTCTATACTTTCCAACATTTGGCCTCTTCTCATGTTCCCTTAGTTAGAAATACTCTCAGCTCTATCTTTCTTAATTCTCCCCATTTCCTAAAGGTACAACCCAAATGCCACATTCTGTGGGGCCCTCTATGATTCTCTTACCCACAGTCCAGAAATGATTACTTCCTTCTCTGAGCTAACAACACTTTACATTCATTAAATTTTTGTATTAAGCTTTGTCCTAATAGTTATTTTTGTAGGCATCTTATTGTCCCTATTAGACTGAGAGTGCTATCCTTCTTTGCATTTCCCCTGCACAGAGTCTTACAAATATTAGGTTCTTAATAAATATCTGTTAAATGAATTAGTAATGGTAAGGAGACTAGCAACCATGTTGATATAAGGATCAGATGAAGGAACTAGGAATACTTACTTTGGAGAAGAGAAGGTTCAGAGAGAGATATGAATAGTAGTCTTTAAACATATGAATGGCAATATGAAAAAGAGATTCAATTTGTTCTGTTTGGTCCTGAGCACTGAACTAGAGACAGGGGGTGGATATTGCAGAGAGGCAGAATGAGGTTCAATGTAAGGAAAGACTTTCTAGCATACAGGAAACTGGCCAGAAGCAGAATGGGCGGCATCCAAAGGTAATTAGTTTCTCACCACCGAAAGAACTCATGCAGGGGCTGGATGATCATTTACCAGGAATGTTGCAGAGGGGATTCCTTCACAAGTTGGATTAGACGACCTAAGAGTTAGAGCTGAAAGATTCTTTAAAGATTATGAAATCCAACAATTTATTTTTACAGATTAAGAAACCCAAGGCAGAAAGGTTAAATTGCTAAATATCACACAAATAGTAGGTAGCAGAGGCAGTGTAGGAATCCTGGTCTTCTCGTTCTAAATATAGTACTCTTCTCACTATTCTACATCTCTTAGATACCTTTCAACTCTGAAATTTTAAGATACTAAACTACAAAGTCAAAGATTTCAGTAATTAAAAGAAATTAATCACAAGTAACTGAAGGCCCTTGTTAAAATCCTAAAATGAATTAACCTCTAAAGTGTCAGTAATACTATTAAGCACATTAGTTGTATAGAAAAATACATGGCAAATGGGAGAAAATATAGGATATGGTAGGAAAAAAGATGAGAAAAAAAGACTTTCTGGACAGAAAAGAATCTTCATCTAATTTAGTCAACTTGTAAATCAATTTGTGTATAATTATGATGTATTAAATACTTAGGCTTAAAGGACTACTTGTAAAATTATCTCTGCTTTCTGGATGCCAAAGATTAAAATTAAATTAATAAAATAAGGTTTCTAGAATGAAGATACTTTCTAGGAATTCCAAGTATTTATAAAGATATTTTGGAAATAAAATTAGAATTGTGAATATGATGAAAGCAAACAAGTCAATGCATTTATCTCATCATACAATTTCAGAGCACAACACACAATTTAAGGAAGACATCAAAATCATTCTACTTAAGGCCAGACTATTCACTTTGTAGCATATGTAAACAGGGACTACAAGTTGATTGCAATTAATGTGAACAATAAGGTTGTCATAATCAATAGCCACCTTGTTTTTGCAACAAATTTTTCCATTTCTGAGCAGTATTTTGGAACTAACCTCTGACAAGTGCTTACCACTCAACAAAATCTCATTTTATTTTACAGTCTCATATTTGTTATTGGGCTAATCTTTACCTGTTCAACATCACACAACAGCTTAAATATTTGAATGGCCCAGCAATAAATTTCCATCATCCTCCTGGGTCAGTCAGATGTTAGCTGTTAAGTAAAGCTAAAAGGATCTATGCTCCATAAATTTCCTATGGGTCCACATTTGCTCCTCTGGGCTTTCAAACCCAAACATCTTTATAGCTCTACATAGTGATTTATTAACTCCTCCTTGTTTTTATCCAATAAGATCAATCACATATGTATCAATATGCTGATGCACTGGCAACCATTTTTTATTGTTCATATAACCACCTGCCTTTAATACAAACTCTGTTTTAAAGCTTTTGTAAGTGATAGCTAGATTTTAACTGCCCTCACCTGCTTCTAATTTGTTTTGAAAACATATGGTTTAGCTCTGTTATTCAGTTCTAAACCAGTGCTTCCTCTTATAGACAAAATGATATGGAAGAAACAAATCTGAAAAGCACACAAAAAGACATTTGGAGGATGTTTTCTCTCCCCCACACACACTTTTGTTGTTCTGATTACTTCTAAAACACATTTCTGACAGATGACAGGGAAAAAAACATTATTTAAGAGGTATGAAGTTATTAAATTCCAGGGTAGCAGAATTCTTCATGTGTCCTAAGTTAGGAACTCTGGTTCTGAGGCTTATGTTCCAATTTTAGAACTGACTAAAACCAAGAGGTCATAGAGTTAATACCAAGGTGGAATAATTTCATGACCACAAATATTTGTAACAAAGAAGGATAATAAAGTCATGCCTAGTTGCCTGTGGGATCAGGGAAGAGATTTCACTCCCTTCCTTACATTTAGGAATCCACACTTGGCCAGGTGTAACCAAGATTCTTTATTTCCCTCCAATTTTTCTTACTTTCTTTTCCTTCCCCTAAAGCTAGACATAATGATTCAGGGGCAGGATTCCAAAAAAGACAGAACAAAGATCTTATTCAATGCAGCAAATCCAATATTAAAATACTCATAGGCTCATACATATAGAATTAGGACGGTCCTCAGAAGTCATCTTACCCAACTCCCTTGTTTTCCAGGTGAGGGAAGTGAGTTCTATGGAAGTCACACAGGTGGAAAGCATCAGAGGCAGAATTTGAATCTAAATCCTCTGACTCCAGAGCTAGTGCTTCTTTCGTCTTAGGGTTTTTGTGCAGAAAAGTGTTTATCCTCACGAAAAATGAATAAAAGATGTATACAGGGGAAACTCAGAAATCAGCATTAGTATTTTGCAGCTTCAACCAGATATTAGCTGCTTTCTCCTGTCACCACCCCATTTACTTCTAGTTGGATATAATGACCTATCTACTTTTCCAGGTTTATACTTATTTGAAGAAAATGAACAAGTGTCATAACCTATGTTTTAAAATATGCAAAACACTAATGTTCTGTTACTGGATTTGTGAATTAGTCCAGCCACTCTGGAAAGCAATTTGGAACTATGCCTAAAAAGTCACTAAAATACACATACCCCTTGAGCCAGAAATAGCACTACTAGAACTATAACCCAAAGAGATCAAGGAAAAAGGAAAAAGATCCACATAAATAAAAATATTTACTTATCACTGCTCTTTTTGTTAAGGCCAATAACTAGAAACTAAGTGGGTCTCTACCAAATGGGGAATGTCTAAACAAAGCATGACGTAAGTGTAATGGAATATTATTGTGCCATAATAAATGACAAAAGGGATGGTTTTACAGAAACCTGGGAAGACCTTATGAACTGATACAGAATGAAGTGAGCTGAACCAGGAGAACTATTTATATAGTGAACACAGCATTGTAAAGACAAACAACCATGAAAGACTGAAACACTGAAAGGCAATGACCCACCATTATTCTAGAGAAGTGATAAAGCACACTACTCTCCTCCTAATAGTCAGATGATGGATTTAAGTTACAGAATAAGATGTATGGTTTTGGAAGACATACAGACAGTGTAGGGGTTTGTTTTGCTTGACACTATGCATATCTGTTACAAATGTATTTGGTTTACTTAGTTTTTTTGTTTTTTTCAACGGGAAAGTGGGAGGAAAAATGCTGGAATATGGGACCTCAACAGGAAACGGGAGGGGAAGAAGAGGAGAGCAGGGAGGGAAAGAACAAAGGCCTGAAACAACAAGCAGTGATTAAAATCACAGTTTTAAAATGACATGTTGAGCATATCACATACTTTAAAAGAAATGCAAACTGCACATGATAGAGATATGTAGTTTCAAGTACAATCCCCTTTTTCTGTTCCACTATGCACACAGAAGTGCTTAATTTACTTGGTGTTTATTAATATCAGAATTTTTTAAAAATTTAAATTTGAAAAAAAAATGTGCAAACTAAAAGCTGAAACCAGTTTAGAAGAAACCACAAAGCTAAGAGTCTAGACTTAAATGATTTTTATATCTTACTTAGATGGGGCACTGTGTTCTGAAATAAGATAAGAATTAATCAGTTGGCTTACCTGCATTCATCACATTCAAAAATGGCATTTCTGAAATAGCTTTCAAAATACTTAGAATTTCAAGAATGTATCTTAATTCTAGAAAGACTACTTTATTCAAGTAATTTTGATCTTTGGCATCCAGAATATTGGTAGAATTTGTAAGTAGTTTTTTAAGCCTGAGTATTTACACACTGTATTTAAAAGTATTTACACAGTAAGTATTTACACACATATTCACACACAGAAAGTAGGGAGAATTTTGTAAATAGCTCTTTAAGGCTAAGTATACTCTTTATTTTAAAACTGACTGAATGAAATAAAGAATTTTTTTAATCTGTACCACAAAGTCTGGTTTTGTTCCCATATATTTACCTATATTATTTTCCCATAAATCCCCTATGGTAGCAATCAAAGCATTTACTTCCAAGCAATGTGTAAAATGAATAGGTCTACATTTTCATATTATAAACATAGAACGGAACAATAATAGAGGAAGAAGTACAATAATTAATCGATTAGTGTTCTGTTCACATCTCTGTAATAAGCTACTTTAAAAAGAAGACAGAGAAAAGATCAATGAAATTGGAGCCACCAGACCTGGTTTCCAGTTTGGTTTTCACACTGTGTGATCATGGTAAAAGTCACCTAAACTCTATGAAATTTATTTTCTTCATCTGTAAAAGCTGAAAATCATATTTATATTACCTACCTTACAAGGTTATAGTTAAGAAAGAACTTTTTAAGCACTATGGAAACATGAACTATTTAGTAAGATGTTCTGACTGGGGAATGGTCATAAGCACAAGAAAACACCTGAATTTCCACATGTACACTTGAATATTTTGTATTTTATGGTAGAATCCAACCTCAAATCACCTCTAAATAATGCTTAAGGTTTTTCTTCAAATAAGCTTCATACAAAGAAGAATAGTAGTTCATGAATTAGTTAATGTCTTCCATATGAAACTCACCTTTTGTTTTAGATTAGAAAAATATGCATCAAGCAGCTTAGAATATTCATTCACTTAGTCACTAAACATTGATTAAGCACCAATTATGTGCTAACGTCTGTTTAGGTAGCAACATCCTCACCCTTGAATATTCTTTCAACCTTCCCTATGGATATGCATATGAAGTGAGCAATAGAGAAACCTTAGTTTTATGAAGGAAATGATTTGGAATGTTTTCAACAAAGGTTTTCCAAATTTTCAAATTAAGATATTGCTAATTCAACTGCTAAAATGAAAAGTAGATTTACTATGAAATGACAGCTCAATAATCTAGAAAATTAAGAAAATCGGGGAAAACATGTAAAATTTTTCACGGTATGACACTAGTAACTAAGTGGGAAACAAAAATACATTTATTTATTTCATCTTAAATATCACTGATTCAGCTTTTCAGTTAAGTAAAAAGCTCTTCTGGGTATATGAGATGTAATTATAACATGAGATTTTATTTTTTAAAAAGTTGACACTTCAATAAATAAACATTTATTAAAGACCAACTATGTGCAAAACCCTTTGCTCAGTGCTATGGATATAAATATAAAAATTGGTAAACATTTAAGGGCCTTTTATGTGGCTGACTGAGCAGCTAGGTGACACAGTGGATAGAGCACTAGACCTGGAGTCTGGAAGACTCATCTTCCTGAGTTCAAATCCTGTCTCAGATAATTACTATCTGTGTGACCCTTGACAAGTCACTTAACCCTGTTTGCTTCAGTTTCCTCATCTGTAAAATTAGCTGGAAAAGGAAATGGCAAACCACTCCAGTATCTCTGCCAAGAAAACATCAAATGGGGTCATAACACGAATGGAAACAAAAAAAACCCTGAATAACAACAACAAACATATGGCATGCACCGTGCTAGAGACAGAGGATATAAAAATGGTACAGTCACTATCCTAAAGGAGTTTACCTATTACTTACACATGTAAACACACAAATGCATTTACACACAAAGTAGATGAGAAGTAACTTATATGAGGAAGCATTAGCAGAGGGGAGTGGGAGGAGGCAGGAAAGGCCTCCCCCAAAAGTTGGTACCACAGCAGCTTCCCACTGCCAAGAGTTTCAGGTCCCATGGTGAAAGACAAAGACACAAATAAGTATGATACAAGGTAGAATGTTAACAGGGAAAAAAAGAAAAATCCAGACAAAATATTCTGGAAAAATTCAAAGAGGGAATCAGGGATGGCTTGGTAGAATATGTTGCACCTGAACTAGGGCTAGAAAGAAGACTCATAGAATCTCAGACCTGAAAGTGGCTTTAGAGATTGTCTACTCCAACCCACTTATATTAAAGATAAGGAAGGTGAGAATCAGGTTCAATGACTTGCTTAAGGTTATATGTACATTTTATAGTTGTTTAGTCATTTCAGCTGTGTCTGACTCTTTGAAACCCCATTTGGAGATTACTTACTCTGGGATTTGGATCTCTGTTTCCCATGTTTGCTAGTTGTGCTTTCTAGTGTCAAGAAAAACAAATCTAATATCTGTTCTTCATGGAAACCCTTCAAATACTTGAAGAAGGTTATCATGCTCTTTCAAGTTTTCTTTTCACCAGGAAAAAACAATTTTCAACCAAATACTTCAGCTATGCTGGCTGCCCCCTACAAATGAACTCCAACTTACCAATATGTCTTCCTTAAGATGTACTAACCAGAACTAAACACAATATTCTACATGTACTCTGACTAGGCAGAACTATAACTACCATCACTATGGGCACTGTTTCTATTAATGCAGCTTAGAAGAGAAGAGTTAGCTTCTTTGTCTGCCATATCACACTGTTGACTTATCAATTCTCATAACCCTTTCCATACTGCTACCACCACCCCATATTTTTGCAGCTGATTTCCTTTAATTCTAGAGTAAGATATATAAGTGATTCTTGGTAAATTTCATCTTATGATTCAGTCTATTATTCAAAACTAAGATCTTTTTGAGTGTCTAATCTTTCATTTGTTATGTTAGCAATCTGCCTGCTTCATATTAGGTAAATTTTACTGGCAACTATCTATGATCTAAAACTGATGAAATGTTGAAAAGAACAGGGGCAAAGCCCATGGTACTCCACTACAGACCTATTCCTGGCTGAAAACAATCTATTAACCACCACTATTTTCACTTAGTTCAGCCAGTTGCAAATCTACCTCATTGTCTTCTTTGCACTAACAGTAGGAAATACTTTGTGAAATGCCTTACTGAAATCCTGGACTACTATGTCTATAACAAGCACTCTTCTGATATTCTAATATAATAGTCTTATCAAAAAAGGAAATAACTCTCATGTCTTGTTTTTGATGAAGAACATATGTCAGCCCAAAGAGACCACTGCTTCCACTTCTAACTACTTATAACTATACCTTTAATAACATGTTTTAAAATTTTGCCAATAACAGACATCAAACCCACTGGCCTGTTTTTGAAAAGAGAATTTATATTTGTCTTTCTCTGATGTTGTGGTAGGTCCTCTATTCATCAATTTTCAGAGCTCATCAACAATAGTTCAAGCAATCATGTGTGCCAATCTTTTCAAAACCCTGGAATGCAGCTCATCTAGCCTAATTTCTCAGCAAGTTGTTGCAGTAGTCCAGGCATATGATGATAAAGACCTGCTCCAAGGTACAGAGAAGATGAAGAGGGATATTAGAGATACTTCACAGATGAAGTTGATAGGACTTGGCAACAGATTGGGTATGGGTACATAAAGTAGGTAAGGAATCGAAGATCACACCTAAGCCTGACTGGGAAGATGATGATGCCCTTAACAGTATGAGGGTAACTGGGAAGAGGAGAGGGTTTTGGGGGGAAAGTAATGAGTTCCATTTTGGAACTGGTGAGTTTAAGATGTCTACATCCAGTTCAAAGTATCCAACAGGCAGCTGGAGATATGAGACCAGAGATCAGTAGAGAAATGAGAATAAATAGAACTATGAAGCATCTGCCTTGAAGCAATTGAATATAGTAACAGTGTTTGATTAGGACTCCAACTACTGGAAAACAGCAGAAATTTTAGACCAACATCTTACCCCATATACCACAATAAGCTGTAAGTGAACATACAACCTATACATAAATGATCATATCATAAATCAGAGGAAGAGGGAAAGAGATATGTTTCAGAACTCCAAATAGGGGAAGAGTCCTTGACCAAACAAGGCATTGCAAAGATCATAGGTACAGGGTCAAGTCCAAAATATCATGAAGTATGGTTACTGGTAAAATTACATTCATTTTTAAAATTTATTCATCAAATAATGGAAGGGAGGAGGGGAACAGAACATCTGCCCAATATATGTAGGGTAGAAAAACTACAGTCAGAAGGAGTAACCTTCTGTTACTGCCTTGGACGGAGTTCCAAAGATCTGTATTTTTGCTTTGTAAGAGATAACATTTCAGAAGCTTAAATGTAGTATTTTCCCACCAAAATTAACCTTTTTTCCATTTAGCAGCTCTCTTCTTAAAATACCCAAGCAAAGAGTATACTATCTTTTTAAACAAAATACCAAATAAGGCGCTCCTCTGGAAACAACAAAATTGAAAATGGACTACTCAAAATGTTTCTTGGGCTAGCTCTTTTACACTTAGGCTGGCAAAACTACAGGCTATAGGGTCTACTTAGCAAATTAAAAAAATAAAAAGAAAACACACAAAAATATTTTTCCCCTCTCATTTCCTAACAAGAAAGTAAGGCAGCACTGGCTTAGTCCTCAGGGTCTCAATTTCAAGTGCTTTTTCAAGGCCCTCGCTCTCAACCACAGGGAATTGGGGAGGATAGTTATGGCACTGCATCCAGCTGGAAATGAGCCAGTGGGGAACAGGCTTACTGAAGTATCATGTATAAACAGTGGTTAAAAGCAAAGTCTCCCCTAACCCCCACCAAAAAAAAAATTCTTCCTTTAATCAAAGGGGACTAAAAAGAACCACATTTCAAATTCTGAGGATATTACATGAATGATTAAAGTGCAGTCAAAAGAGGGTCAAATTTGAGTACTACAAACTATTTATCTCCAGCGAGTCTCTCTGAAAAGGGATATATGGAGTGTGTCACACCTGGGCAGAGATAATCAACTGAATACAAAGTCATCCTCACATACAACTATAGTCTAATCTTTTTTGAATGTTTACTAAGAATCCAAATTTTTGGAGAGAATAGATATTCTACCCCAAAGACATCTGGTGAACCTGGTTAACTAGGTAGGTTCTATGAATCCTCTGTTGTTGTTTTTTTTAAAAATATTATGCTGGAGTGCTGTGTGTGGATATGCACACACGCACACACACACACACGTATATATGCATATATATTTTTTAAACACCTCATGTTAAATGATCTGTGGTACTTCTATTTTCCAGGTGGTATTTTCTTTTGATTTGCTAAGCCACCTCTCTGAATGGATAAACACTGATTATTATTCTTCTGCATCTTTCTAGTCACATAAATATGTTCTTATACTTGTGTATTTTAGGGCGAGTCAACACTGGGTCATTTCAGCATATTTGCCAAATAGTCTCCGACAGGATAATTTTGGTGTTTCCATTTGATGGTCCAAAAAAGTCTAAATAGATTTTTCTGGGCAAAATAACTTTCAAGTTAGTCTTAGAATTTAAAAAATCATTCCCTAGCCTTGTATTGGGCTGGTATTTTAATAACAAATTGACTCTGTAATCTGGAATTCAAGGTCTGCAAAAATCTGGCCCTGACCAACACCTACCTATCCCACTTCACTCTCAACTATTTCCCATCCCTAAGTCTACCTCAAGCTAGACTGGTCTACTCACTGTGCCCTCCGAATGCCTTGCTCATTGTCACCTCCAGGACTTTTGCTTGTGCTGTTCAATAGCTGTGAGGACTCTCCCTGTACTGTTCCATCTTTCTAAATCCTACCTTCCTTTCCTCAGGTCTTCCCAGAAGCCACCTACTTATTCTAGCTCACAGCAATCTCTCCCCTTAAAGTTCTATCAGCCATATGATGACAACCACTTTGACACTTTCAACCAATCAACAAGCATTTATTTTTCGTAAGCAGGCCTATGATTTCATCAGCATAGGCAGGAGGCACCTAGTGAGAACTCTTTCTATCAGTGTAAATTTATATGTAATCTTCAACTTGTCTCCAAGATTGCCTCGGGTCCCAACAGGTTAAATGACTTGCTCAGGAATCACACAACCCATGTCAGAGTTTGGACCTGAACCCAGGTCTTCCTCTGCCTTTCACTTATTCAATGCCTACTACATGCCAGACACTAGACACTGGGGACAAAAAGGAAAAAGTGAAATGGTCCCTGACCTCAAGTTCCATCCTACAGCACACATATACAGGAATACAGGAGATACAAAGTAGACACAAGGCAAGCTGGGATAATTACCACTTATATCTGTAATTAACAACAGCAGGCGTACATTGTCTCATATCCTTAATTATCGTTTCATTTGTGTGTACCTCACATCCCTAACTAGACTATACTGTACGTTTCTTAGGTGTTGGAACTCTCTTTTATACTTCACCACTGTCTACACAGCTGCCATCTACACAGAACAGTGTTACAAAAATAATAATCGTAGGTGATGCAAAGTTCAATGGAAAGAAGCACATGGGCTTAAAGAGGCTCCAGCATGTTAACATAAGTAACGTGATAGAAGCTGTGTAAAAGACAAAGGACATAACTGAAGCAGAAAAGAGGTAAGCTAATTTACCAAGAATGTGGCTAATAATGTGGAGAGCCTCAATATGACACTGACGTCCACAAACGATTATAAAAGGAAAGGTTGCAGCACAGAAAGATATCAACAAGAACTGCAAAGACTGAGAAAACTACACTGTTGGATGAAACACCAATATCAGTGAGATCACATGAAGTGAGATCCATGGTGAGCAACAATGATAGTTCACATCTATATAGGCTCCCCACCTTCCAGGAACAAAGCCCTTCATAATCTAGGCTCCTCCCCCACTATATCCTTTGATCTAGTGACACTGACCTCCTGGCTGTTCCACAAACAAGACACTCTATCTCTTGGCTCTGGGCATTTTCTCTTACTGTTTCCCATGCCTGGAAAACTTTCCCTCCTCCACTCTGACTCTTGACCTTCCTGGCTTCAAGTCCCAACTAAAATCTCATCTTCTGCCAGAAGCCTTTCCTAACCGCTCTTAATTCCAGGGCCTTCTCTCTGTTAATTTTTTCATCTTTATCATCAGCTTGCTTTTTATATGCATATATATACATATGTGTATATATATATATACACACACACACACATACATACATACATACATATATACACACACACACATACACACACACACACACACACACGTCTGTTTGTATGTTGTTTCCCCCTTTAGATTGTGAGCTCCTTGAGGCAGGGACTGTCCATTGCCTCTTTTAGTACTTTCTGTGCTCAGCACCACCCCTGGCATATAATAGGTGCTTAATAAATGTTTAATGACTCACCGACTAAAATGAGATCCACTGTAAGCAACAGTAATACTACTAATAATAGCTCACATTTATATAGTGTTTTCAAGTTTCCAAAATGACTTCCTCTCAAGAAACTAGGAAGGTAAATAATGCCAACTATTTCTCACATTTATAATGAGGAAACTGAGGTTCCCAAAGGTGATCAGAGATACTTCTACTGCACTGTGCGCAAATGCACGAAGTAAGCACTCCAATATTTGCCAAGCTGAAACCAACATTCCTTTAAGCAAGTACAGATCAATCAGCTCCAATGCACAGAACTTCAACATCTTTAATGTCTCAATTTGCATACCATTGAACAAAGCTGCACTCAATTTCCATTTCAAATGACAGCTGGAACTACCAATATTCTGCAGAAAGGGGGCACCACATCTAATGGGTGCATGGAGAATTCTTTCCACAGAACGTAACTAAGGCTGGTAAACCTGAGCTATTACAGAGGAATAGTGAATTTATGATTGCATATACAATCATTTTCCTTCTGAAAATCTTTTGAAGAGTAAATAAAAATTGAGGTTCTTTCCACCACATTTTTCTTCATCAGACAGACACTAATATTATGATCATTAAAAGGAAATAAATCACATGTTTGTTCCTTCAAAATCATATTAAATATCAGAAGGCAGATTTTTGCAATAATTGTTCTTTAATATTTAGGGACAACATAGCTACTTGATACATAAAAATAAAATATTCTATATGGAACACCTTGCAACTTGGAAAACTGACAGAAGTCCTCTCAAATAATTCATTCATCGTCTACACTTTTAAAAGAGTATATAAATTTAATTGTCAATCTTAAACTCCAAGAGGCCTGCCATTCACTACTGCCAGTGTATTTAGCTTACCAATGTTATGTTTAAACAAATTAAAATAATAAAAGACTCCAGTTGCTTATTGGTGTAATTAACTTGCAGCAATAAATTCCTACTTCTAACCATAGTTAACATGTCTAATATTTCATCACTAGAATCTCCACTTGGTGAACCTGGGGGCTGGTATTAACATTAATGGGAGTTACTAACAGGCAGCATGGGAAGAATTAATTCTTTTGTGAGTCCCTTAAAAAGGTTTCTAATTAATACAAGTGAGTGGCACCAAGTCTACACATTCATAGCACCAATTATCACAGGGAAAGTAGAGAAGCATGAGTGGAACTGTGACTCTAGCATGAATTCTGATCAAAGAGAAGCTGTTTAGCAGTGTGCAAACAACAAGAACTTCAAGAGAAAGTCGTCATGTCATCTTTAAGTTAAGAATCATCATGGAAAGAAATATTACACACAAGCCAATGTGTACCTTAGACTATACCTGCCACTATATCCAGATACCACTAGACTACATAAAATAGTAATTTGTTCTCTCTTCCCAACATGTTAACTGTTTGTTGTTCAGTCATTCTTCAATCGTCTCTGACTGTTCCTGACCCCATTTGGGATCCTCCTGGCAACGACACTGGAATGGTTTGCCATTTCCTTCCCCAGCTTATTTTACAGATGAAAAAACTGAGGCAAACACGGTTAGGTGACTAGCGCAGGAGCACACAGCTAGTGTCTGAGGTCAGATTTGAACTCACAAAGATGAGTCTCCCTGACTCCAGGCCCTGTACTCTTATCTACTGCGCCACCTAGCTCCTGTCATGTTAATTATTATGACTAAAATTGTTTGCTACATTTTCAACATTAGCCACTGGCACTATTTTAATATTCATGGAAAGGCATTTTTATTTTCTTCTTCAGAAAAATAAGGATAAGCTTATTCTTACATCATTGCTCCCATACTGACTAGCTGAATGATCATGGACAAGTCATATCACCTTTCTGAGCATCAGTCTCCTCAGCTCTAAAATGAGGATAATGATTACCTCCCAAGGACGAAGTCACCATGAAAAAACACTCTTTTTGTAAAAGTTTTAAAATAAAACACCTGGGAGTCATCATTATTCACCACTGAGCTGAAAACAAACTATTAATTAAATCAAGTTTTGAAAGTATTTATTAAGCACCTAATGTAAGCCAGGCACTGTGCTAAGCTTGAGGAATACAAATAAAGGTTAAAAAAAAAAGTTCCTGCTCTCATGGAGCTTACTGCCTAAGAGGGGAGATAACACACAAAAAACTACATGTGATAAGTTACATACAGAATAAACTGGGAAAAATTGATAGAGGGAATGTACTAGCTTTAAAGAGGATCTGGAACTTGAAGGAAGTTATGAGACAGAAATGAGGAAGGAGAGAATTCCAGGCACAGGGGACACCCAGTAAAAATGGACAGAACTAGGAGAAGGAGTGTATTGTTCAAGGAATAGCAAGGCTTGTTACAGAATTACCAAACAGTAGAGTATGTGCAGGGGAATAAGGAATAAGAAAGCTGGTATAAAAAAAAGAAGGGACTAAATTATGAAGGGCTTTAAATGCCAAACAAAATGTTACATATTTGACGTTAAGAGTATAGAAAGGCACTGGAGTTTACTGAACTGAATGGGGGTAAGGAGGGGAAGGAAATGATATGGTTAGTTTTGTGCTTTAGGAAGGTCAATTTGACAGCTAAATAGAGGATGGACTGGAATGCAGAGAGATGAGAGGCAAGAAGGACCAACCAGCAAGTTATTTCAAAAGTCCAAGAATGAGATGATGAGGGCCTGCACCAGGGTGGTAGCAGTGTCAGAGGAGATAAGGGGGAATATATGAGAGTGGGAAGGCAAAATCAATAAAACTTGGCAAATGATCAAGTATGGGGGGGGGTAAGAAGGGAATGAGAGAGAAGGAGGAGTTGAGACTATAGGGTAACTTATATTATTCAACATAGTGAAAGAATAAGAGTGGTTTGTGTCAAGAGAGCCTATACACTATACCTTGCTCTTGATCATCTAACAATCAATGAAAAGTGGCAGAGAAAGAATCATGAAATCGGCGCAGCTAGGTGGCACAGTGGATAGAGTACCAGCCCTGGATTCAGGAGGACCTGAGTTCAAATCTGGCCTCAGACACATAACACTTACTAGTTGTGTGACCCTGGGCAAGTCACTTAACCCCACTGCCTAGCCAAAAAAAAAAAAGAATCATGAAATCCCAGCATTTTAGAGTTGTATATACCCTCAAAGACCATCTTGTATACCTCAGAACTTGGAAGTCAGAAGACTTCAGTCTGGGACTCACAGAAGTGTGGGGATACAAAATAAAGAACTCCCTTGAAGAAAAAAAAATCAAGGTAATTATTCCCGGTTCTCAAAATTTCAGGGAGTTAGAAAGAAAGGGTCTCATAGGCCACTACCCTAATCTCTCCAGTTAGACATTACCCTTCCACTTACCAATTCTAATTTCCCCTCCATCAACTCCCTCAACCCCCAATGCCAGCTACAAACAGCAACCCCCCCCCAGATTTAAAGATGAGTGGCATTACTGACACATCAATGAAGTCTGTTTTTAATTAAAAATAAATAATTCTTGCTAGGAACTAAAACACATTCATTGTCATATGATACATATTAATAAAGGCAATGAGAGATGAGGCAAAGGGCTGGCTGACTGGAGAGCCCTCTAGCTCACTCTTGCTCAAGGGAACACCTGGAGAAACCCTGATCTAACACAGTCCAATAATCAAATAAACTTTAACTTGTGCCACAGCCCACAATTACCTCAATGTATCATTTCCCTTGCTCCACCAAAATAACACCACCACCACCAAAACAAACAAAAAAAGAATATATCAAGGCGTTACACTTTCTCCAAAGGAACCACAAAACGGACAGCTCAAACGGAGGTTCTATATCACAGTCGTCTGGTTTTTGTCCTTCCTCCACTGTCCCACTGTGTTACTTCATCTGATTACAATTAGGTGGAGAATGCTAAGATGACACTAAGACTAGAGAAGACTTCCTGATCAACAGACAAGAAGATCCTCTCTATAAATGCATGTCATTAAGCCACCTGTTCAACAATGGATGGCTAAATGTCAGCAAGAATCGCTGTTTGGACTCATTTTCCTCCTTTCCCCTTTTTTGGGAAATGTGTAATCTTCCACAAGGTGTTCATTTCCTGTTTTAACCCAGCATTTGTGAGAAATCTCAGCTACCACCTTCTGCATTGCTATTCTGTCATTCTCTCCTGCCTGGATTTCCAAAGAAATTCCACATTTGAAAACATTCTCTTTGCTCCTGCTCCTCAACTAAGTCCAAATTTCAGGCTGCCGGAGCCTCAACTTACACCATGCACAGAAGTTAATAGCCTTACCTCTATCTCCCGGGACTCCATAAAATAATGATTGTCCTGGAAGGAACCTACCTTACAGAGTACCAAATTACCTAATAGCACTTGAAAATGGACCATCTCTTTAATATATCTTTACCTCATTTTACCAATTAAAATGAAGAAACTATCTATATGAAAAATGTTACCCTGAATTACAAGATGGGAGACAGCATAGTATAGGGTACAGTAGAACAGGTCAGAGGGTCTAGTGTTTCAACTCTGTTTATGTCACCATTTGGGTGAAAATGGGCAAGTGACCTAACCTCTATGCGATTCAGTAATTATCTATAAAATGTGGGAGTTGGACTGGGTGGCCACTAGCATCCTTTCCAACTCTAAACACATGATACTAAAAATGTTACATCCAGAAGGACTGTAAAGCTAGAAAATGCTAAGAACAAAGAATACAGAATATTAGAACTAGAAGGAGTATGGAATATACAGTGCTAAATCTAGAAAAATCCTTAAAACAAAGAGATTATTAGAATTAGATGACAACACAAAAAGAATAGCAACAAAAATTACTACTCATTTCTATAGCACTTAAAGATTTACAAGACACTTTCCTCACAACTGTCCAGTAAGGCAGGAAGTGCAAGTATTGTTATCCCCAAGTTAAAAGGTGAATAATTAGTCAGACCTTAGTGCACAAAATATTGGAGTGTGAAGGGGCCTTTGCTCAACTCTCATTCTACAAAGGCAAAGAGAAAAGAGATTTGCCAAAGGCAAATCCTGCTAACTACTGGCAGAAACTGATATGCAAAACAGGTCTTTCAGCTTCTAGTCCAGTGTTTTCTTCTCTACCCTAACATATCTCAAGATTCCTGTCAATTCAACAATCAATTAACACTTACTAAGTGATGGCTGTGTGCTAAGTGCTGTTTAAAGAGCTGGCAAGACAGAAACAGGCAAAAGCAATCCCTATCATCAAGGAGGTTACAATAGAATAGAAGGGATAGCATACAAACAAATATATATAAACAAGTTATATACAGGATAAATAGTAAATAATTAACAGGAAAAAAGGCACTAGAATTAAGTGGCTGGGCAGACTTTTGGCTGGGAGGCTAGGTTGCTCAGTGAATAGAGCACCAGGCCTGAAGTCAGGAAGGTCTGAGTTCAAATCCAGCCTCAGACATTTACTAGCATTGTGACCCCGAGCAAGTCACTTAATCCCGATTGCCTCAGTTTCCTCATCAGTAAAATGAGCCGGGGAAGGAAATGACAAACCATTCTAGTATCTTTGCCAAGAAAACCCCAAAAATGGGGTTGGAAGGATAAAACATGACAGAAATGACTGAACAAAAAGAAAAGAAGATGACTTATGAGTCACATGAGCCACAAGATGGCAGACTGGACATTTTCTCCAATTCCCATAAATTCTTTATCTTCTCCAAAATAGAAATTATGGTGCAAAGTGGCACAACCATTTCTGAAAGCAATACAGAATTATACAAATAAACCAACTAAAATATCCACATCTTTTAAACCAGAGACTCTTTTACCAGTCTTATACCCCAGGCAAGCCAACAGTAAAAAGAAAATCCCCACATACACCAAAATATTTAGCAGCAATTTTTGTGATAGTTAAGAACTGCCATGCCCATCGATTGGGGAATTGCCAAACAAACTGTAGTAAGCGAATGTAACATAGTATTACTGTGCTGTAAGAAATTGTGTGTGTGATGAATACAGAGCTGTGTAAAGATGCATATGTATTGATGCCCTCTAAAGTAAGCAGAGCCAAGAAAACAACATGCACAGTAACTACAATACAAATAGAATGACGCCCCTCAAAAATAAAAAAAAGTAAATTATAAAGATTAAACAGGACATAGAGTGAAGAAATAGGAGACAACACCCCCCAACCGTCCCCCTCCTCACTCTGCTTACTGACCTCTCTTGTTTCCTTTAAGTCCCCACTAAAATCCCTTCTTTTACTGAAAGCTTTCCCCAATCTCTCTTAATTCTAGTGCCTCCTCTGTTAACTATTTCTGGTATATAGCTTGTTTGGTGTGCATTTGTTTGCATGCAGAGACTGTCTTTTGCTTCTTTGTATCCCCAGAACTCAGCACAGGGCCAGGCACACAGAGAGGTTTAGTAAATGTTTACTGCCTGATTTCACTCACCCTTTTGCGGAAGTGGGAGGTCCACAGGTGTTACATATTTCACATGTTTTCAGACTTTTTCAACTAGTTGTGCTGACTGTTATCCCCTCAAAAAAATTATTTATCCTATGAGATGGCTCTCTGGGAAAAGGGAGATGAGGAATACATGAAATACTGTGGTCATGTAAGAAACAGAAAATATCAATAAAAACATATTTCAAAAAAAGAAAGAATGGTTGGGAAAAGATTCCTATAAAAGATGGGATTACAGTTGGGATTTAAAGGAAGCCAAAGAAGACACTGAGCAGTAGCATTGAGGAGGGACAGCACTGCAGCTATGGGGGACTGCTAGAAAAAATGCCTGTAGCTGAGAGATGAAGTGTCTTATTCATGGAACACCCAAGAGGATCAGTGTCACTGGTCAAGCAAAACGACTTTTCTGCATTTGTCTACGTGTGCTTAGGGCTGGAGTTATCTTTAACTCTCCCCTTTTCCCTCAACTCTGACATCCAATTAGTTACCAAGTCCTATGAATTCCCCATCTGGAAAATCTCTCAAAACAATGTCCTCCTCCCTTTCCCACTAATTCTACTCTAATGCAAAACCTTGGTATCATCCTTTTATATTGTAACAGACTCCTAATATGTAGTCAGCCTCTACCATCTTGTCTCTCCAAACCCACCCTTTTTACCTTTAAGGCAAGGATATTCTTTTTTAATAATAAAACTGATCATTTCACACCTCTCTCAAGTATTCAAGTTAATCTATTTTTTAAATTTTCTTTTTATTTTTAGGCAATTGGGGTTAAGTGAGTTGCCCAGGGTCACACAGCTAGTAAGTGTCTAGTGTTTGATCTGAGACCACATGTGAACTCAGATCCCTCCTTCTGACTTCAGGGCTGGTGCTGTATCCACTGTGCCACCTAGCTGCCCCTCAAATTAATCTATTAACTCACTGATCTGAATGTTCTTGTGGAAAAAATTCTCCATTTCAGTCAAAAGCCTGCCAAAACTCTTACTAACTTTTATTATTGTAAACTAACTCTCTCTCTCTCTCTCTCTCTCTCTCTCTCACACACACACACACACACACACACACACCCTTCTCAGATTACCTTATTTCTCACAGACCAACATGAGAGGTCTGAGTTTTCTCAAACAACATTAGCTTTTACAGAGACCAAGCTCTGAGACAACAGAAATGTGTTTTCTATTTCACAATACAGAACACTGATATTTAAAAAATGGGCCTTTGTTTCTAGAAGTTCGGGGGACACTAAAAAAGCTTTGCAATTTCTAAAAGGCAATACAACCCATGCTTTTCCTCCTGTTTAATTCTGCATTCATTTCGTTGTTCTTTTTAAAAATAAAAATCCTCATCTTCATCTCCCAAAGTCACACTCTTCATCTCCCCATTTCTCTTTAAAACTTTTAAAATTACTTTTAAATGCACTTATAATCTGCCACCTCTTATTCTCCCCAATCACTGAACAAACAAAAAAAAAACCCTAAAATTAAAACCATTATTGTAAATATCCGTAGTCAGACAAAACAAATCTATACAGTCCAAAAACTATGTTTCTCTATGTGTATTTAAGATTATCGCTTGAGGGCGGCTACATTGGCATAGCAGAGAGATCACCAGCCCAGGAGTCAGGAGGACCTGAGTTCAAATCCAGTGTCAGACACTTGACACTACCTGTGTGACCCTGGGCAAGTCACTTAACCCCATTGCCTAGCCAAAAAAAAAAGATGATTACTTCTCTGGTACGAGGTGAACTGCATGTTTCACCTTCTATCTTGTGGAATCATAGTTTGTCATGGTGCAAGTTCCAATGTGTTTCAAAGTCGTTTTTCTTTATCATGTTGCTGTCATTGTGTAAATTTTTTCTTCTACTTTTTTTAATCTATATAAGTTCATATAGATCTTCTCAGGTACCTCTGAAATTGTTCATCATTTCTCAAGACACAATAATATTCTAGTATATTGTAATTTGTTTAATCATTTCCCCAATAGTACATTCCTTTTATTTCAATTTTTGGCTACAACAAAAGGAGCTGCTACAAATATCTGTGTACAAATAGGTACTTTTTCTCATTCTTGGAGGGTGGAAGGTGGGGAGGAGATGTGGTAGTAGGGTGTAACAGGCTTACAAAGCCCTAATTATTAGTGATTTGGAGCATTTTTCATGTAGTTGTTGATAACTTATATTTCTTCTTTTGAAAATTTACTGTATACATTGTGATTATCTATTGGAGAATTACTCTGAGCTTTATAATTTGAATTCCTTATATATGTTAAGTATGAGACTTTTATCAGAGAAACTTGCTACAATGATTTTTTCCCCCACTATCTGTTTTCCTTCTAATCTTCATTAAATTTCTGCAAAAAACTTTATAATGAAAACTGTACATTCTATCTTGGGTAATTTTCTCTATTACTTGTTTAATCATGAACTCTTCCCTTATCCTTAGATCTAAACAGCAATTTCTTCCTTGTTCCTCTAATTTGTTTGTGAGATGACCTTTTATATTTAGGTCATATACACATCTGTAGCTTTGATATGTGGTATAAAGTGTCAGCTTAAACCTAATTTCTCCCAGACTGATATCCAGTTTTCCCAGGGGTTTTTGTCAAGTAACTGGGGTCACTGAGCTTATCAAACTGTTTCAATTATGTTTATTTGTTTCTGTATATTGTAAAATAATCTGTTCTGCTGGACACACTTATTTAAAAAACCAGTATTGTTTTAATGATTACTGCTTTGCAGTACAGTTTGAGATCTGATACTGACAGACCCCTTTCCACTTCTTTTCATTATTATCTTCGAGATTCTTGACTTTTTGTTCCTCCACTTGAATTTGTGATTTTTTCTAGCTATATGAAATACTGCTTTGATAGTCTGGCACTGCACTGAATAGGTAAGTTAATTTAGTTGGTATTGTCACTTTTAGTACATTGATTCAACCTACTCATGAGGAAATAATGTTTGTCCAATTACTTAATTTATTCCATATTTCTGAAGACTGCTTTAAAGTCAGAAATCATATAGTTCCTGAATACATCTTAAAAGATACACTCCCAAATATTTTATAGCTTCTGTAGTTATTCTGAATGAAATTTCTCTACTTATTCCTGCTGGATTTTTATTAGTAACATATAGGAATAATAATGATTTCTGTGGATTTATTTGATAGCCTGAAACTTTGCATGTTATAATTATTTCAAACTAATTTTAGGATTCCTAAGTACATCATATCACCTGCAAAAAGCAGAAATTGTTTTCTCTTTGCACATGCATTATTCCTTTGATTTCTCTTTCCTGTCTTCTTATTACAGCTAGCTTTCTAGCACTGTTAAATAGTAATGGTAACAAGTATATCCCTGATCTTAACAGAAAGGTCTCTAATTTTTTTTTGTTACATATAAAGTTTGTTTTTAGATTTAGATAGTATTATTTACTATGTTAAATAAAAGTCAATTTATTCTTATTCAATTTTTTTTGGGGGGCGCTAGGCAATGGGGTTAAGTGACTTACCCAGGGTCACACAGCTAGGAAGTATTATGTGTCTGAGGCCACATTTGAACTCAGGTCCTCCTGACTGCAGGGCCAGTGCTCTATCCCCCGCACCACCTATTTGCCCCTCATATGCAAATTAAAAAAAAAAATAAACAGGTGCTAGATTTTGTCAAAAGCCCTTTTAACATCTACTGAGATAATCATATATATGTTTCATTATTTCTATTATGAATACGATTAATTATATTTATATTCTCCATTACGTTCAACCAATCCTGCTTTCCTGGTATAAACTCAACCTCATCATATGCGTATAATCTATGTGTAATCTACAAAAGAAACCCAAAACACCAAAAACAAAAAAACCATATGTCTATAACTATGTGCTGTAGATTACTTGATAGTATTTTATTTAAATGTTTTCCATCAATGTTACTCAGGTTTATTGGTCTGCTGTTTTCTTTCACTGTTTTGTCTTTCCTTGCTTTAGGTCTAAAGACTTTATCTGTATCATAAGGGAGGGGAAGGGTGTTTTCTTTTTTTATGATTGCAAACAGTTTTTGTTATATTGGAATTACTTGTTCTTTGAATGTTTGATATAATTCACTTGTGAGTCCATTTGGTCTTGTAGTTTTAATCTCTGGTTGTTCACTTATGGCTTATTTAATTTCTTTTTCTAATATTCAGTTATTTAAATTATTTCTTCTTTTGCTATTCTGGATATTTTAAATCTTGGTAATTATTCATCCATTTCCTCTAAATTATTGGTTCAGATAGCACATAAGTAGTCAAAATAGTTCCTGATATTTTCCTTTCTTTTCTCAGTTATCATGAGTTCTTTTGCATTTTTATTACAGTTGATTTTTTTTCCTTCTAAAATCATATAAACTGTTTATTTTACTAGTTTTTTTTTAACAGTACATAGTTTTATTCATCAGTTCAATGGTCTTTTTGCTTTTAAATTTCAAAATTACTACTTCATTACTGACTTGGGGATTTTTGATTTCTTGCTGCTCAAGTTTTAGTTGTGTGTCCAATTCATTAATTTGTTCTTTCTCCCTTTTGTTTGGGAAAGCATTTAGCAATATAAATTTTTTCCCCTGAGAACTGAATAAGCTACATATTACAAGTTTGGGCATGATGTCTTGCTTTCTTTGATAAAAATTTCTATTATATGTATAATTTGTTCTCTGACCTATCAGTTCTTCAAAATTATGTTTGTTTCCAATTACTTTTTAATTCTTTAAGTGCCATTTTTTGAAACTATTTTTTGTTCCACTGTGATGAGTAAATGATAAATTTAGTATTTCTGTTACTCTATATTTTTGGAGCAGTCTCTTTCTGCTATTTGTAATGGTGCTAGGTATCTCCAAAGCCTGGTACATAGTAGGTGCTTAACAAATTCTTGTTTATCAAGATAGTTTTATTTTATTTCCAAAGGCAGAAAAAAACTATTTTCTACCCAGAAATATCTGATCATTTCAAACTGTAGTGCTCATGATAAATCTTTTCAAGAAGTTTGTGATGAAAATGACTACAACATATACCAAAACTGGCTGCAGAGGAAGATGAGGTCAGAAAATAAAATGACAAATTCAACAAGAATGTCCAAATCAAATCAGCACATACTTTGATACTTAATGACTTTAATGGAAAGCATGGAATAAGTGAAAATGGTGAGCAGCATATCAGGAATATAAGCCAGGAAGAAGAAATGAATGAGGTCAAGGGCATGTTACAGACCACACAGAAGTCACACTTTGTATCATGAATACTCTCTGCAAGAAAAGAATCTGTTGACACTGGACACGGCAAACACTGAATAATGATCAGAAAAAAATGAGACTGATTATATTTTAACAGCAAAAAAAGACCTGAAATTGTTGGAATTAATAGGCTGTCTTCCCTCCTTCGTGTCTGCTTCCTCGTTTTCTTTGGCTTCCTTCAAGTCCCAGCTAAAGTCTCACCTTCTACCAGAAGCCTTTCCCAGGTCTCCTTCACCTTAGTACTTTCACTCTTAGACTACTCTAATTTGTCATGTGCACATCGTGTTTGTATGTCATTTCCCCCATTAGACTATGAGCAACTTGAGGGCAGGAACTGTTTTTTTGCCTGTCTTTGTACCCTCAGAGATCAGTACAGTACCAAGTATATGGGAGGTGCTTAATAAATTCTAGTTGACTGATTAATTGTCATCTCTGAATTGGCTATCTGTATATAATCAGATCACTGACTAGTTAATCAGAACAAAGATTGGTTAAAAAAAGGCTAAAAAAAATAAGGCATGCAATTTAAACAACTTAATCCTGAACCATTAACACAAATAATTGCACTCATATAGGATTTCTAATTACACTTTGGGGTTGGCATCCTAACCTCTCTGCTAATCTACATGGGTAAAAACAATGTCTTATCTAAACACCATTAACAGCCCCAGGACTGAGCAGTATGCTACACACAGAGAGTACTTAATGTTTGCTGAATGACATAAATGAGCTAACTGGAATCTAAAAAATAATTCCCTCATTATTCGTGAAAAATTGCTGACAAAAGATTCTTTTGGCCTCATCTGCACTCCCATGGTGGCAAACAAAGGGCACGCTGAATGCCTGGTGCAGCAGACACAGGGTGTACGGTGCTGCTGTGCACTCAGCAGGCAGACCTTTAACCGAACAGCTAATCCAAAAAAGCTATTTGTCCTCTTACAAGTCACAGCCTCTCCTGAACTTGAAAACTGTTTTCAGCTCCAAAATTCTATGATCCTCTACAAGTCAGAAATCTACTATTTCTACATTGTCACTCCCATCCCATATGGTAAAGTAAGTTACTATCAAATGAAAAGAACTAAAGGAAAACATAACAGTTGCAACAGTTCTTGCCTAGGAATCAGGAGCTCTTTGTTGGAGTTCTAGTCCCAGCTCAGCTACCAACTAACTGCGCAGCCTTAGGCAAATTACTCTCCTTCTCTGGGCCTCAATATCATAAAATCACAGAATCAGAAGGAACCAAAGGTGTCCTATATTTCAATTTCCCCATGAAGGATGTTGTTTTTTTTTTTAATAGCAAACCAGAGAAGTGGTCTTTCTGTTTCTTCCTGAAAGAGTAGTAAAAGAGTAGAGTCAGAAAGTCCAAGATTCAAGTCCTGTCTCAGGCACTAATTAACTGCGAGACCCTGGGCAAGTCACAGAACCTCTCTCAGCATCAGTTTCTTCAGCCACAAAATGAGAAAGGTGGACACAATGGCCTGTAATTTTCCTTCCACCTTTAATCTATGGCCCGTCATATATGACCTCAAGTGATGGAGAATTCATCATCCAAAGAAGCAGTCCATGCCATTTTTGTACAGTTCTAACTGTTAGAAAGTTTTTCTTCATACTGACCTAATATCTGAGTCCCCAAAACTTCTGTCCATTAAAGTTCTAGGTTTCACTAATACAAAGTAGAATAAATTAATCTTCCTCATGATAACTTTATTTTTATTTATTTTTTCTTTTTTTGGTGAGGCAGTTTGGGTTAAGTGACTTGCCCAGGGTCGCACAGCTAGTAAATAAGTGTCAAGTGTCTGAGGCCGCATGTGAACTCAGGTCCTCCTGACTCCAAGGCCAGAGCTCTATCTACTGTGCCACCTAGCTGCCCCCCAATAACTTTAAAAACTTGAAGAAAATGATCATTTCTCTCCCTTAAGTCCTCTCTTCTCCTAGAAAACATCACCAAATCCTTCAACAATTCTTCCTCTAAAAATAAGTTACTCATTAAATGCTAAAATTCTATTAACTAATTTTAGCCTATAAATCCTTTTGGACAACTTTCAGATGAGTACAGATTTCTCAAATTAGGTAAATTCCTATAATTAAGCAGAAAATACTGACCTAACCATCTTGTTTATTTCAGAAACATTCTTATCCCCTCAAAATTAAGTTTGTTTGCATACATTTTTAAGCTTAATTCCAGCAGATGTTTAAAAGTAAGGAAAAACAGCAAACCCAACTATTCTTCTTGGCCCATACTACCCTTTCTCACTGCCCCAAATTATTCACTTCACTGCTATCCAAATGGTTTGGGGTCTACTCCTTTCACTAAATGCCAGGGATAACTAAGAAACCATAATAAAAACTGAGATGAAAGGTCATAAGAAATGTTCTAATTTATAGGATACACTATGTAAAGGCTGCAAATTAAAACCACGCTACTTAATGCTGGGTGCAAATCAATCCAAGTGTAAATCTCCCACTTCTGGACAGAAGCCATCTGATTTAATTGGATGTGATGAAAGCAAGCAGATGCTAATTTAGCAAAAAGAGCATTTATTTTGAGACCTACTGAATTATATTTAACATTTGAATTAACACACAGTAGCTAGGAAAATTTTATGGGAAGAAACATAATTCTTTATATAAATTAGTGTCAACAGATGTTTAAACTTGCATGAAGCAGACAGCAGAAGCAAAGAGCAAGAATTACAGACCTCTGACAAATTACTTACTGAAACATCAGCTTATGTTTCTAATAGAATTCTTATATGGGAGATAAATTCTGCCTACCACTTGACATGTCTAAAACAGAGAGATTCTTTATCCAAATACTTTTGTACTTTTACAGGTCCTTGACTTCACGGATAACACAAAAGTCTTACAAATGACACAACTGCAATTAGTAGATGATCTTTGTGAGTTGCTGAAAATGAAAAAAATTACCGCCCCAAGTGCCACCTTCTGGTGATGACCCTCTCTGCGTCTGGCTCAGCTCTGCTCTCACAACACACACAAAGTCAATTTACCAACAACACCCTGAATTCTTCCCAGTTCAGCAGGACTTGCCAGAGCTTGTACACTACTATGTCCTTTTATATAGCTTCCTTGTTATACTGGATGACTCTCTGGGAGGGAGAAGAGGAGAAAAAGAGATACAGGGAGAAATCCAGGCAATGTGAAAACAAAGGATATTAATAACAAACTATATTCAAACAGAAGTTATTAGCTGCTCTGCTTTTGGTAGAGAGAGTGGGGTCCAGCAGATGTCTGATTAATTGAAGTCTCCTCTTCTGATGTGCCCTGCCTCTTTGCTGGATTTGTACTTTGTTTCTCAAATTCCTCATCTTTTTCTTCTTTTTGTCCAGCTTCTTTGCAGTGTATGACAATGACAAGATCATTTCTGTTTCTCCCTTCTCTGACCTTTCTGTCATGTTTTCCCTCTCCGGTTCCTCTATTTCCTCAGTGAGAACCCTCTTCCCCATCCTCTTCTGCCTCCCACCCCTATGATCTGGTGTCTCCTGTATGAGGTATTCCCATCCACAGCCAAATCGAGGCATAGGTCTTAGATACCAAGAAGGTAAAATGTGCCTCCTTGTCTTAAGGTCTAGTTCCTCTGGCTTGTTGCCCAGCCATTGTGCACTTTGTATAGACACTTAATACATGTAGAAGACACTTAAGTGGCTCCTTTGTTGGCTTTTGTCTTGTGTGAATTCCGGGCTACTCCCTACAGTATTTCACTTTGGGGATATACAAAGGAGGCCTTTTCCTTATCCAAGCCTTTTAGTTTGAAGCCTTTTTGATTAGGTACACAAGACACCTGGCAAAAACATTCTTACCAGCTTATGGTAGATAGACTCCATTTCTGGCCAGGAATCTGTCAAACCTATGCTGAAGGCATGATCCAGAAATCCAAATCCTATTTTCAGATGTCACATTTTTTGACAGCTGTTCACTTCCCAAATTCTTTTGCATCCTTTTGCCTTTCTATAGGTAACAATGAGATAAACTCAACCCATACCTCTATGGTCTTTAATTTACTGTTCAAGATTTCACCATCACTGGCAATACCTCCTTATGAAGTGTCATTTGTACTTGCATGAATCAAGTGAAGTGAGCAGTTATCCACTTGTGTATGTAGAAGGCATAATGAAAAAAGTGGTAGGCCTCGTGTCAGGAAGACCCAAATTCAAATCCAGCCTCAGACACCTGCTAGCTGTGTAACCCTGGGCAAGTCACTTAACCTCTACCTCAGTTTTCTCAATAGTAAAATGAGGATAATAATAACCCCTTTCCTCACAGAGATGCTGAGTGAATCAAATAATGTGGGATATTTAAAGTGCTTATGCAAATCTTAAATTATCATATAAACAACAGATATAATTTTTATAACGCTCAGGAAATTCCCTGTTAATATTTTAGATACATTGTTGCTACAAGGTCAACAAACAGCTACCTCAGTAATCCTGAGAACAAAGTACTGGCAACTACCATCATTACCCATTTTTTTCCTCCTCTGTCATCTACTGGAGGATCTCTCACCTGATAGTTCCTATGGCTTTACTAAATTTTTTTTTAGGAAGACAAGCAGCTTCTTTCTCTTCAGAACATCCAGTTCTTTCCTCTTCAGAAAGAGCCCCAAATACGTTTTTAAGCTTCAATTACACAGCTGTATTTTTTTCTTCTCTTTCTCCTATGTTTAACACTCTTCCATTCTCCATTATTCTGCCAAAAGTTGGTCATTTCTTCTCCTACTCAAATCCTTTTTGTCCCCACTGATGTTTCACTTCTGTTTTCTCTAGGAACCTTTCATTCTCCCTGACAACTTGGAGTTTGAATCCCCTAACCTTCTCCTCTAGAAGGGAGATATCTTACGCTTAGAACATAGAAGTCATTCTGGTTGGGAAAGAAATACAAATATCTTAGTTTGGATTCAAGTCACTGTAAAAGTTTCCCTACTTTCAATTATAAATGTCTAGAATTTTAGCCTTGTTTTAGCTTCTATTTTAGGGAAGGGACTAGGTGGGCTATGCTTCCTCTCCATTATTCCTGTGCTAGTGACTCTCCAGAGTTTGTCTCCAGCCCCCCTCCCCTCCACCTTCCAAACACTCCCCACACAAAAAAACCCCCTGCTTTTCAGCTTCTTTCATATACTTCTTCCATTAGCATATAAACCCTTTCAGATCAAAGGTTGTCTTTTTGCTCATGTTTGTATCTCCAAGACTTAACACTTCCTCCATGCTATCTGACTTTCTGAAACTACTTGTAGGTGTTCATACTTCAAACCCTAAGCACCTAGTTAAAACTTTTTACAACCAATTATCACCTCTTAATAACTTGACAGCCTTTACAAAAATTCTCTGTCTCAACAGTTCATCCACGGCTATACCCAGTTCCACTTCAGCCCCTTTAGTTTCACCAATTTGCCATACCTATCAACACACTTGATCAATTTGCTTAATTCTCTAATGCTAGACTCTTCCCCTTCTATAGATTATCTCCAATTTTTACTACACATATCTTTATTGTTGTTTGTTCTTCATTTTCAAAGATGACCAATGATGTCACAGGATGATGTCTTCACTTGCTCATGAATTGGATTTAAGTGAGGCAGAGTTGCACAGTCATCAGCCTTACTCTTTTCTCTAGAGACACTGAAGTCCAGTGGCAAGACAAAAAGTCAGAATACTTGGTGATGTCTCAGGATGCACTGAATGACCATAGCATCTTTGATGTCTGACCAAACTTTAAGCATGCCAGACCACCTGCTTCAGCTGCCTTCATGGCCTTTGGAACAAACTGTTTTCATCTGCCCATTCCAACAGAAAAAAGTTTTCATTTGCCTGTGGTAGACAGCCCCCTAACCCACTGATGGGTCTGAGGCTTGTCAGTTACCTGGGTTAGCCCATCTGCTGAAATGGTTTACCAGGGTATGGCCACTGGGCATATTAGAGTTTCTTGGAGCCATAGGTGAGAGTTGTTTGTACAGAGCTGTAGGCCTATTATCCCCCTATTAAGCTCTGAGTTCCTTGAGAATAGAGATTGTCTTTTGCCTTTCTTTGTGTGGGGGAACTCATCACCTCGATGAACGGGGCCAAGGTGCCCGCCAACACCGAAGGAGCCCCTTCTATTTACCTTGACTTTGTTCGTCAGAAATTGGATGCAAAAATTGGTGTAGCTGCTCAGAACTGCTACAATGTGGCCAAGGGTGCATTTACTGGGGAGATCAGCCCTGCCATGATTAAGGACTATGGGGCCAACTGGGTGATCCTGGGACACTCTGAAAGGAGACATATCTTTGGGGAGTCGGATGAGCTCATTGGGCAGAAGGTAGCCCATGCTCTGTCAGAAGGCCTAGGAGTGATTGCCTGTATTGGTGAGAAGTTGGAAGAGAGGGAAGCTGGAATCACTGACAAGGTTGTTTTTAACCAGACCAAGGCCATTGCAGATAACGTGAAGGACTGGTGCAAAGTCATCCTAGCCTATGAACCAGTCCGGGCTATTGGTACTGGAAAGACAGCTATACCCCAGCAGGCCCAGGAGGTACATGAGAAGCTTCGGTGCTGGCTTAAGAACCATGTCTCAGAACCTGTATCACAATCTACCAGGATCATTTATGGAGGCTCTGTGACAGGGGCCAACTGTAAGGATCTGGCATGCCAACCTGATGTGGATGGCGTTTCCCTTAAGCCTGAATTTCTGGACATCACCCAAGCCAAAAACTGAGCCCTTCATGTGGCCCTCTGACTGCCTTACATACAAAGCTGGGACTAGGCTACACAAGTCTGATTTACCCTTCCTCTTCCCATGTGATTGCGATGTTCATTCCCCTCTCCCCACGGTCCACTTCAAGCTATACCTTACTCCTTCATGTAGATTGTGTGCACCAGTTCTCAGCTCCTCAGCCCTTCCTCCAATGGACCAGGCCTTTCTCCATTTACTATAAATTTGAAGGAAGCAAAAAAAAAAAAGTCCATAGCAGGTGTTGAAGAGCAGCTAGGGTAGCACAGTGGCTAGAGTACCAGTCCTGAAGTCAGGATGACTCACTTTTCTTAGCTCAACTCTGGCCTCAAACAACTTACTAGCTGTATGACCCTGGACAAGTCACTTATAACCCTGTATGCCTCAGTTCCTCATTTGTAAAATGAGCTGGAGAAGGAAATGGCAAACCACTGCAGTATGTTTGCCAAGAAAACCCCAAAAGGGGTCACAAAGAGTTGGACATGACTGAACAACAACAATTTAAGAGGCACCTAGATGGTACAGTGAATAGCGCACTGGGCTTGGAATCTTCTTGAGTTTAAATTGAGCCTCAGACATTTGCTAGCTGTGTGACCCTGGACAAGTCACTTAATCCTGTTTACTTTAGTTCCTCATGTGTAAAATGAGCTGAAGAAGGAAATGGTAAACCACTCCAGTAATTTGCCAAGAAAACCCCAAATGGGGTCAAGAAGAGTCAGACATAAAAACAACAAAGTTGCTTAAGAAAGGCTTGATTGAATCTCCATTTCTTCCAATTACCATTTCTTACTTGAAGTCAACTAACTCTAATCTTCCTAGATCCTTTTGATCTGTTTATATACTCTAATCATTCTTAATCCTGATTCTCTCACAATCTAGAAGTAGAATTTAGATCAACAGCTGGATTGGAGATTTTTCTCCTGCAAATTTTGCCAAATTTCCCCTCCCCAAATTCAATCTCTGACCTCTTCCTCACCATGCCCTTCAAATCCCCAACACAATTTTTTTGTCCTTCCTATTCTGTTCAGATTCTCCTCTCTCTCCTGCAACCAACCATCTGCCACGGAAGCTAGAAGAAAAGTGTGTCTTTGATAATATCTTGTCATGTTAAATATTCACAGTTTCTTCAAATCATCCCCATATAATAGGAGTTATAAACGTGTGTGTGTGTGTGTGTGTGTGTGTGTGTGTGTGTGTGTGTGTGATGGACCCCTTTGGCAGTCTAGTGAAGTTCTGGGTTTCCTATTCTGATGAATTCCTTTTCAGAATAATGATTTTAAATGTATAAAATAAAAATGGTAGAATTACAAAGAAAACCAATTACATTGAAATAGTTACCAAAATACAAAAAACAAACAAACATTCATGAGCTTTGGGTTAAGAACCCTTGTATAACATGATTGCCAGTTCCCTCCTTGTACCTGTCATCTTCCTCTGGATTTGATCCAAATTGTCAATGTCTGTTCTAAAATGTGGTGTCTAGAATTGGGCACACAATTCTGGGTAAGGTCTACCCAGGGTAAAGTACCATAGGACTTTCATCACCAGAGGTTTTGTATATTATACTACAATTAATCTTGTCTAAGACTTAACTCTTCCCTAACACAATACAATGTTGACTCCTATTGAACTCAAAGTCCACTCAAATCCCTCGATTCTCTTTTGTCCAGTTTTGTTTTGCCATATCCCCTCCATCCAGTACTGGACATTCAAAGAAGCCACATGAGAGAGGTAATAATAGAGGCAGCACTATTGCCATTTTAATAGATGGAGATACTGAGATTAAGTGAGATGAGCATACCCATGGTCTGCTCTTTATATCAAGGATAACAGAAGAATATACCCTAGCTATATGCTTCAGTTGACATTGCTCCCCTATACTCTGAAATCCAGCTAAATTAGCCTTCTCTCTTTTTCTCACATTGTACTCTATCTCTTATCTCTGTGTCTGTGTCCTGGCCATCCCCCACACTCGAAATGAATTCTATCCCAACCTGTCTCACAGAATCTCACTGTTCTAAATAAAACATTTTCTGAACCCCTCCTCCTTTATTCAACTACTTTGTACTTACGCTCTTTAAATTTATTCAGTTACATATTCATAAGTGTTTATTGCCTCCCCCATTAGAATGTAAGTTTCTTGATAACAGAGCTTGCTTCATTCTTTGTTTTTACATCCCCAGTGCCCAGCATAGTTCCTTATATACAGTGTTTAATAAATGCCTTCTTGCTGACTGAATGCTCTTTCCTGGCCCCTACTGAAACCCGTCTCTTCTTTCAAGGTGCAGTTCAGCTGCTACCTCTAGAAGGAAGCCAGCCATGATCTTTCCAAGACAGAAATTATTTATTACTCCTCCACAGCACTTTGATCCTCTCTTTTCCATCTGTAATCTAATTTGGATTTTATTTACTCATTTTGCACTCAGCTGGTGGTAAATATATGTTTGTTAAGTTGAAATGAATAGTAGCCTTTTGGCAAAAGCATATGGTAATAAAAGGGTCTGTATCTAAATGAGCCACCCTATTTATAAAAACAACTGCGTAGGAAAAGAATGAATCTTAGGACAACAGAGTTAGCTATTTCAGGACGTGGGCCTCTTAGAAGGAGATTCAGAAAAGTAACAAATTACATTCCCCTTCCAAGTGAAGCTTCTGCTTGGGAATTACCATGAGAACCTGGTGAAAAAGCACTTAACCTCTGTTCTGATGGTATGTCAGGTCAGGGGGATCCTGCCAAGTGCTTTAAAGAAATCATACTGAATCCACAAAAGATGCTGTGACAAATTTGGCCTTTAACCTCATTTCTTCTTTTAAGAGTTTGCTGCAATTTATTTACACCCACTCCCTCTCATATATCTTGCAGACTAAGTGCTTGAAAGGCTGAGAACAGCAGCTGCTCTCAATGTACCACAAAATGCTGGAAGACTAGCTTAGTTACATCAACTTACCTACCAGAGCATTGGGTTTACAAAAGTCCCACGTTCATTTTATTATATTATCACTGGAAAGGTAAATGTTTATGAAAAACACCAGTCATTTCTTCTGTATTTTTGAATACTAAAAAGATGGATCAGTCAGATCCTTTTTCTTTAGCCTAAGTTTAATTTAGAGCTTTGTGCTATCATAACTGCCTGATCTTAATAGCATAGAGGACAACTTAATTCTTAGGCTCAACAAAGCTTTCAAACAACTGATTATCAGTTTTCTTCAGGTTCTTCTCTGAAAGGCTGTGGCAATGGCATCATTTTTATTAGCTCAATGAAGCAAAAACCCAGCAGAGCTGCACTGGAGCTGCCTGCCTACTTTATAACCAGCTGGACTTCAAGAGACCTGGCTGGATTGTATGATTTAAAAACCAAGACTTGGAAACAGGCCCTACACTTCCTAAAAGCCAGAGTTCTGGTCTTCTGAAAGGATCAGCAATGCATCTGCTGGTTCTGTCTGCTAGAAGTGACAGCAACACTGCAAAAGTGACAAGAACCTCAGCACATCTGAATTTCTAAAAGAAGGCCACTGTTAATGTGTGCAGAACTCAACCAGGAATCTAAGGTGAAATTCTGTCAATCTTCAAGGCCTGGATCAAAGACCATTTCCCTTATGAAGTCTTCATTCAGCTCCCCAATCAGAAATACTAGAAAGAAGGTACATTATTACTAATACACAATATTATGGTCTTTTTTAAAGTCTTGATTTTTGTTAACTCTAAATACAAGCAAAAGTGATTTACAATGCTTCTGTTTCTGAAGAGCCTAAAACACTACTCTTTACAATAGTTCAATGAAAGATCTGAGAGCGCATACATGTCTCATTCACAGAGGACTGAGACAGGATCATAGAGTTAGACCTGGGAAAACCTCAAAAGCCACCCAAGTCCAATTTCCTCATTTTCTATATGAAGAAATTGAGTCCCAGAAAAGTGAAGTGGCAGCCTGGTAAAACAGAGGAACCAGATTTGAAATAAGGAAGACATGGGTTCAGTTCTCACCTGACACTAATTATGCAATCATGGGCAAATTACTAAACCTCTCTGAGACTCAGTTTCCTCACTTGGACAATGAGAATAATACCTGTAGTATACAACTCACAGACTTAAAGCATTTCATAAACCTCGAAACCCTCTGTAAATATCACTCACTGTTTTTGCTATTGCCCAAGGTCACACAGGTAATTAGTGGCGTGCTGAGCATTGAACTCCAAATCTAGGTCCCTTTTGACTAAATTACACTGCCTCCAGGCATTGTGGGCCAAAGGACCTAAAGGAACTCTCTTAACATTAACATATGCTTTCAGTCTTACCTTACACCATTGTCCTTCACAGTGCATAGCTGCAAGCAAACTGTATGACGTGTAATCCACTAAACATATCTTCTACATTCTGTGGCTGCATTCACATCATTTCTTAGTATCTTCCTTTCAACATTTCTGACATCCTTCAAGATCTACCTCAAAGACTATTTCCTTTATGAACTCTTCTTTGACCTCCCAAATCAGAAAAGATGCTTCCTATTCGTGAACTTTCTCTTGGTATTTTTCTTTGCACTTCTCTCTCTGCTGTGTATTATATTTATACTACTAACTTTTTTATTATTCACATATGTGGTAAAATCTTATTTTGTTACCAAATGTTTAAATGTTTTGATGACAGTCTGAGCTTTATTCATATTAGTAATCCTCCCACCCTACCAGCCATGCCTTTACCTATAAAATGAGGTGGACAGACTAGCTGATTATTCAAGCAGCTTCCAGCTTTTATCTATGAGATTGCACAAAGTAGAAGCTCAATGAACGTGTGATAAATGACTGTAATTCAGGGATTCAGGAGAGGAAAAATCTCTAGCAGTTGGGGTCTGGTGACATTCCTTCAGGTGGTACAGTCATAAGCCTCAAAGGGATATATCTAAAAGATTCCACAGTTTCCCTTGACAGTGTGCAGGTATGGAGGGCATTCTTCAGGCAGGACAGCATTCTAGACTGGCACTTCACAAAGGCAATGGGGGATAAGAAATAGGCATTACCAGAAAAACTGGAGAGCTAAGACATCTTGGACTCAGGACTCTAATACTATACATACCAATAGCCAGAAGATTCAGACAATATTGAAATGGAATATTTCTAAGACAATTCTTTTAGAAGAGTTTGGCCAATAAGTCACTCAATTCTCATTTCCCAACTATTATAAAAACACCAAAAATAATTTGGAGTATGAAAAACAAAACTCAAATTCTGGCCTTGCCCCTATCACACCAGGAGAGCCAGCACTGATATAGTGGAGGAAGTATTCAGGAATCAAAGAGGTCTGGCTTCAAAACCGACACTTACTAACTCTGTGACTGTGGGCAAGTCATTTACTTTCTATCGATGAGGAAATGTTAAAGGAAAGCACCTTACAAACCTAGAAGGTGATTTGTAATATTCACAAACAGCCCACATGTACATATGGCCAATAACTGGATCAAGGTTTTTATCACATATGCTCTATGGTGTAGAGCAAAAAGCAGACAAAAATAGACACTTACTCTCTCTCCTTTTCAGTCAACTTGTCATTGATATTGTCTTTGATTGCTGATCTGGATCCCTTGTGAATTATGGGATATCTGAGGGGCACTTGAAGGAAGAAGGAAATCATGGAGACCAAATGTGCTGTGTATCCCAGAGCAACAGCAATGCTTCCATCATCTTTTGCTGCCGATTCAAAAGCAAAGACACAAGAAATCTTTATTTACCCACAGAAATGACCTATGCAAACATTAGGGTTCTGTTTTCAAAAAGAAAATAATGTTTTAAACTATTAAATAGCAAGACACTAAGAATTAATCTAAATGTGATTTTTTAAAATTGTAAATCTGTTTTTAAAAAGTCTCTGGCTTTACCCTATTCTTTTAAAAGTTGATTCCTAGTAAGTCAGATAATAAGAATTATATTGGATATGTTCTAGGCACCCCATGTTACAGGCATACTCTGCATAACATAGCCTCGACTAATGTCCTTTTCCAAGAATGCTATTGATACATTATAAGTAAGCTCCATCTTCAACAGTTTCAAAACCCCAATGTAATGTCATTTGGTTAAATGGTCAGTAACAATTTGAGTTAGCACTCAAGCTTCATCAGGATTAACTGCCATGATCATCAGATGCTTACTATCACCATTCTCTTTACTACAGGTGCATAAATATTGTCACTAAAGAACTGTGCCATCCACATCCCCCATCCCATAACATTTTGGATATGTTGTATTTTCATGTAACCAATTAACGAGTCTAAGCAAGGTATCCCTGTAGTTAACAATACAATCAAAGACTATTCAAACTTCTGTGCCCTTCTTCCCCAGACTATAATAAGGGGAACCACAGTCACCACAGTTTATTAGATACTACAATTAGTTTAGTGTAATTAAATACATAGCACTACAGAAACATTACATTTTTTCTATTATTAACAATTCTCCAAACTATAGGCTAAAAAAAGGTTAATTCTGGGGTTAAAAACACAAACTTGTAAAGCATGTTGTGAAGTTGCATGCCTACTGGCTTCATGCCATTAAGAAAAGTGATGCAGAAATAATTCTAGAAAAATGGCATTATCTGAAGGTGAGATAGCCAGCACAAAGAAACAATTCACAGTTTTGAAATAGTCAATGCAAAAGGTTATAGATGTTATAGTCTGTATACCATTTAATCCATGCATTTTAGATAGAAGCACTTGTGGAAAGATGTATATATTATCCTACACATAGATGTAGTCATCTAACTTTTAAGAAGCTATAGATAATTACATTTTTAACTCACCATCCAGTTTTCTGCCACTGCCTACAAAGTGATAAATGATCATTCAGGCACTCAACTGATAGTAAGTAATGCAACATAAAAGCTTTCTTCATTCCCCAGAGAGGAAAAAAAAGTAATTGCCCAATGTGTCTCCAAGGTTTAAAAAAAAAAATCAGGGAAAGCTAGGTGGTACAGTGGATAGAGCACTGGCCCTGAAGTCAGACCTGAGTTCAAATCTGGCCTCAGACCAAACACCAGACACTTAGTAGCTGTGTGACCCTGGGCAAGTCACTTAACCCCAACTGCCTTAAAAAAAATCACTTAAAAGATTTAAATGCATAATCTGAGAAATTCCAGGTAAGCAACACAGAATTCATAAAAGAATACAGGATAACCTTTCCTTGTGTATTTTCTGACTTCACTGCCATTCATTGCCTTCTTATGCTGTCCTTTTACCTCTGGCATTGTAACTTCTTATGAAAAGGACCCTACCACACCTTTGATGATGAGTAGCATCACTAGAGAGTGGAATTAATGCTCAACTTGGGCGTCAGTCAACCAGTGAGTCAGGAACTGTGCTAAGAACTGAGGATACAAAGAAAGAGGGGGGAAAAGTGCCTGTTCTTTAGGAGCTCACAGTCTGATGGGAAAGACCACAGACAAACAACTAAATATAAATAAGATGCAGATAGGATAACTTGGACAGTCTCAGGAGGAAGGTTAAGATAAGTGAAGAATGAAAAAAGCTGAGACTTTAAGGAAACCAAGGAAGCTAGCAGGTAGAAATGAGAAGAGAGAAAATTACAGGGATGGGAGACAGAGTAACAACACTTGAAGTTGGTAGCTAGCATGTCTTGTTGAAGCGACAATGGGAAGGTCAGTATCACTTTACTGTAGAGTATATGGCAAGAAGTAAGGTGTAAAAAGATAAGAGCAAGAAGGGGACAGGTTATGAAAGGCTTTAAAAGTCAAACAGAAGGCATATATTTGATCCTGCAAGTAACAGAGTCACTGGAATTTCTTAAATGGGGGTGATGTGGTCAGATTTGGGCTTCTGGAAGATCAGTCTGACAGCTGAGTAGAAGACAGACTGGAAATGGAAAAGGCACAGAGATCAACTAGCAGGCTATGGTAATAGTCTAGGTGTGAGGCAGTGTCAGAAGAAAGAAGGGGGAGTATGAGAGATGTTATAAAGATGGGAGAAGAGAGTGAGGAGGTAAAGATGACACCCAGATTTCAAGTCTGGGTAAATGGAAGGATGGTAGTAGCCTAAACCATAATAAGAAAGTATAGAGGAGGGTAGAGTCTGGGGAGTAAGATAATGAGTTTGGTTTAGGACATGTTAGTTTAAGATGTATATCAGGATATACAGTTTGAAATGTCTAATAGATAATTAGAGATAAGAGCCTGGGGGTTGGAAGAAAGGCTGAGCCTGGACAAGTAGATCTGAGAGTCGTCTCTATACAGATGATAACTGGACAAGTAGATCTGAGAGTTGTCTCTATACAGATGATAACTGAAACCACAAATTGCTGAGACCACCAAGTAAAACAGAAGACAGGGAAAGGGCTCAGGACAGAGCACAGTTGTCAGGACTGACTGGGATGAAGATATAGCAAAGAAGACTGAAAAGAAAACATCAGACAACTAGAAAGAGAAACTGGAGAACAGTACTGCAAAAACCTGGAAAGAAGAGTATCCAGGAGAAAAAGGTGAGATATTATATAGTCAAAGGCTGAAGAGAGATCAAGAAGGATGAGGATTGAGAAAAGGCCACTGGATTTGGCAATGAACAGGTGATTAGTAAGAGAAGTTTTGGTTGAAGGAAGAAGTCAGAAGCCAGACTGTAGAGAGTGAAAAAGAGAGTGAAAGAAAAAGAAAGCGGAGGTACATATTGTACACAGTCTCTTTTAAGGAGTTTCACCACAAAAGGGAGGAGGGACACAAGATGATAGCCAGCAGGGATGGATGGATCAACTGAGTCTTTTTTGAGATAAGGGAGACATAGGCATGTTTGTAGGCACTAGGGAAGCAGCCAGTAGAAGAAGGGATGGAATGGGACCACTTGTGCATATAGAGGGGTTTGCCTCAGCAGGGAGAAGATCCACCTCTTCATATGAAGGGAGCTAAAAGATCAAGTCTGCCACTAACTATGTGTTCTTGGGCAAATAAATCACTCCATATTTGCAGAGTTTTGGTTAATTCATCTGAAAAGGGCAGGGGTGGATTTAGGGTGGGAATGCTTTAAGGAAAATAACTTATAAACTATAAACATAAATGTAAGCTATATTATTATTCCCAGTGAATTTTCCAGCCTGTTAGACCAGTCTCTCTGAATGTACCTTTGATTAGCCCAGAGAACATAAAAGTAGAAAAGAGGCAATATTCAAATTGAGAACCTGGAAATATTTATAGGCAACTATAAATAGGTGGGGTGGTAGAAGAGCATGCTGAATCTTAGTTCAAATCCTACCTCTAATGTTTATTAGCTGCGAAACCCTAAGTAAATCATTTAGCATCTGATTCATCCTATGTAAAACTGAGACAACAGCAGCTGTGGCACTTAACTTAGAGGGCTGTTGTGAAGGTCAACTGAGATAATGGACACAAAGAACTTTGCAAACCTTAAAATGTTATATAAACATTTTTTAAACGTTACAGATGCTACACATCTTGTATATTTGTTTCAGAGATGCTATGTTGATTATTTTAATATAATGTTAACTTTCCACATTTGAATAGCAGTTTTAAATTGACAACCACCTGGGAGTTTGGTGGTGCTCCCATCGTTGTCCCCATTTAGGGTCAGAGAGATGGAGCAGCTTGCTGCAATCACACAGCTGGCAAGAAGGGTTGGGCCTGGCTAGCTCCGTCCAGAATCCGTTAGTTTTAAGAAAAGTATGGAAGCCACCTTTACTTGTCATAGAAGGGTCAGCTCTTATTATCATTACCCACTGTGAATCAAGAGGCTGTCTCTCACTTTCTTGTTTTTTCCCAGGACCAAGCACAATGCTCTCAAAACAAATCTCACGCTAACATGAATTTCATTCATTTCTATTTTGGAACTCAAAAGACCTTTACACAGTTCTGTAACAGTTAAGTGAAACTGACCTATCATGAGAATTTATTTAGAAATGTTCAGTTCAGGGTAAGAAACACTAAATCTGGAGCCAAAAGTCTTAGATACAAATCTTAGCTCTGCCAATAAATTTCCCTATCTGTAAAGCGATATCATTCATGAGACAGATTTCAGAGCCCAAATGCCTCATTTTTATACATGAACAAATAGGCACTCAGAGAGGCTAAGTCCTTTGTCCAAGGCCACAGGGTTTGTAAATAGTAGAGGCAACATTCAAATGCAGTTCCTTTAGTTACCTATTCGGCATCTTTCCTGCTCTAGGACTAGATATCCTCTAAGGTGCTTTCTAACTCTAAACCCTATGATCCTAATTTTCTTTCTGATATAATTTGACAGAGGCAGAATTTCAAAACCTTTGGCTGGGGGTGGGGGGTAGCAGTAGATGGCTTCTCAATTAGTCTCCAAACAAGTTAAATGTGCAATGCCAAAGGCTCTGCTATTTTTAATTAATTTTATTTATTTATTTTCATTCCCAAAGGGGTCCCAAACAGCAAGACCTTGCATTTGTGTTATATGGGAACAGGCCATTGCTTCAACTCATCTTAAAGTACAAGCAGGATACTTTAAAATCTGTAATGATTAAAATTATTTTGTTTAAAATGAAAGATACAAATACATATACATATCTGAAAGAAGTCCCCAGAAGCAGAAACCTAAATTCAAAAAGGAATGCATATACTACTATCACCACCACAGAACACCTCCCTCTGCCTATCAAAACAATAAAACAAAGCAACACAAAAAACCAACTGCATCATTTCCTATTAAGAGAGACAGTTTGTAACAGGGCTTCAGCCACAGCCTTGCTATTAAACACAACAGTGTTAGGTTTCCAGTTCTGTGGATTTATATTAAAAAGAATTTTAACGGGACCACAGGTGAAGCCCTAAGGGGCTCAAGGGGTTTTCACAGGCTCAGAAGGAAAACCACTGCCCGGTAGGGAAGCTGCTGGTATCGGTGTTGCTTCATTAGCTCAAGCCTAAAGACTGCCACAATCTCCAACGGGAAAACTCAAGCTCCAGTGGGTAGTAATGGGCTATGCCTGGCCCAGGAGCCTTGGGCAGCCTATTCTGTGGCCAAGCACTTTCCTCCCTTATACCAAAATGAGATTGGCTTCCAAGTTTCCAGGTCTGACAGGCTTCTTACCTGCCAAAGTCTGAGTTCAGGTTCTCGGAGGTCTGCTTTTCCAGTAAGACCTGATGACGTCCCTAACACCTAAAGCAGAGCAAGGATTTCTCTTCCTTATGCTACTCCAGGGGGCTAGTAAGGTTCTAGATAATTATACTGCGGGAGAGGAAAAGTGAACCAAAATGAATCTTAACTCTGTGGCAGGAAAAAAGAAAAGAACTCCAATTCAAACACCATTTTCCCTCCACCAATTCCTTAAATTTCTGTTTATCATTTAGAATGTTTGTGCTTCTATTTGGTTTAAAGTTTCATTATCTATTAAAGACTGAGTTTTTTGGTATTTTTCTGCAAATGATGCCAAAAACTCTAGCACTTATTTCAATAGCTTTTCAGGGTTTACAAAGTATTTGTCCCAGAACAACTCTGTAAGTTAGGGTAGTATTCACATTTTACAGATGAGGAAACTGAGGCACAGGGAAGATTAACAACTTACCCATAATCACAAAGGCTACAATTTAAACTCCTCTGGACTTCCTAACCTAGCCCTTTTTTCTACCACTAAGCACTTTGGAAAGCATATTTTCTGCCCCTAAAGTAGTTTCCTAAGATGTACATTGGGGGGTACCCAGGAAGTCAAATACCATAAAATTGAAAAAAGGATGTGTGCCATTGAAAAGAATAAAATTAGGGGGAAAAAAAGGCTCTACCACAGGCACATACAGAAAATTACTGTAGTGTGCTGCTGCACACTACAATCATTCATTCATTGTCTATCATGTGCAATACATTGATACATATTAGGGAAAATACAAAGATAACTAAGACAATGCCTTGCTTGCAAGGAATTTATCATCAAGTAGTGGGGATACAGCATGTATACAAACTATTCAACTATAAATTAGAATATGAAAAATAAATACGATGAACACATAGAGTTATAAACCAGATGAAGGAAGGATCATCACTGATAGAAAGGATCAGGAAAAGCAGCATGGGCAAATAGAAACAATGGAAGGCTAGAAGTGTACTGACCTAAACGATTCTTGTACTGGGCTGGTATTATGGTAATTTATTCTGTGACTTTGGCCAAAACATATTTTCTCTCTCTGGGCTTCAGTTTCCTCATCTGAAAAATGAGGGGACTATTCTAAAAGTTCTCTAATTGTGTCTAGTCCTAAAATCAATGAGTTTATAAATCTTCAAAGAAAAGGTGGCATTTAAGGTCTGCTTGAAAGGGTAATAAAGATATCAACCATCAACAAACCAACCAAGCTGTTACTGGTTTCAAAAATGTAATTCCATTCAATTCAGAAAAGCTTTTTTTTAAAATTATGCCTATATTTCCTGGGAGTTAATTTGCATAGGAGAGAATAAAACTCCTTAAGCATAATGGAACATTTCACATTTCCAGCAGCCAGATTTTTATTTTTTAGTAAATCCTGTAAGAGCTAGACTAATTCCTCTAGAAAGAAATATAAAATATATATTCATCAGGTAAGAACTATAACACTGCTGTCTCCAATAGTTTCTGCCAAGTTAGGTAAAGGACACTCCAAAGAAAAACCAAATAGGAATCAAAAAGCTTCACTGGGCACAATGATGTGACAGACCACCATTTTAACTTAACACAAACAAGATGTACAGGAGTTCTTCAGGATTAGAAAACTGGAGTTGTTGCATAAGGCTGACATCAAGAGTGCGAATGACAGTTATAGAATATGACTTGGGATATTTACTTAGTACCATTCCATTTAGGCCTTCTTGAATGCTTTTGAGTTTTCAGAGCCAAAAAGCTAAATTGAGGGTTTCCACTTGTCACTGAGCACAGATTTATGGGAAATACCCTCTAAGGAACATTAAGGCAAAAAAAAAAATCAGTAGGGAGCTTGTTTTTCACTAGTTACTGAATAGTTACAGTTAATACGTAACTTAACTACCCAAAGTCAAGATAAGTTTAGTTAATCAACACTGCTCTTAAGGAAAACAACCAGGCACTTGAGAGTAAAGTTAGAGAGTGATAGAGAGCTGGAAGGCTCCTTAGAAATAATTTAATACAACTCATTCATTTTACAAAGTAAGAGAATTCATTCATTCAACATTTATTAAGTGTCACAGGATACAGTGTTAGGTTTTGGGGAAGAGAAAACGTTTAGATGGGGGGAGTCTTGGGGGCTTGGAGTGGGCTTTCCTTAGGAAGCCCAAAGTCTGGTAGGAGGAAATGAGACAACTGGTTAACTACACTGAATATTAACTCAACTAAATGCTTTAGAGAACTAGTCTATCAACCAGCAAGCATCTAACAAATATAAGAGTGTCAGGCACTGGGGATGCGAAATTAAAAATGAAACAGTCCTTTGCCATTAAGAAACTCACTTTACAATGGGGACGACAAGATGTATGTATACAAACACACACACACACACACACACACATACATACACACACACACACACACAAAACCTGTAAAAATAAATGCAAAGTAATTTCAAGAGAAGGAGAGGAGCTAGGAGCTAGGGTGATTAGGAGAAGACTCATGTAAACACAGAACTTGAGATGAGCTTTAAACAAAAGCAGGCAATCATTCTAAGAAGTGGAGAAGAGGGAGGAGAGCATTTCAGGCATGGAATAGCCAGTGCAAAGCCTTGGTAACTAGGAATTCAGTAAAAGTAACAGCCAAAAGGCCAGTTTAGTTAAACTAGAGCGTGGGAGGGAGAGTAATGAATAATAAGACTAAAAAGGCAGATTACAACCAGTTTGAGAAGGGCTTAAAAAGTTACAGAGGGCAAGAAGACTAGTCCAGCTCTGCTCCACCTAGCACCAGCCAGTACAGGAATGTTCGTCTAAGGGTCCTGTATTGAAGTGTGGGCTGCTGATCGTTGACAGGACCTTCCTGATTCCACAGGCCCTGAGGATGGAGTTTGTTCTCTGTTATTTGGTGACCAAGTATTCTACTCAAATACTTATTTGGAGAAATTCACTGCTACCCAAAATCTGTGGCCACAACAGATTTTGGCAAATACAACCAAAAGAAAGAGTTGCTTGGACATATGCCTTTTCCATAACCTATTAGGGATATCGATGTGGAATATTTCACTGGAGGCAGGCTATGAAAATTAGGCAGTTCCAAGCTTATGACTAGGGAAGCCCAGTCCAGAATATGAAATACTTTAATCACATCTAGGGTCTAGGGTCTAGACTAGAATGAGTAATTGGCCCATCCCACATGGTATCCTACCTAGTGTGTGCCCCTAAATGTTTCTCTACAAAAGTTTCCTGAGCTAAAAATAGAGAAATGAAGAGCAGAGTGTTTGAATGGGATTAATCCAGGATTTAGGGGTCTGAATTATTTTGTGTGTATTTTACATATATTTATATAGATAATGGTTGTCTCCCCAAGAGATTGAACGCTCCATGAGGGTGGGGTCTATTTTACTTTTGTCTTTGTATTCCCTAGGGCTTAATACAGTGCCTGGCACACCAGAAATACTTAATAAATGACTGACTGATGGGGGGTGGAGGTGCAGCTACAAAGTAGTGTGTATTTGTCCCTAGAGGTAAAAAGGAGCCACTGGCATTTACTACTGAGTCAGGGACTAATGTGGTTTTAGACTTGTGTATTAGGGAAATCATTCTAGCAGCTGTATGAAAGATGGATTGGAAAGGGGAGAGCCTTTAGAAAAGGAGACCAATTAAAAGAATACTGTAATACCCTAGACAATAGGTGATAAAGGCCTTTACTAAAGTGATGGTCACATAACTAGAATTAAAGGGTTGAATATGAAAGATCTGAAAAGTAGAAACATTTTGCAACTGATTAGCTATGTAGAAAAAAGGATTAGATATGAGGAATTATAGATAACTCTAAGTTTGTGAACCAAGCTAGCTACCTAGTGGCATCCTTTACATAAACAGGAAAGTTTAGAAGATGTGGTGGTCTGGGGCAAAGGGTGAAGAGTTTGGTTTCAAAGGCAGCTAGGTACACAGTAGACAGAGCACCAGCCCTGGAGTCAGGAGGACCTGACTTAAAATGTGGCCTCAGACACATAATACTCTCTAGCTGTGTGACTCTGGGCAGGTCACTTAACTCCAACTGCCTCACCAAAAAAAGAAAAAAACCTCAAAGAAAGAGTTTGGTTTCAGTATTGTTTAATTTGAGATGCCTTTGGGATATCCCACGCAAAAAACTCCAAAGGCCAGTTGATGACATGAGAATAGAATTTCTGTGAGGAGAGAGACTAAGGCTGTAAATATACATCTAGGAATCAAATGCATAGAAATTATAATTACACCTGTGGCAGTTGATAAGGTCACTAAGAGAGAATGTAGAAAGAAAAAGCCTAGGAAATAACCTGGAGGTATACCTAAAGTTAAAGGCATGCTAGTTAATGAGAAGAGAAGGAGAATGAGGAATAGTCAGCCAGGTCAGACAGCCAAAAGAAAAGAGTGTCACGAAAACCCATAGAGGAAAGAATATTCAGGAGAGCAGGATGGTAAAGAGATGTCAGATGCTACAAAGAAGTCAAGAAGGATGAGGATGAGGGAAAAAGTGAATAAGCAATTAAGAGATCACTGATTTTCCCAATGTGAAAAATATGAACAGTTTTAAAAGAATTACAATTGCATGAAATAATGTTCAAATCAATAATAAAAAAAGAAATACAAACAACTCTGAGATTTCACTTGACACCCAGCAAACTGGCAAAGATGACAAATGATTGGGGCAGCTAGGTGGCGCAGTGGGTAGAGCACTGGCCCTGGAGTCAGGAGGAAATGAGTTCAAATTCAGCCTCAGACACATAATACTTACTAGCTGTGTGACCCTGGGCAAGTCACTTAACCCCAACTGCCTCACAAAACTTAAAAAAAAAAAAGAAAAGGAAAAAGATGACAAATGACGAGAATACTCAATGTTGGAGTAGTTGTGGAAAGCTTTTAAGGATCAGAAATGTTGGTAGGCAGCTGGGAAGGAATCAATATCGAGAGGAATACTGAAGGCTGTACAGAATTTTTTTAAAATGCTATATAAGGTCCAAAAAACAAGACTATTGAAGTAGCATAGTCTTTTTTTAAAAAAAATGAATAGAAACTGGAAAAAAAAAGAGGAGAAGGGAATACATTCTAGGCATTGAAATTATCTAAGTATAGGCATGGTGGTAGGAATGCAAAGCACAGTAGTGATTTTATTTGCTTGTTTGTTTGGTGGGATTTGGAAAGTTGATTTTGGGAGGGAAGGAGCAGTGAGTGGTTATTTGGCTACAAAGAAAAGGAATAATGTGACACATGGCTGGAAAAGCAGGGTTGTACCAGATTGCAGAGACCCTTGAATTCCAAGGAAAGGAATGTGAAGATTACTTAGTAGGTAATAAAGTCTCACTAAAGATATTTAGTAAAGAGTAGCATGGTAACTTTGCCATATTAGAAAAAATTTTTCTTAATGTATGAAGAACATTTTGGGCAGGAAAACAGTAGAGGAATACGGAAGCTACTATAACATCTGGGGCTTGGGGGGGAGTAAATTAGTGCTTCTGTCTGGATAGTGGCTCTGGGAACAGAAAAGCATTGATGAGACATATCGTGGAGATACAATTAATAGAACTTGGTAACTGACAGCACTGGAGAGGTGAGGGAAAAGGCAGAATCAAAACTAAGACCTAAATTAGAATGCGAATGCAATAACTAATAATCATCACATAAAGCAGTAACTGAAACAAAAGGGAAGCAGGAATAACTGGAATAAATAAGGAAATTCCAATCCCACTATTCTACTACTAATTAGCTAAATTTCTATGGGCAAGTCATGTAACCCATACTATAAAATGGAGCTACTATATTTATCCTACTATCTTCACAAGGGTTTGTGGAAAGATCCAACAAAATAAGGTTTGTTTAAAAAAATGCTTTTAAAAATGTAAACTACAAATTTAAGGTGCAAGTACTGTTACTGAAATAGTAAAATGGAAGTTTCTCTATGCAAAAAAATGACAGTGCTGCAGCTATAATTACGTTATCATCACTATAAAAGTGAACTCTTGTTACCCTGGGTATATTCTTTACAACTAGCAAAATATACTTCCCTGCTGTACAAGACAAGTTTATGTATCTATGTGTATAAGCAGCGGAGGGAGGAGGTGTGACAAAGGCGGGGGGGGGGGAGCAGATAAGAGGTTTAGAAATTAAAAGGTAAAAGAATGAATGAATGCAGAGCATTTATTAAGCACTTTTTGCTGTTTAGTCATTATCATTCACATCTGACTCTATTCCTGACCCTTTCGGGGTTTTCTTGGCAGAGACACTGGAGTGTTTTGCCATTTCCTTCTCCAGCTCATTTTACAGATGAGGAAACTGAGGCAAACAGTTGGTTAAGTGACTTGCCCAGGGTCATACATCTAGTAAATGCCTGAAGCCACATTTGAACTCAAGTCTTCCTGACTCCAGGCCAGCACTCTATGCAATGCTTCACCTATAGCTGCCCTTATTAAATGCTTACTTACTATGTGCCAAACAACTAAATTTGGAACTTAGGCTGATGGGCCTGCATCTGAAATGCCGAGATAAAAACAGACTGACTTGATATCAGAGAGAAAGCCATGCTGAGTTATTTCTATCCAAGAAAGGTGGGGAGGAGACAGGAACCATGAATGAAACTGGCATCATATTATTTTCATTACTTAGTCTACATCACAATGTTAAGAAAACTTCTATGTCTATTCAAATACTCTGACAACAGGGGAGAAAGCTGACTGGGACCAGACTTCACTAATTTCAACAAAGAAAAAGATGCTGCCAGACACTGACTCTACTTAGAGTCAGAAGATGCCAGGTCACAATTCACAACAAAATTCAGCTTTGGCAGGAGTTCTGTCTTGTTTATGCCTTGCGTCTGCCCTATAACGAAGCACATGCTCTGCACACAGGAAATGCTTTATACATAGCTGCTGAAGTGACTCTTCTAGACTGTTATTAACCATTACTCTTCCATATGTCTAATAGAAAAATGACATTATTTTTAAGAGGGTAAATAAGAAGAGAATCCCTAACAATGAAATTGAATGTCTAAAGCCTGGCAAACTTTTTTTTAAAGGCAATGGGTGGGGCTGCTAGGTGGCGCAGTGGATAGAGCACCGGCCCTGGATTCAGGAGGACCTGAGTTCAAATCTGGCCTTAGACACATAACACTTACTAGCTGTGTGACCCTCGGCAAGTCACTTAATCCCATTGCCTAGCCAAAACACACACACACACACACACACACACACACACACACACACACACACAGAGGCAATGGGGTTAAGTGACTTGCCCAGGGTCACACAGCTAGTAAGTGTCAAGTGTTTGGTCCGAGGCCAGATTTGAACTCAGGCCCTCCTGACTGCAGGGTCAGTGCTCTATCCACTGGGCCACCTAGCTGCCCCCAAACTTTTTTTTAAAATCGTTAAAATATACACATATTCTCAAGTACAGCACAGTGCTTATATTTTTTAAAAAATTAAAGCAGATGGAGGGAAGGGGTCAACTATGGGCATACTGTGATAAAAAATTAAACTTCTAACAGAGAAAGCACAAAGATAATCAGAAAAAACTTTTCCATCATTTTGAAAACAAGAGTATTATTGCCTAACTAGTACCATTTATTTGATCAATTTAATCATCTAAACTTCAATTATCCATAAACACATAGTTGCACTATAATCCACCCAAATGCCTTAGAGGTCCAAGTCAACATAAACTAACAACTAGTAAAAGAAATGAACCATTCCTGCAATTTGAAAGGGTAAAAGGAAGTTTATAATCCTCTAATTTTTATTTTATTGAGCCTAGATGTAAGGGTTAATTTTTTTAAATGACCTTACTAGATAATTTCTTAGGGTTTTATATACACTTGCCACCCCAGATATGATCCAACAAGCCTCAGAATTATAGAAATTTAGGAAGATTGCATAGGATAGATTCCGGCATAGGAAAGAAAACCTTCCAAGCCTCAAATCAGGAAACTACCTTTTCAACTGCCAATATGGCCAAGTGGAAAGTTTATTTATCTGGAATAAGAAAACCTGTACTTAATTCTGCATCTGTGTCATTTACTAGCTATGTGGTCCTGAGCAATTCATTTACTAAATTAAGAACCAAAATGGATTGAGCACCTACTATGTCCCAAGCAGGGCAAAAGTATAATAGTTTTACTTTCAAGGAACTTAACTTCCTGAGCCTGACTTTCCTGACCTGTAAGATGTAGGTAGTCTTGCTTCTATTTTCTTTTTTTTTTTTAAGGCAATTGGGGTTAACTGACTTGCCCACAGTCACACAGCTAGTAAGTGTCAAGTGTTTGGTCTAAGGTCGCATTTGAACTCAGGTCCTCCTGACTTCAGGGCCAGTGCTCTATCCACTGCACCACATAGCTGCCCTGCTTCTACTTCTAAAACATTATTGGGCTTATTATGAGGGAAGTGGTTGGTAAACCTTAAACTGCTACATAAATCAAAGCAATTATCTGGAGCATACCAAAGAACTTTGGTATCTACGCTTTATCCAAACATAGACAAAGGCACTTCTAAAGGCTGGAACACATCTTTTCTCCTGACTTTTCCTCTTCCCCAGCCCCCAAGGACAATACTCTGCCCACAAAATCCAATTAATAAATGTTCATTAAATAGATACTGAACAAATTGTCATCCAGGCCACTTGTTCCCTTTCTCTGCCTGAGGTAAAGTGAGCCCTTTGGGGACTACTCCACAGAGAGCCTGAAAGTGGGATACAGGGAAAGCACTGGATTTGGAGCCAGAGGAGGTAGCTTGAAATCTCTGTTCCTTACTAAAGGTGTGATCTTGAGCAAGTAACAAAACACTCTCTGAGCCCTAGCTTCCTCATTTACAAAATGAGGAAGACTAGCTGATCCCTAAAGTCACTTTCTAGCTCTAAATCTTCTAAGTCTCTGAATCTACAGAACCATGAAGCTTAGTAAACAATATTTTACATAAAACAGATGAAAGTTCTCAAGAAATATTCCACAGAAGTGAAGGTGATATAAAATGTATTTTTTTAATTCCCATACTGACTTCCTAAAACACACTCCTATGTCAATATACATAAACAACTACTGCCTTCTCAATAAATTAAAGAGAAAAGAATACCTTGAAAATCCTCAGAATTAGGCAGCTTTACACCGCATACAAAATAATCCTTTTGCTCATTCTGTGAATTTAACCAAAGACACAAAATCAGTTCCTTAAAAAGTTAAGAAAATTCTAAATAAAATCTCAGGTTTCAGCAGCTAGCGTTGATTTAAGCATTCTTTTCATGATTTCAAAATGTCATCAGGTTAAAAGCCATATGAAATTTTCATCCCAAAATATCTTTTCAAAAGTTCCTATATATATACAGGATGACAAATACAAAATGAGTTTAATAAATTATTATGAACTACCTCAATTACCATCAACAAATTCATTCTTTTTCATTCCCCAAATTTCAAATTTTAAATCATTTGTTAATTTAAAAATAAGCAAAAGGACTTATCAGGTCTGGTAATTTTTCTGTTCAAGTAAAAATTCTTGACAGTCACCTCAATTCTGTTTTCTGTATTAGCTCAGAGAATGTAGATTCATAATCCAAAGACTTAAAAATAAGTCCCAAGGACAAATAAAAATAAATCATTTAATCAGCTAGATCTTAAAAGTGGACAGGAACATATAAGGAGTTTGTTGCAACAATTCATTTGACTATTTATGACAAATAATTTGGCTCATGCCAAGAAGTAAACCGTAGCAACAGAGATGAGCTAAAAACTCAATCCAATACGTTTCTGAATTTAGGTTCTTTGAGCTGAGCCTCAGTTCCTATATCTTTAAAATTAGGGGGCTAGATTAGATCTGTAAGATCCTTCCTAGTTCTAAATCCTAAGATTCTATGCTAATTAACAAACTAAGATAAGAACATACTCTTGTTTAGAGAGAGGCCATTTCAAAATGGAATATAATTGGTGTATAGGGAAAATCTTTTTTAGACAGTATAACTTACCAAATCAATGGGGTAAATGTAGGAAAGCTCAGACAACAACTGCCTGCATCGAATTGTCAACTGCGCATTAGTCTTCAAAAATAGTTCTCTAAGGAAGGAAAAAAATTATTTATAAAATGTAAATTTACCCATAACAAAATTCCATTTTTCCGTATAGCACCCTCAGCTATGTGACTAGCTGGCTCAAGCCAAGCTCCCAAGCATAGAAAGGGTTTCGTGTCTACCCAGCCATCTCTACCTGTTGAAATCCTTTCCTTTCTGCCCAACATCATCTCTGAAAAGAAGCCTTCCCTTAAAAAAAAAAAAGGCCTCCCCTGACCACACTGATTAGAAATGATCTCAACTTCCCTGCACTTTTAATAATGGTTAGACTTTTCCTATGCAATTATCTCATTAGGATTTGCATTACAAATAAGAGTACAAACAATTATGGAAAGATCATCAAAACTAACTACTACAGTGATTTCAATCAGATATTTACTATATGCTGGTGCTAAGTATTGGGGACATAAAAAAAGCAAAAACAGTCCTTGCCCACAAAGAGCTTACATTCTAACGGAGATGACATGTACATAACTAGGTTTCACAAGATACATACAAAGTTAAGTGCCTTTTAGGGGAAGGCATCCCACAGCTAGAGGAAGGCAAGAGGATGGAGAAAGGCATCCCACAGAAAGAAGTGGCTTTGAAATTGGGTCCTGAAAGAAGCTAAAAGAAGGTAGGGATTTTGAGAGGTGTCCGTGCAGCGAAAAAGCACCAGAGTCATACAGATAAGTCTTAGAGCATCATGTGTGAGGAACAGCAACTGCGCCAGACTGGCAAGGAAAGTGCGTGGATAGAAGTGAAATGATAATATAACTGGAAAGAGAGGAAGGGTCCTGGCTGTGAAGAGTTTTAAACGACAAATAAAAGGGTGTATATTTGATCTGGGAGGCAATAGTTCTTGGAGTTTGCTGAAAATGGGAATGACATAATTAAATTTGTACTTTACGAAGATCCCTCTGGTAAATGTGAAGTATGGATCGGAATGGGGAGAAACGAGGTAAAGTGACTAATTAGGAGACTACTGTAGTAGTCCAAGAAAGGTAGCATGCACATCAGCTAGGGTAGAGTTTATGTTAGTAGAGAGAAGGACGTGGATCTAAATTGTGCAGAAAGAAATGACAAGATTTGGCAACTGACTGTAAACGTAGGCTAAAAATGAAAATGATATTAGCACTGTGGGCCTGGGGGTCAGGAAGAGTGGTGCCTTCTAAAGCAAGGGGAAGTTAAGTAGGAAAGTTCAAAAGAGGAGTGGGTTTATGGGAGTGGAGTCGGGTGGGAAGATGTCTGATCTCTACAGTTCTTCTATATTCTCGTTAATAGTATCTGTTATTTAAATTTTTTATAACTACAAGTATCAGCCAACATCTGTGGATGTAACTGAACTGATACTGTTTATGAATGTATACTCATATGTACTGCTTTACTGGCAAACTGAGGCCATTTTCCCTTTAACATCATATCTGTAAGATGTCCCTTTCTTCTCTCCCCATCCTTGATCCCCAACTAAGTCAGCATTCATGTATAGAATCCAAGGGGAAAGCCCTAACTCTGTAAAGCAAATCTTCCCTAGGTGAGAAAGCCTCCAAGCTGTTCCCTTTGGCAATCTTCAAGCTAGCCAGAAACAAGCGTAAAAAACAAAACAAAACTCCTTAAGTTACTTTGATTGATTGTTCTCTGCTTACCTTTCCAATTTTAATACTTTGTCTTACATCTCTAAACAGCTGGGAAGACCACTCTCAGTTTATAAAACCGTGATAACATTCAGCTTAGCCCAAGTGAAGTAGTTTTGTTTTTTGAATAACCTCCTAATTTTTACAGATAACTAATTCTCGAATCCTAAACAAAGAGCAGGATGAGATCCCAGATCCCACTCTCAGTTTCACATTTGGCCACTGATGTTTCTGAATTCCTGGGAACTTGAAAACTGAGTAACTCTAATGTGTATCAGAGATGTCATGATGTCCCAAATGTCTTAGTGAAGTTTTAAGCTTTAATAGCTTCTGCTTCCCTATATAAGAAGGAAAGCTTGTGAGTCATACTAGGTATGGGGAGTTGAACAACTTACAAAACCTCCCCCTTCCCCAACATTTGCTGTATTTGGTATTAACATCTGGGTACAGTAGCACCTATGCTAATTAAAGTGACAAAAAGTACCCTGTTACCCCATCCCCCACAAGCTGATCTGAAACATTAGGACTTTATGCTACTCAGATAGTCAGTGGGAAACCACTGCCAGTGCTAAAAACCTTCTGCCCTCCAACAGCAATTAGAAAAGATCCTGCCCTTTCCCTTCCTCTAATCCTTTTCCTCCACTGTCTGACAAAGATCTAACTGAAGACATAAACCTGAAGAGTATATCATCTCTACTGTCTGGCGATGTCTACTTGCTATAAAGAATAGCCTATAGACACCTATCAGATTGACCAACATGACAAAACAGGAAAATGATAAATGCTGGAGAAGATGTGGGAAAATTGGAACACTACTGCATTGTTGGTGGAGTTGTGAAATGATTCAACTATTTTGGAGAGCAATATGGAACTATGACCAAAGGGCTATAAAAATGTGCATACCCTTTGACTCAGCAATAGCACTTCTAGGGCTATATCCTAGAGAGATTATACAAATGCAAAAAGGACCCACATGTACAAAAATATTTATAGCAGCTCTTTCTGTGGTGGCAAAGAATTGGAAATTGAGAGGATGCCTATCAATTGGGGAATGGCTGAACAAGTTGTGGTATATGAATGTAACGGAATACTGTTGTGTTATAAGAAATGATCAGCAAGCAGACTTCAGAAAAACCTGGAAAGACTTGTATGGTCTGATGCTGAGTGAAGTGAGCAGAACCAGGAGAATGTTGTACATAGTAACAGCCACGCTGTGTGATGACTAATATTGATAGACTTAACCGTTCTCAGCAATACACAGATCTAAGACCTCTCTAAAGGCCTCATGACGGAAAATGCTATCCACATCCAAAGAAAGAACTATGGAGTTGAATGCAGATTGAAGTATACCATTTGCTGTTTTTTTCCTTCTGTTGTGTTTTGTTTCCTCTTTCTAGTGGTTCCTCCTGTTGGTTCTAATCCTTACTTATAACATCACTAATGTGAAAATATGTTTAATAGGAATGTATATGTATAGCCTATAGCAGATTGTGTGCAGTCTTGGGGAGGGAGGTGAGAGAGGGGGAGAAAAATGTAAAACTCAAAAGCTTATGGAAGTGATGGTTGATAGTTCAAAATAAATTAATTAATTAAAAAAAAGAAAATAAAAGAATAGCCTATATTAGTTTTATGCATATGGCCTATTTCTCCCCAGAAGTGGTGCTTTGTTCATTACAAAATTACTTATTTAGAAAAGCAATTGTAACTAAATGTAGGGGGTAGCGTAAAGTAGAAAATGTGTTCAATTCTGTGTGTGTGTGTGTGTGTGTGTGTGTGTGTGTGTGTGTGTGTGTGTGTGTAAGTCCCAAAACAATCCCAATGCATTTGGAAAAGGAAGTAGGGCACCTGAAGCAGCCTTTCTAAGTCAAGCGAGGGCTCTATCTCATCTTCCTATCCCCAGTATTCTATACCAGCTCTTTCACCTAAGCAGGTGCTTAAACAATATTTGTTGAACTTAAGACAACTGAAACACAAAGATTAAAGCCCAGTTTGACAGAAGAAAAAAAATCAAAGATTGAAAGGAGCAGTCCTTATTGCTAAATGCTATCAATCAACAAATCAGTTTCAAGTGCTTAGCCTTATGTTTACTGTTAAGGGCTCAGCAAAAGAGACAGAAGACATTATTATTTCTGTGCATCTAACAATCTATGTGAGGAGATAAAAATGCAGCAGTGAAAAACAGCAGCAAACCTGTTAGATGCTAAACTTCAGAGGAGAGATTTCAATTTGAATCAGAACAGTCAATGTAATGGAAATATCCCTAGGTTAGAGTCAGGAGACTGCTGGCATAAAGGCAAAGAACCTAGATTTACAATCAGGACCTAAGTTTAAATCCTGGCTCTGACATTACCTTATTTTCATAGTGAAGGAAAGGAGTTGGACTAATAACAACAAACTGGGCATATGGATACATTAGCAAAGTGGACTATCTTAAGTTACCAGTCTAGAGACCTGAATTTTTATCCTGTCTGTACCACACATCTGGTTATGTGAAATTATATGTCACTTAATCTGTCAAGGCTTTAGTTTCTTGCTTTATGAAATGAAGGAATTGGACCTGGATGATATTTAAGGTCCTTTCCAGCTCTAAAATCATGAGATTGTGTATGATACTACAGTTTCACAGAGGAGGCAAGGCTTGCTTTGGACTTTGAAAGATGGGGATTTGACTAAAGGAAGAGCAAGGAGAAAGAGCATTTGACAACGGGAATGGAAAGGGACACACAATACAAGCAAAGGCATAATAGGACAGCAAGGAATATCTTCATGAAAGACGGCTTTATGAAAGAAACATCTGAGGAAGATAAACTTAAGAATGGATAGCCTGTAGGCAGCAAAACTAGTCAAAAGGTTGCTGAAATGGTCCAGACTTTTCATGATGAGAATCTGGCCTAAGACAGTGACCATGAGATTCAGAGAACAAGTAAATCAGAGAACTATTTTGAAGGAATATAATTTTAAAGATATCGCAAAAGGACATGTAGCATAGGAAAAGGGGCATTTTCAGATTTAAGTGCCAGCCCTGTCACTTCCTGATTATGTGACCCTAAGTTAGTCACTTCATTCTTGAGACAAAAGCAATTCCCTCATCTGTAAATTGCTTTCTAAATTATAAAATGTTATATAAATGAGAAATGATGACTATAATAATCAAATTATATTTCATATTTTGTCGTACAATTATTATATAATTCATCATCTCATCCTACTCATCTTTTCAATAGGGTTCAGACAGAAGCTGTCTGGGACAAATCGCTGTCCTATTTCCTTTATATTCAAAGACCTGTAGACTATTCCACAGGAGCACAAAATAACTGCTTTTTGCAGGTTTGGGTGAAACCACAGTTTGACTTCATCCTTGTACACAAAGTAGTTAATAAAGTGCTGTGGGGTTTTTTTCCATTTATGTGATTGGGAAACCATACTTACTTATATTTGGGAACCATAGTAATTGATTCAACTTAGCCAGAACCCTAATGGCCTTAAAATGCTTCCTTGAAAAAACACATTTCATATGAATTATTCTTCACATGACTGAATTGATGGCATGTTTTAAACAAAGAAGAGTTTTTCACACTGAAATTAAATTTTCTAGCATTCTCACCAGTTTCACTAGAGTCAATTTTATATTCTTTCAATATGTGAATAAGGAGAGTGCACAACTGAGTCAAAAGTTATACAAAAATCAACAAAGGCAGTATGTATATTATGACACTTTGGAGTAGCTTGTTTAATAATTATCTAATCAATAAGTCTCTTTACAACCATAGGAATGTTTTTCATGATCTCTTTACTCTTCAGTCAACATACTGTTTTCATGTAAATGCTTATAGATTTTTTTCCCCATGATACAAGCAGTGAATGTGTTTTTAAAGTACATAAAAGTATAAATGATATATAGAGGAACCACTGGTGTGCCTATCATTTGGTAATAGATACATGATGCCTTTTGTCAAGTATGGTAAGATCATTCTTACAGCTGAGGGGAAATTAATAAAGTACCTTGCTAATAATTAATTATCAATATGAAGTAACTGAGTCAATACTTATAAATCTTAACTAGCCCTTCCATTTTTCAGTTTTTCTGATTTTAGAGTATCAGTAACCTCCCTTCATAAAACTTTTGTCACTGATTATATTAATGGTGTTCAAGTTTTGTTTTATGGAATATCTATTTGGTCATGATGTATTAAACCATTATAATGATAATTTTCATCAAAAAGAATACAACCTAATGAAAATAATCTCAGGTTAGGTACCAATTTTAGTTGAAGAAGATGAAGCGGTAGAGAAATAAAATCCTCTAAATTATATCAAGATATACTGTGATACTTAGTAACTTCATTGCAAAGGTTTGAAAAGGTGAAAACAGAAAGAAATACATATGAAAGCAAGATTCCCAAAGAAATGAGAGAGGCCAAAAGATTTGTAGAATATGCAGGTACCTCATACTTTGATATCATAAACATTTTCTCCTTCTTCAGCTCATTTTACAGATGAGGAAATTGAAGCAAACAGGGTTAAGTGACCCGTTTAGGGTCACACAGCTAGTAAACGTCTGGGGCCACATTTGAACTCAGGAAGATGATTCTTCCTGATTCCATGCCCAGTGCTCTATCTATTGCATTCCCTAACTTCCCTGCACTACCTAGCCGAGCTGCCACTAGTACTGTCAGGAAAACCAGAAAGAAAGAACACTCCTGTGGTGAGCTTTCAGGAGAACATGAAGGAGTGGGGGGCGGGGTGTAGGGGGTGATGGGGGTGGTGGTGGTGGTGGCGGTGGCAGCAGCAATAATGAGAAGTGAGAAATGAGAGGACAATGAGAGAATTGACATGAGATGAAGATCTGAAAATGGTGCTAGTTTTTAGGATGAGAAACAGAAGACTCATGCCAAGAATAACAGCAGCTTGTGGAAGCACGTAAGACACCCCAGGCATCTTAGAAATAAGCAGCATACACCATTCTGGAAAGCAATTTGGAACTATGCCCAAAGGGCTATAAAACTGTACATACCCTTTGACTCAGTCACATCACTAGTAGGTCGGTATCCCAAAGAGATAAAAGGAAAAGGACCTTGTGCAAAAATATTTACAGCAGCTCTTTTGTGGTGGCAAAGAATTAGAAATTGAGGGGATGTCCATCAATTGAGGAATAGATGAACAAACTGTGTTATGTGACTGTGATGGAATACAACTGTGCTGCAAGAAATGATGAACAGGATGCTTTTAGGAAAACCTGAGAAGACTTACATGAACTGATGTGAAAGGGCAATGAGCAGAACCAGGAGAACATTACACACAACAGGAGCAATACTGTATGATGATCAACTGTAAATGACTTAGCTATTCTCAATAATACAATGACCCAAAACAATTCTGAAGGACTTAAAATGAAAGAAAAAGAACTGATGGAGTCTGAACGCAGACTGAAGCCTACTTTTTTACTTTCTTTTGTTGTTGTTGTTGTTGTTGCTTTTCTGCTCTATGTTTTCCATTTTAAAAAAAAATTTTTATTTTTAGTTTATAAAATAAAGGAAGCATCTCCAGAATATAGTATAATAAAAAAGATGACTGTACATGAAGCTGTAAATCTATGCACAACTTGCTATTCCTTTCAAACATTCAACAAAATTATCGTGTAAATTTCTTTTTTCCTTCTTTTCTTCCCTACATCCCGATCCCCTGCCCTAGTAATGGCTTCCATAGGACACAAGTATAACCATTCTACACGTACTTCTACCTATCAGTTCTTTCTCTGGATACAGAAAGCGTCTTTCTTCATATGTCCTTTATAGTTATATAGTCTGTGTTTTCTTTTGCAACATGAAAAGTACAGAAATGTTTTACATGACTACACATATAAAATCTATATAAAATTGCTTATCTTCTCGATTATGGGAGAGGAGAAAGAGGGAGGACAAGAATTTGGAAATAAAATTTTTAAAAATAAATGTTAAATTTTTTTGTTTACATGTAATTGAGAAAAAAAAATTCAATGGAAATAAAATGAAAGAAAGAAGCAATAGGAGCAGGACTTAAATCCAAGCCCTCATACTAGTGAACCAGTACTTTTCGCACTGTCCCATGCTGACTTTTATGTTACATTATGCTCTCTCCCCGCATCTTGCACAGACTGCAGGCAAACTCCACAGTGATACAACACTAGGTTCACTGGTGCAAATGTGCTAACACCATTTACCTTTTGGCAGTGCACTCCTTTCTCAGCTCACTTAAGGATTCCTTGTGCAATTGCAGCTTGAGGTGTTCAGTCTCAAATGTGCTTCCTATAAAGAGAGAGGGCAAGATTTTAGAAATGAATTATACTTCTGCTAAGGAATGCTTCCAATTTCAACAATACAGGCAGGCCTAGCAGGGTGCTGTAATCCTGAGATACTAGAAGGTTACATCTTTCCCTCTACAAACCTACCACAGAAAAGGGCAAATGGTACAGCTGAGCCAAAGCTACTGAGAGGACTAATCCCTGAAATAGAAATGATGAACATAATTGTTTATGCAGATTGGGTAATTATGAGATGAAAATGAGAGATTCTCTTAAGATTGCAGGTAACCTTTCTACAATCAAGAGAAAAAGGTGCTTTTGTTTGAGTGGGAACTCCCTTCACTTTTACGGCCCTCAGCCCTTCTATTACTTCAGTTTCAGCAAATTATAGAAACTGAAAAATTGATCACTCTTTAGCCAAGCTAGTGATGAGCCTCTTCAATGTAGGTATCCTGTTTTACAGACTTAATCAGTAGACCTTAATACAAAAACTTTCCAGTTCACAGAACCACACTGACCTTGTACTACATTAGCATGGCTTTGAAAACCTAGGACTACCTCCATACCAGGATGAAGCATGAGAGGAGAAACTTAGAAGAGAATTCAGTTACTAATATTACTAATTATTATTGTTGCTATTATCATTAATAATAACAATACTCTTTTACACTGTTACACTGAGGCTATACCTGTTATAAAGAACTGTCCTCACAACATTCCAGAAGATGATCATAAAATGATCATTGTTCTACCTTATTTTATAGATGAGGAAACTCTAGCACAGACAGGTGAAGTGATTGGCCTGTGACCCCATGGACAAAAAATTGCAGAACCAGGACACAAACCCAGTGTCTTTGGATACCGACTCTGGTGTTCTTTCTTCTAAGCCTGTCCTCCCTCTCCAGGCCACGGTGACATAGAAAAAAATCTGAATTTGAAGTCAGAGAACCTGAATGTGAATTCTAGTTTTGCTTCTTATCACATAAATTTGGGCAAGTTATTTAATCTCACTGGGCTTCAATTTTATCTGTAAATCAATCAGCAAACATTTACTAAGAACCTACTATGTGCCAGGCATCACGTTAAGTGCTTGGGATACAACAAGAGGCCAAAGACAGTCCCTTCCCTTAAGGAACTTACAATCTAGTATGGGAGACAACAAGCAAATATACATAAGGAAGACACACACATACACACACGCGCGCGTGCACACACACACACACACACGATAAATAAGAAATAACTAACAGATGAAGGCACTGAGATTAAGAGAGGTTTCAGCAGGCTTCCCATAGCAGGTAAGATTTTGATTGTTCAGTTGTTTCAGTCATATCTGACTCTTTATAACCCCATATGAAGTTTTCTTGGCAAAGATACTGGAGTAGTTTGCCATTTTGTTCTCCAGCTCATTTTACAGATGAGGAATCTGAGGCAAACAGGATTAAATGACTTGCCCAGGGTCACATAGCCAGTAAGTGTCTAAGGTTAGGTTTGAACTCAGATCTTTCCGACTTCAGGGCCAGCGCTCTATCCACTGTGCCACCTAGTTGCCCAGTGAGATTTTAGTTGGGATTTAAAGGATGCCAGGGAGGTCAATAGTCAGAGCAGAGTAAAGAGAGTGTTCCAGGTATGGGGGCAGTCAGAGAAAATGCCTAGAACCAAGAGATAAGAGTGTCTTGTCTGTGGAACAGCCAGGAAGCCAGTGTCACTGGATCTAAGAGTACACATTGGGGAGTAAGGTAAAGGGTAAGAAGATTATAAAGGTAGGAGGGAGCTAGGTTATGAAGTGTTTTCAATGCCAAATAGAGGGGTTTGTATTTGCTGCTAGAGGTGATAAGTCACTAGAGATTAATGAAGGGGGTGTGTGTGTGTGTGTGTGTGTGTGTGTGTGTGTGTGTGTGTGATGATTAGACCTGTATTTTAAGAAAATCACTTTAGTGGCTGAATGGAGGATGTGTTGGAGTGTGGGAGATTGAAACAGGCAGATCTACCTGCAGGTTATCACAGTAGTATAGGTGTGAGGTGATGAAGGCCTGCACCAGAGTGGTGGCAGTGTCAGAATAGAAAGGGGGGGGGGCATATTTGAGAGATGTTGCAAAGGTGAAATCAGCAGGCCTTGGTGATAGCTTGTATGTGGAGAGTGAAAGATAGTGAGGAATCCAGGATGTCTCCTAGCTTGAGGTTAACCCCTAAGGAGTTGGCCTCAGGTCTTCTTAAACCCTATATGGGGGTCACGACCAGTTTAACATGCTGAAGGGGTAGTAAAAAGGTTAAGAAGCTCTGGACTCTATAACCCCTTTTATTTCCAAAAAATCCTGTAAACTTATCTACTCTCTCTAATGCATAGTAGATTCAAGAAATACCAGGAGAGAAAATAAACAAAAAGTATGCAAAGTCAAACAAATTTCTCAAATTTAGTTATCTAAGAAGCAATCTTTTGATCAGCACATGGTTATATAAATCAACACAATTATGTGTACCCATGTCCCAAATCAAATCCTAATTTTGTTGTACATTAAAACTGTATTTTGAAGTTCTTTTTAAAAGTATTTTATTTTTCCCCAGTTACATGTAAAAACAATTTTTAACATTCATTTTTAAAACTCTGAGTTCCAAATTCCCTTCTTCCCTCCCTGCCCCCCACTGAGAAGGCCAGCAATTCAATAGGGGTTATACATTTGTATAAGGCAAAACACTGCCATAAGTCATGTTGTAAAAGAAAACATAAACAAACAAAAAAAACTCTCAGGAAAAATAAAGTAAAAAAAAAAACATGCTTCAATCTGCATTCAGATATCATCATTTCTTTGCCTGGGGATGGATCGCATTTTTCACCGTTAAGTCCTTCAAAGTTGTCTTGAATAATTGCATTGCTGAGAGAAGTGATACTGTTGTGACTTTCTACATAATACATTTCGCTTTTCTTCAGATCATCATTTCCAATAGTATTCCATCATAATTACATACCACAATTTGTTCAGCCATTCCAACTGATGGGTATCCTCTCAATTTCTAATTCTTTGCTCCCAGAAAAGACCTGCTATAAATATTTCTGTACATAAGTCCTTTTCATTGTTTTTTTATCTCTTTTGAGATACAGACCTAGTAGTGGTACAACTAACTCAAAGGATATGCATAATTTTACAGCCCTTTGGGCATGGTTCTAAATTATTCTACAGATTAGTTGAATCAGTTCACAACTGCACCAACAATGCATTAATGTCTCATTTTTCCCACAGCCCCTCCAACATTTCTCATTACCTTTGCTGTCCTATTAGCCAATGTAACAGGTATGAGGTAGTACCTCAGAACTGTCTTAATCTGCATTTTTCTAATCAATAGTGAGTTAGAGCATTTTTTCATATGACTTTAGATAGCTTTGATTACTTCATCTGAAAACTGATCATATCTTTTGCTCATTTATCCACTGGGGAATGGCTCTCATTTTTATAAATTTGACTCAGTTCTCTATGTTTGAGAAATGAGGCCTTTATCAGTGAAACTTGCTTTAAAATTTTTTTCACAGCTACTATTGCTAACTGAATTTCCCTCTGTCCTATTCTCCTCTGTTTATTCTATTCTCTCTCTCCTTTTACCCTGTCCTTCCTCAAAAGTGTTTTCCTTCTGACTACCCCCTCCCCCAATCTGCCCTCCCTTCTATCACCATCCCCCCAGTTCTCTTATCCCATTCACCTCTACTTTAGGTAAGATACATTTCTATACCAAATTGAGCGTATATGTTATTCCTTCTTTGAGCCAATTCTGACGAGAGTACAGTTTACTCACTCCCCTTCACCTCCCCCCCTTCTCCTCCACTGTAAAAGCTTTTGCTTGCTTCTTTTATGTAAGATAATCTAACGCATCTACCTCTCCCTTTCTCTTTCTCCCAATACATTCCTCTCACACCCGTTTGTTTTTTTAAATCCTTTCCACAGATCATTAAAATTATTGTGACTTAAATCACTAAAAGAAATAAGTCCATAATGTTTTATAAATTGGTAGGGCTGAAAAACTGCATTTGAAATATCAGAAGAAAAAACTTGTGATAAGATATAAAAATTAGAAACAGGATTCTAAATATATTCAAAGATGTATATCTTTCCCTTCTCTCAAGATGGCAAACAAAAGACCCCCAAAGGAACCAAAGGAAAAGAAGGTCGAAAGGAAAAAAAGAACAATAAAAAGGAAGGTGTGGCTGAAAAGGTGGTAAAAAAGCCTCAAAAGCACTGCAGTAGGAACCCAGTCCTGGCCCGAGGGATTGGTGGATACTCCAGACCTGCAACGCATTCCTGGCGAGCCATGTATAAGTGGAAATATGATGCCCCAAAAACCCAGACTGAAAGGAATAAGAAAGAGAAGGCTGCTACTATCTCAAAGCCAGTTGGTGGTGATAAGAATAGAGGAACCCATGTGGTAAAGATTCACAAGATGCCGAGGTATTATTCTACTGAGGATGTGCCTAGAAAGCTACTAAGTCATGGCAAAAAGTCCTTCAGCCAGCATGGGAGGAGACTTGGATCTAGCATCACCCCCGGCACAATTCTGATCATACTCACTGGCCACCACAAGGACAAGCAAGTAGTTTTCCTAAAGCAGTTGGCTAGTGGCTTGCTACTGGCGACTGGACCTCTGACCATCTACCATGTTCCTCTGAGAAGGATCCATCAGAAATTCGTCATTGCCACCTCTACTAGGGTTAAGCTTTCAGGGGTAAAAACTCCAAATCATCTTACTGATGCTTACTTCAAGAAAAAGACGCTCTGTAAACCTAGACATCAAGAAGGAGAGATTTCTGACACAGAAAAGGAGAAATACGAGATTATGGAGTAGTGCAAGGCTGATCAGAAAACACTGGACTCTCAGACCCTGCCCCAAATCAAGAAAATTCCTCAGCTCTGTGGCTACCTGTGTTCTGTATTCTCTCTCTCCAACAGAGTTTATCTTTACAAACTGGCATTTTAAATGCCTTGCACAGAACTCTTATTAAAATATTTGGAATAACAATAACAATAATAATAACTACATATATGTGTGTGTATATATATATATATATATATATATGTATATATATATATACATATACACACACACACACACACACCTATTTCCCCCTCTCTCTCCCCTAAAGTTTAGGCCAAAGAGACAGTATTTAAACAATTTAGCAGAACTCTTCAATCGTTAATCCATCAAACATTAAACAATTAGTATTTATTAAAGGCCTGCTATTTTTCAGGCACAATGGCTGGAGCAATTCATATACAAAAAAGGAAATAAACTTTTATTGTGCTATAGTCTAGCTTATATTAAGCAGAATATAATTAAATGGTAACTTATTGGCTGAATGGGTCATGTAAAAAATATGCCTTTTCTGTTTCATGAAAATATAAAATGCAAAAGTTGATGGGGATTTTGGATAAAAAGTCTTTCTCTTTTCATAAGATGTCCATTGCTAATTGACATTTACTTTGTGAAAAGTATCATGAAGGCTGTTTTTTCCAAGTCCCAATAATGGCATCTGATTGTTCCACAATCTTTTCTACACTGGGTGTATATAGATGAGTATATTTTTTAAATACATGGCTTTGCTAATCAAAAATAATTAAAAATACTTCTTCAATGAAACAGGAAACCAGTATGGTTGCTCCTACATTAACTGGGGAACTAAAAATGGTCAGGGCACCTAATACCTAAGATTCTAATGTGTTTCCAAAGCTTTTAGCAGCAACATGTGACAACTAATAGATATATTTTCTCTTAAGACACATTAACAGATCACAAACTTTTGAGCTATGAAGGATCAATGATATCATCTAATAATAAAATCATTTTACAGTGAAGAAAACCATAGCTCAGAGAGGCAACTTGTCTAAGGGTCAGACAGGAAGTAAAGTGGGGATTTGAAACCAAATCCTATGACTACAAATACAGTTCTCTTGCCATAATATCATATGTTCTTTTCATAGTTTGTTTTGTTTTAAATTAACATATATTGATGTATTCTTTTTAATATCACCATAATTTCCCCATTCTACCTCTTCCTCTTCCTAGCGAGTCATTTCATATAACACATAGTATTTTTAAAGACAAAAAAGGGAAAAAAGTGAAAACATTAGCATAACTAAGCAACATATCAAAAAAGTCTGAAAATATGTGCAATGTATAACACTTGTAAACCTCTCAACTCTACAAAAGAGTACGTGTCAAAGTGTCTTCTCGTATACTTTCTTTCAGGCTTTGTCTGTTCTGTGTAATTTTGCAGAGCATTCACTTTTGATTTTTTTCCCTTGTGGTCACTCTTTCTATTTACAATGCTACGGTTACTGTAAATATTGTTACCTGGCTCTACTTACTTCACTCTGCAACAGTTCATTTAGATCTTTCTATGCTTCTCTCTATTCATCATACATATCATTTCTTATAGTACAGTACTATTCTATTATATTCATGTATCACCATTTGTTCAGTCATTCCCCAATCTATGGGCATCAATGGCTGCCTTGGGTATAAGTCTCCCAATGATATCTCTGGGGCAAAGGATAGAGACATTTTAGACATTTATTTGCATAATTCCAAACTGTCTTCCAAAATTTTTGCAGACATTCACAGATGCACCAACAGCTCCACTATCTTCAACCAACTCTTCTCTCTTCTTCTTCCTCTCCTGTCACTCAGGTATCTTCTGCCACTGTCTTCTCCTTCATTCCTATTTCACATGAAGTGGCCTAACTCCTTTCCAAGACCATTGCCTTTACTTGTTCAAGAAATTCCATTTTATCCCATCTCCTCCAACAGATTGCCCCATCTGTCATCCCCACTTTTTCACTTATTTTCAATCTTTACCTCTCTATTGGCTCATTTCCTACTGCTTACGAACACTTGATCCTTCTATCTCCACTAACTATTGTCATATATATCTTTTAGGCTCTTTGTAGCTAAACTCCTCGAAAAGGCTATCTACAATGGATGCCTCCACTTTCTCTTCTCTCTCTCTCTTTTAATCCCTTATGATCTGGCTTCCAATCTTATCATTCTACCAGAACTATTCTCTCTGAGTTACAAATGATCTCTCAGTTGTCAAATCCATCTATCCTCATTCTCCCTTGACCTCTGGGCAGCCTTTGATACTTCTAATCACTCTCTCCTCTTTGATACTCTCTTCTTTATGTTTTTGGGACAAGACACTCCAATACTCACTCTTGCTTATCTGACCGCACTTATTCTGTCCCCTTTACTGGATCCTTCTCCAGATCATGCCCTCTAACTACAGGTATCCCTCAGGGTTCTGTCCTGGGCCTCTTCTCTTCTCCTATTTTACTTGGTAATCTCATCAGTTCCCATTTCTGTGCTGATGATTCTCAAATCTACCTTTCTTGCCCCAATATCTCTGCTGACCTGCAATCTTACAACTCCAACTGCATCTTGAACTAGATGTCCAATAGACAGCTTAAATTTAGTATGTTCAAAACAGAATTCATTAGCTTTCCCCCTAAATCCTCCCCACTCTCACTCTCCCTATTATTGTAGAGGGCAATGCCATCCTCTGGTCCATCAGGCTCACAATCTAGTAGTCATCTTGGATTCCTTACTATCTTTCACCTCCCCCATATCCAAGTTACTGCCAAAGCTGTTTCACCTTTTCAACATCTCTGTTGAATACCCCTCTTCTCTCTCTGACACTACCACCATTCTAGGGTAGGCTCTCATCACCTCACACTTAGACTATTACTGAAATAGTCTGCTAGTGGGTCTGCCTGCCTCAAGTCTCCACCCACTCTAATCCATCATCACTCCATTCAGCCACTAAAGTGATTTTCCTAAAATGAAGGTCTGATCATATCACCTCCTACTCATTAATCTCCAGAGGCTTCCTATCACCTCCAGGAGCAAATACAAAATCCTCTTCCTCCTACCTTTTCAGTTTTCTTACAGCTTACGCCCTAACATATACTCTCAGATCCAGTGACACTGGCCTCCTGGCTGTTTCACAAACAAGCCACTTTACCTCTCCGCTCTAGGCTTTTCTCTGGTTGTCCCCATGCCTGGAATGCTCTCCCTCCTCCATTCTAACTATTGACCTCCCTGACTTCTTTTATTTATCTCCCAACTAAAAAATCCCACCTTCTACAGGAAGCAATCCCTAACCCTTCTTAATTCCAGTGCCTTCTCTCTCTTAATTATTTCCTTTTTATCTTGCATACAGCTTGCTTTGTATATATTTGTTTGCATGTTGTCTCCTTCATTTGATTGCAAGCTTCTTGAGGGTAGGAACTGTCTTTTGCCTCTTTCTGCACTCCTAGCACTTAGTATATGACTGGCATACAGTAGTAGCTTAATAAATATTGATTGATTAATTGACTGATTGAGATGATTGGTTATAGAGGAAAGGCTGCTACTTCGATGCAATTAGTTCACTGAATTGCTACCTCATTAGGGTTCTTGGTGTTCTAAACCATGAAAATGGCTGGAATCATTTTATCTCTTACATATAATTTTTGTTTTAGAGTGGTCTGAGAGGTAAGGAGGACGGGAGAAAATGTCTGGTCCTCAATTTTGTTGGTCATGTAACCCAGAATTCCAATAGTCTCTTAAAAGCTGGAATAGAATCTGAAAAAAAAAATACTACAATATCAGACAGTAAGAAACAAAGAAATCCACTGTGGAACAAATCTGTAACCTCAAGAGATATCATATGAATAATGCAAAAGTGCCACATTTCCCACCCACAGGTGACCAGAGTAGAGGGTATTTTTTATGATTCGGACAATCCATTTCTTCATTTCACAGTATAATATGAGACCCCCAGGGAAGTGAAATGACTCACTCAAGATAACAAATTAATGATTCAGTCATAACTGGGAACCTCCTACCCACCACTCATTTCCTGAAGGAAATGTGCTGACCTTTCTAGAAGGGAGAAAATTCATTTCCCTCCCCAAAGTCCCAGTCTTTTGGGTGCCCCAGCTTTACAAAAGATAATCCTAAAAATCGTCACCACTTCCCATACAGCACTGATCTTCAAGACTTTTTGGTTTGTAAACATTTCTATCAGGGTGAAAGATGACCCCTAAAGACATGCCCAGCTTTTTATTTAAGACCTAGGATTTTTATGAAATTACCCACACATCTACCCCTTGTTGCTGAAAATGGTGGGGGTGGCAGGAGTTGGGAGGGGTGGGGAGAGATGGCACAAAACAAAAGCATACATTTCAAAGCAATGGGAAGACTGAAATTGCTTTTAAGGAGACACTAATGAAGTGATATCTGGTTTTTCTTTAACATCATAAGCCAAACTACTAATCCATGCTACAAATAAAGACATTTGTGGGGGTTTTTTAATAACCAGTAATGCCAGAGAGTTTAGTTCTTAGACCAACTAGAAGTTACCCCCAAGACTACAAAACTTAAAAACCACTTCAGTAGTACAGAGAAACAGGTCTTATCACATAGAAGGCAAAATAAGGCACAAAGGAGTTAAGCAATTCATAAGCAATCACCATGAATAAAATCTACTTTTTGGATCTCTCCAATAAAACACCCTGTGTGTCTTGCAGAATTTTTACATATAAATATAATGTGTGGGTATGTGAGTGAGTGAGTGAGTGTGTGTGTGTGTGTGTGTGTGTGTGCGTGCGCGCACATGCACCTGGATTTTTCCAAGAGTTTAAATTAATCCACATGGTGCTATTGGGAGGTAGTGATCCTTGATGAACAAACAGATGTGTAAAAAGGCAAACATGTGGAGTAATTCTTTTTTGGTTGCTCAGAAGAATCAGTAGCAGGGCCCCGATTAAAAATCAGAAGTTCCAGCCTGTCAGACCTGACTCCAAGTTCACAGGCTCAAAACCCTAAGGCTAAATACACACTAACAAGAGAAAAACATCACCCTGAGTAAGAAGTCTTCAGCATAATTCGTATTAGTGAACTATTTCACCACCACAACTAACACACATTAAATCACCCCTATAAATGAGAGACAAATTTTGTTCTTCCACCATAGCAAAACCATAAAGCAATAACTTCTGCAAATCACAGTTCTCTATAAACTAATTTAATCAAAAGTCATGAAATCACAACATACCCAAATAAGTTTTACTGAAGGGCACACAGCAGCAACATTCATCAGCACTATGTACTACTTAGGGAATTCTGAGTGAAGCATTAAGTTGAACTTGTTGTGTAAAGGTAGCTTTCTGAATGAAATTTATTTCGTAAAGGAATATGTTTGGCAACTTGCCTATGAAGAAGGCTGCTTGCTGTAGTAGAAAAAGCACAGGAGAATGGAATCAAAGGTCTTGTGTTCAAATTCCAACTCTACTCCTTACTAGTTGTGTGACAATAAATAAATCACTTACCTTCTCTCAGTCTTGGTTTCCTCTTTTCCAAAAAGAAGGGGACAGATGAGAATCAACACTTTAGAGCGATAACATCCTCAGAGTCATCCAGTCCCATTCTCTCATTTTACACATGAAAAACTTGAGGCTCAGAGGAACTAAGTGACTTACTTAAGGTCATGCAGGAAGTCAAGAGGCAAATCTGGAATCCAAGGTCAGATTCTGCACCCTGAGGTCAGGTGCAGGTTGTCCTGACCAGGTGGTCTTTAAGATGCCTCCCAGCTCTGTATCCTCTTATCCCACCACTGTATCGGTGAGGTTAGAACAGGAGTTTTCAAACAAGAAATCGGGCCCTACTAACACATGTGGATGCCAAACCCGACAACTTCCCAAATGAGTATATTCCTCCTCCTTTTGCCCCCCATGCCTCGTCAGTTTTCTGGCAAGGACATTGGGAAGTGGCAACACCTCCCCTTACATGCTTAGGATCAACCCTGTTAGCATATATCCAACTCCAAGCGATCTCCAAGAAGTAAAAACTACTTTTCCTCACCAAAAGGGGGCAGTGAGTCACTCAACAAGTATTTATTAAATCACTTACCCTGTGCCAGGCATTGTGCTTGGGATACAAAAAAAGGCAAAAATATGGTCCTTGCCCTCAAAAAGCTCATAGTCTAATGAGGGAGACAAGATTCAAGTAACTATGTGCCTACAAGACAAACAGACAGAGAGAGGTAATCTCATAAGGAAGCACTGGTGATGTAGAAGTGGAGGAATTAGGAAAAGTTCCCATTGAATTATTGGAAATTCAGAGTTAAAGGATGAGTTTCTATAAAACAAATCCTTGCCCAGACTTGGGAAAACTGATTTCCTCTCCACTTCACAGAGGGTAATTAATTTCTCATCAATGGAGCTATAATAGAGGCTAAAAGACCATTTTTTGGAGGAAGACATTAATGGGATTCAGGACTTCTGAGACTCCCTTTTCAATTCTACAGTTTTTATGCCAGGACAGGACTCAACTGGCACAAAGACTGAGTGTATGTAGAAATAAGGAACTGGCTACCAAGGAAGGTTATGATCCTATCCTTGAAGATTTTTAAAAATGGGATAGAAACCATGTGTCTCAGATGGTTTAGGTGTTCACTTGTCTACAAGCTCAGAAAACCTTACAGATTCCCTTCAACTCTAAAAAGCTTTGTAAAGACTTCAGCTATAGATATATATGTATTGTAAATAATAAAAATAATGATATATTCATATGGTGCTTTAAGGTTTACAATTATTTTATTTTACTCTTAGAACAACCCTAGGAGGTAGGTGCTATTATTATCCCCATTTTAGAGACAAGGAAGTTTAGGCAGAGAGAGGTTAAGTGATTTGCCCAGGATTTCACAGCTAGTAGGTATGTGACACCAGATTTACACTCAGGTCTTCCTGACTCCAGGCCCAGTATTCTATCCATTGTACCACCGAGCTGCCTTAGACAGCTTTGTAAATATTAGTTACTGTCATTAGTATTATTCCAACTACATGAGTTGAAGAGGGCAAATCAAGAAAGTCAGTAAAACAACCAGGAATATAAGTCAGGAAGTCCGATCTCCCTCCATTTATCTGACTATTAGGCACATACATACATTTACCTGTGTGTGTACATATGTCTGTATATCTATATTTATATCCATATAGAATCACATAAAAATATATGCATATACATACATACACACATAATGGATTCTATAAAACATTTTGCTTTTTGAGGAAAGGCATTAAATTAGCTCTTAATCTCCTTCTCTATGTTCCTTTAAATTATTAAATTCATAATACACTTCTATAACATCCACTATAGCTAATTCAATCCAGGAACTCTATAAGCAGCCTCTCCCACTGTCCTTTAATTTTGGCGTTTTCCCTCTGATATTACCTCCAATATACTTTGTATGTCCATAATTTGCATGTTGTTCCCCGTTCCTCAACCCCATGAGAACATGAGCCCCTCGAGACTAGGGACTGCGTTTTTGCCTTTATTTTTTCAAAAATGCTTAGTGTTATACCTGACACATGGTAAGTGCTCAATAAATAATATCTAGTATTCTATAATGCTTTAAGGTTTGCAAAAAGCATTACAAATCTTATCTTCCAGGAGGTCAGTATCATAATATTATGTTCATTTTATAAATGAGAAAACTGAAGCAGCAAAGGTTAAATGACTTGGCCAAGGTCATACAACTAGTAAGTTTCTGGGGCATTATTTCAACCTAGGTCTTCCTAACTCTACCTACTGCGAAAGCTTGCTGATCTGTTGACAGGAACAATGAGTAGAAGCTACACAGAAGGAGGCTTTGCTTTCATAGAAGTAAAAAGTTCCTAATAATTAGAGTTGTCCAAAAGTGAAATGGGACATATCAGGATATAACAGTTCCCCACTCATCAAAGGTTACACTGTACAGTGTATTTTTAATTACCTAAGAGATGGAATACATGACCCTTCAGGTCCTTCCAATTCTGAGAATCAATTTAATTCTACCAATATTTATTAAGTACCTACAGCATTCAGAGCACTCTGCTCGTCACTGTAAATATGATATGGCTTCTACTTCTATGGAGTTAAATTCTAAGAAAGATAATTCAACGAAATAAACATTCATTTCATACTTATTGTGTGCAATACCCTTTACCAGGCATTGGTGGAAATCAAAAATACTTCCCAAAAAATATGTTTTTTTCACATATGATATTTCCTACAACACTTAGTCATGTGAATAAGAGGGCTCTATGTATTTGTTCAGGGTCTTTGGTCCATCATGAGGATGTTAGAAAGGGGAAACTTCCTCACATTTTCTAATGATTTGCCATGGCATCATGTGTCAGAATTTCACTAATTTCTAAAATAAGGATTTTTTTCTCCCTTCAACAATGATTTTGGAATATGACCAAGTTTGAGGTCCATCAAGGACACCATCAGTCTAAAACTGTCTGTGTTATCAATCAACATAACACTTTTTTCTCCATGATTTTTCCCTGAAAAATATCAACCCAAATAAGTCCTGAATGAGAAGCTGGGAAATACAGTTAAAAATAATTAAAACCCTAGCCCTCATGTTCTTGAAAGAGACATCTACCAAACCAGTCTTAAAGTAACATTGTAGGGGAAAATTTGCTGAAAGTTTATTTTCTATGAGTTTTTAAAACAGATCTGATTTTTAAAAATTCATCTGACCACTTAAAATATTTCAAACATCAATTAAATATGAGATTAGAAACCAAACAGTACTATTTAATAAAGCTAAAAGAAGGACCAGGGTTGTGTGTTCCAGAGAGTGTCTATGTAGATGACTAGGTTTTTTGCTTTTGCAAAGATATGACTACAAAGTTATTTACATGGCATGTTGATCAGGGTGGGGATTATGAGACTATAACTAGAAAATGTCATATGGAATCTAATGTTATGGATTAGCCTTGTTCATGGAACAGCCGGGAAGTCAGTGTCACTGGATCAAAGAGTACAGGTCTTGGAATAAGGTTTAAGAAGTCTAAAAAGGTAGAAGGAAGCTGAATTACAAAGGACTTTGAATGCCAAATAGAGATGCACTGATGGAAGAAGCACCCATACTGAAATACTAATTACAAAGCACCATGTAGGATAAAGAAAAAAATTTTGAGAATTCAATTTAGCAAAGAGCAAACATCCCAAATATAATATGCAATAAATTACTTCATTTAGACCACACAGATTCAAATGAAAATACATTAGCCATAATGGGGTGAGAAAGAGGAAACAATTTTTTCCCCTGGTTTTATTCTGCCTATTTACAGAAAGATGACTATATGGATTACAGAGGGAAGAAAAGGAAACTAATATATAAGTATGCTAGATAACTCTTCCTCTGTGTCTTCACTCACCTTTGTCCTGTAATGTAATTTGCTGCTTGTGTAGTAATGCCACTTCCCTCCCCAGGGCTTTCTTTTGTCTTTCCAGCTCATTCCGAAGAACCAAAAGTTTCAGCTGTAGGCACTCACTCTCCTTTTTCTAGAGAAAGGGAAAAAATGAGACCTTCAGCATTCATAAATATTTCAAAAAGTACTGTCAATGAATACTCAACAAACAACTAGGTTTCATTAAGCTTTAAAATCAAGAACAGTCTCTGCTCTCAATGAACTTATATTCTAATGGGAGCATCAGAAAATCTAAGTATGAATTCTGCTACTCCCTGCCTATTTAACTTTGGAAGGTTGTGTCTGCGCCATGATTTTCTTCTTCTCCACATGAAAAAGAAAAAGCTGAACTCGATGACCTCTGAAGTTCCTTCCAGTTTTAAAATCTAGGATGCTGTGAATCTAATTAGAAACAGAAATAACCTGTACTGAAAGGCCACTCTCTTTTGGGAGCCACAGATCCTTCAGAGACCCTCTGATGTTCACATTACAAAGCAGTGCCAAGTAGTGGGGGAAAAGCCCTGAACTTGTACTTGGAAGACTTGGTTTAAGTGTTAGTTGTATTCTCACTTGTTATGTGCCCTTGGGCAAGTCCTTTAACCTCTCTGAATTTCAGTCTCTTCTTCTATAAAATGGGAATAATAAGCTACCTGCTTCATATGGTAATTATGAGGAATAACTTGAGATCATTTATGTGAATGTCCTTTATAACATTAATATACTATATAAACAAAAGCTTTTATTGATTTTTTTCTCCCTTTAAATTTGGTATCTGGTACAATCTTCATTTTAAAGATGGTATGAGGGGGCAGGTAGGTGGTGCAGTGGATAGAGCACCGGCCCTTAAGTCAGGAGGACCTGAGTTCAAATCTGGCCTCAGACTAAACACTTGACACTTACTAGCTTGTGTGATCCTGGGCAAATCACTTAACCCCAATTGCCTAAAAATTTAAAAAATTAATAAATAAGAAATATGGTATGGATGGAGAAGAGAAACATACATTAAAAGCACTTTGAGTACCAGGTACTGTGCTAAATGCTTTATAAATATCTCAATCTGATTCTCACAACATCACTGTAAGACAAGCACTATTATCAGGTGAGAAAACAGGCATAAAGAGGTTAAATAATTTGCCCAGGGTCACACAACTATCAAGTATCTGAGGCCAGATCTAAACTCAGGTCTTCTTGACTCCAGGCCTAGTGTTTCACTACTCCATTTAGCTTCCTGGTGGAAGAGATAAAGCAATTTGTTCAAGTTCACACTAGCAGAAATACAGCAGAAATCATCTGAAATGAACTGAAATAACTCTCAAGACTCTAAGTATTTTCTGGCCATATCAACCACAAACCAGGCCACTTCTACAAGGCCTTCATTACCACCTCCTCCCTCTCCATCACTGAAAACTTGAGTTCTACATGGGCCCTGATAGAGCTTCTAATTTAGCTTGCCTGAAACCAAGACACCCAAGTTACTTCCTGGCTACTCGCTACAAATCTTCTTTCCACTCTCCATTCCAAATACTTCTTTCCCTACTTCCCTTTTCTTCATCTGCGGTTTTCTTCCCCCAGTAAAATTTTTCTTGCCTTGCTCCTTGAGAGCAGAGACTGTCTTGAATCCCTAACCTTAGCAGAGCTGCTTGTTAATTAATGCCTCTTGTACGCCACTAGTGACAGGATCACTATCTAACAGTGTTACTACCCCTCCTTTCACCATTACCCCCAAAATGAGTTAGGCTAGTTTGACCTGAAAGTAAGGGCCTGATTGGCTCAAGGGGCTAAGGTTCAGGCTGCAGCTGGTACCAACAGGCCTCAGCCAGTGTACCACCTCTCGATGATACCTGAATCATAAAACAGGAGCTTGAGAGCAAGAGTGAAGAAAAGATGGGAACGTGTAGTAAGAAAGCCCAGGGATTATCCTGTTACTGCACCACAACATATAATTTCTCTTACAGAGGGAACAGGGCCTAGGTGGGCTTTTACCACGTGGAAAGCAGGAAGGATTCAAGAGCACTTCAAACAGCAACTTAAATGAATCCCTGGAGTAGGCTGCTGAGGTCATGGTCCAGTAGAGCCAGCAGAGAGACACTTTCCACAGCAGAGTTGCATAGGTTTAGGGAGCTCTCCAGGGACTTACTATGGACCTTCAAGGACTGCTGAGTCAGTTATATGCTCCAAATAAAGGCTATCTTTTGGCTTTCTTAAGGTGGCTTACCTAATTACATTTATCGTAGCGGGATCTGCAAGAGAAGGGATGATATTTCTAAAGTAAATGGGTCTGCTAAATTGATTTGATTTACTGGGGGTGAGAGGGTACGCCACATCTGATGACCAGCCTGTCTCAGGGGCAATGAGATCCCTCTTTCTGGGCAGAGTCCTTTTACCACAATAGAACTATTCCGATATGGACTGATCAGCTGCTGAAACTGGGGCAAGAGAGCTGGACAGTGGTAGTCTGGACAAAAACTGCTATCAATGCAAATAGGTACTCTGCAGATTGGGGCATAGAGCTCCTCCTCACCTTCCTAGGTAGGCAAAGGGAGATGACAGTCCCATAAGGTGCTTTGAGAATGGCTCCTGAAACAGAGAGGAGATAAGAAAGCAATTGATGGCCAGCCTGTGGGGGTACTAGCAAAACTATACCATGAAATCCAATACAGGGAAGAAAGAACCCTTCAGCACCATTCAAGCCTAATGAACCTATCCCTGTCCACAAAGGTCCTGCCTCATCTGGATCACCTACATAAAATTACAGAGAATAGATCATGGAGGGAAGGGATACCATGAACTCCTGGGAATCCCCTCACAGAAACCTCTTTGCAGGTTATCGTAGATAGAGATTAAATGCAAACACTTGGACTGACCCACACCACCTTATATATTTAACACCAAACAATATCAGGTCTAATAGGGGAGAAAGATATTTTTTCTCTAGTTACAAGGATGAAGAAAGCTTGATGACTGTTGCGTCAACTCCCTCTTACACTCATCTGTGGCCTATGAGGAAGACAGATGGCACCTGGCGAGCTTATGGAGAATTAAAGAGGCTAAACAAAGTGGTCATGCACATCCCTGAAGCTGTTCCTAACTTTGTCAATGTGATAGGCAAACTAGGTAGCCAAGGCCCGAAGTGAGCAGGATAGGATTACTGACCTTACCAATGGTGGTAATTTTTTCTATTTATATGGCTGAGATTATCCAGGGCAAGTTTGCTTCCACCTGTAAAAGAGCCCCCCCCCCCCCGGCCTACCTGACCTGTCCCTCATAGTCACCGCTCCCTCATGTTGGGAGACAGAGAACCAAAACACGTTTTCCTTCCTGAAGACAGACATATCACAAACTTGATGACATCACGTTGATCAAGATGGATGAGATTACAGACGCAGAGACCATAAACCATTTGCAAAATGGGTCTTACTCTACATACCCCAACCAGCCACACTCCTCTGCACTTCTCCATCATGCCCCAAGAACCTCTTCCTCCTGGCATGACTTTAGGCCTCTTATTCTCTTCAGTATCCTCTAGTCCTAGGGCCCCTACCTCCCTCTGACTGGAGGGTGGAGAATGGGGAATGCTTCCCAGAACCTCCATTTAAGAAGAGCAGGCCAATGGTCTCTTCATTTCCCAGCTGGCTCCACTCCTCTGGACTTCTATAGCATGCCCCTTCACCCAAAGGGGTACCTTCTCACTCCCCTCTGTTTTTCATCTTCCTTTTGAGTGCTATCTATCCCCATTAGATTGTGAGCTCCTTAAGGGCAAGAACTGTCATTTGCCTTTCTCTGTAACCCCAAGCTTAGCACACTGCATGCCACATAGTAGGTACTTAATAAATATTTGGTTGGTTGTTGTCTTTCATTCTGGAAGAGGACCAAAATGACATGACTGGAGTCAAGGTACAGCATGTCCAGCTCTGGCTGATCGCACCAATATGAGCTCAGAAGGCTCTTCCACAGGTCAGGCACAAATAGTCCACATGAACATTTGGAGTAGACATGTCTCTAAATTTGTGCATCTCACATTTCTTTTGAGCTATTACAATTCTGCTTCATTCATAAAGTACAACAAATTCTTTGATGCAGGCATGCCATGCTTGGTGGTCTTTTGCCAATGTCTCCTATATCTCTTGACCAATTCCAAAGTTCTCCAAAGACACCTTGAGAGTGTCCTTGTATTGCTTCTTCTGGCCTCCATGTGAGTGCTTGCCTTCTATGACTTCTCTATAAAACTGTCACTTAGGCAAACATACGCTTGGCATTCAAACAAATGTGGCTAGTCCATAGGAAAAGCACTCTCCACATTAGAGTTTTAATGCTTGGCAGTTCAGCTCAAGAAAGGCTCTCAGCATCAGGAACCTTATGTCTTCAGAATCTTCTTAAGACAATTCAAATGGAAATGATTCCATTTCATGACATGGTGCTGGTAGATTGTCCAGCTTTCACAGGTATATGTGTTCCCCATCATTGTGGCCACTCCAGAAAAATGTATATCCAGCTCTGACTTCAGTAAGATGAACCTTCATTTGCCAGCCTTCTTTCATTCAGGGCTGCTAGCTGGATGAAATACCTGCTGAGTTTTCTCACAACAAGAACTATTTGTCTTTCAAGTCTAATGGATTTCAAATTGTCCATAAAGGTGTGCAAATTTCACATACTGATGATGAACAGAATCATCTTCACAAAAGTTTTTGTTCTATTTTTTTGTGTTTCAAACACATGGCTGGATCCTCAACTTCCACAGCAAGAAACTAGGTTTGAGTGAAGCAGACAATTTTTAGGGTTCCTTTTCCATCCTCTTCCTATATCAGGTGATGAGCAGCATATTTTTAAAAAAGCTGCTCAACTACTGTGCTATAAGAAATGAGGAGGAGGGGCGGAGCCAAGATGGCAGAGTAAAAGCAGTGACTTCCTTGAGCTCTCCCCCAAACCCCTCCAAATACCTACAAAAAATGGCTCTAAACAAATTCTAAAGCAGCAGAACCCACAAAAAGACAAAGTGAAACAAATTTCCAGCCCAAGACAATCTGGATAGTTGATCAGAAAGGTATATGGTGCCGGGCTGGGAGAGGAAGGCAGTTTGGCACGGGCACAGACCATAGCGAACCTGGAGCAGGCCTCAGAGGACTGAATCGCAGGCAGCTGTGGCAATTTCCAGACTTCTCAATCACGAACGCCAAAGACAACTTAGAAAGTCAGTGGGAAAAATCTGTTTCTGCGGTGAGAGAGAAGAACAAGGTCCCAGCCCCATTCCCTGAGCTCGGCCCCGGGGCAGGGTCTGCCTCCTGAGCTTCAGGCCCACAGACTGAGGGGGAATTGAGTGGCTGATCAGAAGGAGACTGTGGGGATCTCTCTGCAGGTGCAGGATTCTCTTGCTTTGCCTGTGCTTGGATCTGGGTCACAGTTCTGGGTGGCGATCCTAGAGAGAAGAGGAGCACTGGTGTGGCAGAGCTTGTGGTGGCTGGGAAGAGAAAATTCTCCTCAGAGTTCTAAGACAGAAAAGAGTGCTTGTGGTCACTTGTAGACTAGAGCACAGGCCAGGGAAGGAGTAAACACCTTGCCCTTGATCACAGCACCTTGGAAGAACTGAAAATTTACAGGCCCCTAGAAGTATCTCTGAAAATACCTGCACAAAACCCCTGAAGCTTAGGACAGCACATTCTCCATACTGGAAACAGACCTTTACCTTAAAAAAGAGTTTATAACTCAAGTAATTGGCCGGGATCATGAATATATTATCTTACTTTGGTAACAAAGAAGATCAAAACATACAACCTGAAGAAGACAACAAAGCCAAAGCTCCTACATTCAAAGCTTTGAAGAAAAATATGAATTGGTCCCAGGCTATGGAAGAGCTCAAAAAGAATTTTGAGAATTAAGTAAGAGAAGTAGAGGAAAAACTGAGAGTGATGCTAAAGGAGACTTAAAAAAAATACTGAAGAAAATAACACCTTAAAAAATACCCTGACCCAAATGGCAAAAGAGGTCCAAACAGCCAATGAGGAGAAGAATGCCCTAAAAAGCAAAATTGGCCAAATGGAAAAGGAAGCCCAAAAGCTTATTGAAGAAAATACTTCCTTAAAAATTGGAATGGAGCAATTGGAAGCTTGCCCATCACCACAGGACTCTGATGTAGGCAAAAAAGATAAAACAGTATAGGTGATGTCTTTTGACTAGCATATATTGGATTTAAATAAGGCAGAATTGCATGAAGTCGTCAGCCTCACTCTCTCTTCCAGAGTCAATGGAGTCCAGTGGCAGGACAAAAGTCAAGATGACTGGCAATGGCTTGGGATACAGTGGATGATCTTGGCATCTTTGATATTTAATCAAGCTCTAAGCATGCCACAGCACCTGTTTCTGCTCCCTTCATGGCCCATTAGAACAAACTGTTCATATCTGACCATTCCACCAGGGGAGTCTTCACATGCTTGGTGTAGACACGTGCCTCCCCCCAATACATGAATAGATTTGAGGGCTACTGGTTACCCTCAACTGCTGTCACTCATCTGCCAAGTTTGCCAAAACAGTTTACTGGGATGTGGCTACTGCCCATGCTACAGCTTCTTAGAGCCATAGGTGAGAGTAGAGAGGCAAGTTGTATACCAAAAGTAAAAAGCAGCCCTGAAAAGAGCTCAGTAGCCCTCACACCGGAGGTTCTAGTCTTCCCTGACACCTGTACACCCTTGTAGACCAGCTGTCTATACATGGGAAAAGGGCAGGAAATCAATCTTGGTATAAATCCTACCTGGTCATAGCGTATTATTCTTGTGATAAGTTGCTGCATTTTGCTAGTATTTTGTCTAAAATTTTGCATCTATATTCATTAGAGAAGTTGGTCTATAATTTTCTTTCTCTATTTTGACTCTTCCTGGTTTAGGTATCAACACCATATCTGTATCATAAAAAGAATTTGGTAAGACTCCTTCTTCACCTATTTTCCCAAATAGTCATAAGTATTGGAATTAATTTTCTTTAAATGTTTGATAGAATTCACATGTAAATCCATCTGGCCCTGGAGATTTTTTCCTAGGGAGTTCATCAATGGCTTGTTCAATTTCTTTTTCTGAGATGAGGTTATTTAAGTATTTTACTTCCTCTTCGATTAATCTGGGAAATTTATATTTTTGTGAATATGTATCCATTTCACTAAGATTGTCAAATTTGTTGGCATATAGTTGGGCAAAATAATTCCTAATTATTTTAATTTCCTCTTCCTTGGTGGTAGCTTCGCCCTTTTCATTCTTGATACTAGTAATTTGGTTTTCTTCTTTCTTTTTTTAATTAAATTAACCAAAGGTTTATCTATTTTATTTTTTTTCATAAAACCAGCTCTTAGTTTTATTTATTAGTTCAATAGTTTTCTTAATTTCAATTTTATTAATTTTTCCTTTGGTTTTCAATATTTCTAATTTGGTGTTTAGTTGAGGATTTTTAAGTTGTTCTTTTTCTAGTTTTTTTAGTTGTATGCCCAATTCATTAATCTCCTCTTTTTCTATTTTATTTATGTAAGCATTTAGAGATATAAAACTTCCCCTAAGAACTGCTTTCGCTGCATCCCATAGGTTTTGGTATGTTGTCTCATTATTGTCATTCTCTTGAATGAAATTATTGATTGTTTCTATGATTTGTTGTTTGACCCAATCATTTTTTAGGATTAGATTATTTAGTTTCCAATTATTTTTAGTCTATCTTTCCATGGCCCTTTATTACATATAATTTTTATTGCATCATGATCTGAAAAGGATGCATTTAATATTTCTGCCTTTCTGCATTGGATTGTGAGGTTTTTATGCCCTAGTACATGGTCAATTTTTGTGTATGTGCCATGTACTGCTGAGAAAAAAGTATATTCCTTTCTATCCCCATTCAGTTTTCTCCAGAGGTCTATCATACCTAACTTTTCTAATGTTCTATTCACCTCCTTAACTTCTTTCTTGTTTATTTTGTGGTTAGATTTATCTAGTGCAGAGAGGGGAGGTTCAGGTCCCCCACTAGTATAGTTTTGCTGTCTATTTCTTCCTGTAACTCCCTGAACTTCTCCTCTAAGAATTTGGATGCTATACCATTTGGTGCATATATGTTTAGTAATGATATTACTTCATTGTCTATGGTGCCTTTTAGCAGGATGTAGTTTCCTTCCTTATCTCTTTTGATTAGATCTATTTTTGCTTTTGCTTTGTCTGAGATCAGGATTGCTACCCCTGCTTTTTTTACTTCAGCTGAAGCATAATATATTCTGCTCCAGCCTTTTACCTTTACCCTGTATGTGTCACTCTTTTTCAAATGTGTTTCCTGTAAACAACATATTGTAGGATTATGGTTTTTAATCCATTCTGCAATCCGTTTCCGTTTTATGGGAGAGTTCATCCCATTCACATTCACAGTTATGATTACTATCTGTGTCTTTTTCTCCATCCTTTTCCCCCCATTTATGCTTTTCTTTCTCCTTTTTCCTTTCCCCCTTCACTAGTGTTTTGCTTTTGACCACCACCTCCTTCAGTCCCTCCTCCCTTTTATTATCCCTTTCCCTTTTCTTCCCCTTTACTCTTACTGCTTCTTCCCTCCCTTCTTTCCCCCTCCCTTTTTTCTTTCCCCTTTTCCCTTACTGCCTATAGGGCAAGTTAGATTTCTATACCTAACTGATTATTTATGCCCTTCTTGAGCCAAATCTGATGAGAGTAAGGTTCAAACAATGCTCCCCCCCCCTTCTTTCCCTCTGCTGTAATAGGATTTTGTGGCTTTTCCTGTAATGTAATTTACCCTTGTCTGCCTCCTCCTTTCTCAGTACATTTTCCATTCATTTGGATCCATTTAACCCACTTGATTAGATTTTTTTTTATCATTACATCAAAGTCAACTAATATCCACCCTCTTTATGTATACTCCTTTAACATGGTGTAATAACAATACAGTTCTCAAGGGTTGCAAGTGTCATATTCCCTTGTAGGGGTTTAAACAGCCCCCCCCTTATTAACAACATATTGTATCTTTCTGTCCCATTTACCTTTTTAGTCCTTCTTGAGTCCTGTATTTGAAGATCAAATTTTTTGTTGAGCTCTGGTCTTTTTATCAAGAAAGTTTGGAAGTCTCCTATTTCGTTGAATATCCACCTCCTCCCTTGAAAAATGATGCTCATTTTTGCTGGGTAATTGATCCTTGGCTGCATTCCAAGCTCCTTTGCCTTATGGAATATCATGTTCCATGCCCTGCGGTCTTTTAATGTAGAAGCTGCAAGGTCCTGTGTAATCCTGACTGTGGTTCCATGATATTTAAATTCTTTCTTTCTGGCTGCTTGCAGCACCTTCTCTTTCATCTGGTAATTTTGGAATTTTGCTATTATATTCCTTGGCATTGTCAATTTGGGATCTCTTTCAGGTGGTGACTGGTGGATTCTTTCTATGGTTATTTTCCCTTCTGGTTCTAGGACTTCGGGCAGTTTTCCTTTATGCTTTCCTGAAAGATACTGTCCAGGCTCTTTTTTTCATCATGATTTTCAGGTAGTCCAATAATTTTTAAATTGTCTCTCCTGATCGATTTTCCAGGTCGGCTGTTTTACCAATGAGGTATTTTACATTTTCATCTATTTTTTCATTTTTTTGTTTCTGTTTGACTGATTCTTGCTCCCTCATAGAGACATTAGTTTCCATTTGTCCAATTCTAGTTTTTAACAGATTGTTTTCTTCTGTTAGTTTTTGTACTTCCTTCTTCAACTGGCCAATTGTGTTTTTTAGGGACTTTTTCTTCAGTGTACTCTTCTGTTAGTTTTTGTCCTTCCTTCTTCAATTGGCCAATTGTGTTTTTTAGGGACTTGTTTTCTTCAGTGTATTTTTTTTCCAATTGGCCAATTGTATTTTTGAAGGACTTTCTACCTCTCTCATTTGACTATTAAAATCCTTCTTGAGCTCTTCTAAGAAGGCTTTTTGGGCTTCAGACCAGTTCATATTTCCTTTTGTTGTTGCAGATGTGGGTTTGTTGACAATGTTGTCCTCTTCAGAATTTCTGTTTTGATCTTCACTCTTCTCATAATATGAATCTATGGTATGTTTCTTTTTACTCATGGTGTTTCTTTATTTCCTGGCCTTTAGAAGAGTTCTCCTGCTGGAACAGAGGGCACTGACCCAAGCTTCTTGTGTTGGGAGCCTAGGTCTTGGTCACTGGCTTTGTGTGCTGGGGCCTCTCATGTTGGCAATTGGAGGCCGTAGGTTTCTGGCAGCTTATCTTGCGTTAGGCTGGAATCAGCAAGGCTGAAACTTTCAGGCAATTTTAGGTTGCCTGCTTTTCCTTTCCTTCAGCTTTCTTCAGCTTCTTTTAGATGGGTGCTGCAGGGTGTTTATCTGCCTGGGGCCCCCTGCAGTGCTGTCTCCCTCATTTCTGCTAGTGCACTGGGAGATTCCTTTGCGGTTGAGTGCCAAGGCACCTGGTGGTTTTCTGAGCTGGTTTCCACCAGTTCCCCTGCTCTCACTGAGGCACTTGGAGGTCCACGTGTTGGTGTTTGCCTGTTCTACCACCTGGGCTTCAGGATTTCTTCACAATTGGAGGCTGCAGGGCTCCGACAGCTCACCTGGTGTTGGGCTGGAATCAGCAAGGCCAGGGTTCTAGGAAGCTTTTAGTTTGTTTTCTTCACCTCCTTTCAGAATGCTGCAGGGTACTTATTAGTCTGGGGCCCCTGGTAGTTCTGCCTCCCTTATTTTTGCTGAGGCACTGGGAGACCCATTTGCTGGGCTGTTGCACTGCTGCTCCCCATCTTTCTGCTAGTTCAGGTATTCCAGGGTTTTTTTCTGGGGTGATATTTTCTGGGTTTTCAGAGGTTGATAGGGGAGAGTGAAAGCGGCTACCTTTTCACTCCGCCATCTTGGCTGCTGGAACTAGGATATCAATCCTAAGAAAATCCAGGGTCCAGCCCACTTAGTCAAGCCAACAAATATACCCTCGGTAGGTAAAGAAAATCAAGAGTATTCTAGGCAGTTTGTAATTAGCTAATGACACTGAACCTCAATCTAAGAGGGATGCTCAAAGGCTTACTGGCTTTCTCTGGCTTCTTTTTTTTTTCAGTTGTGTCTTCATGGACCAAATGCCCACGGAATTTTCTTGGCACAGATGCTAGAGTGGTCTTTCATTTACTTCTCCAGTTTTATGCAGGCAGGGGTTAAGTGACTTGCCCAGGATCAACAGTTAGTAGTGTCTGAGGTCAGATTTGAACTCTCACATTTCTGAGTCTAGACTCAGTGTTCTATCCACTGTTCCACTTCCAGTTTTGTCGAATCTGTATTTCCCACCTATGTGCTAATGGCCCTCACATACCAAGTCACCTGCAGGTCTACCTCTTTCTAGTTGGACTTATACCAGGCTACAGCACTGAAAGACCTAAAGTAAGCTGTCCAGGAGTCTCTCCCCTTGACATTGCTAGGCCCATGTTTTTAGAGGTCTTTGTTCATAAAGACCAGGATGAGTGGAGCCTTTGGCAGATACCATGAGATGGTAAGAATAAATGTTCATTAGACCTCTGGAGTCTAATGAATTCCCTGATTTCCTATTCCCAATTCCCTAAAGCAGCCACTCATCATGCCATTTCTGGAAAGCAGCTCCTCACCAGTTACTAGGCCCTAGTTGCCATTGACAGATGACACAGGGTCATACAATTACTCTTTGTTCAGAATTGCCTATTATTCATTGGGTTATGTAAGCTGGCCCCTCTAATAATATTGGTAGAGTCCACATGGCTTCTACTGGTAAATGGAAATTGTACGCTTGAAATCATGCTTGCCCATATCCTTCCAGTGTTAGTGCCCCTGAAAAATCAAGACGTAACTATGCCAGAGGCCTCAAGATTCTTGACACCTGAGAAGGTTCCAGGGAAATCACTTTGATCTGCCTTAACTGATAGGCTTACTTTCCTTTGGGATGGTTTAGACAAGTCCTCCCCAGAGAGGAACTGGGTGAAGGAAGGGTGATAATATTCAGAGTTGCCTTACATTCTTTTTAAAGTAAGTCTTTATCTATGACTTTTGCTTTTTACATTATCACATTTTCCCCTAATATCCCCCCACCAAGAGCCATCCCATAGAACAAAGAGTATTTTTTAAAGTTTAAAAAAAGAACAGAAGGAAAAAAATCAGCACTACTGATCAATACTTTGAAAAACTCTGAAAATATGTACAATGAGCAACACCTATAGATCTCCCATCTTCACAGAGGGCTGGGTTGGGGGTGACCTCTCATATCTCTTCATTCAAGTAATGCTTGACTTTCATAATATTGCTATGCTTGTGTGTGTGTGTGTGTGTGTGTGTGTGTAACTATTCATTCCATTTATATTGCTATAGCCACTGTGTATATTTTTGGAAGGCTCTGCTTACTTCACTCAGCATCAGTTCACATAGGTCTTTCCATGTTTCTCTGAATTAATCACATTCATCATTTCTTAAAACACAGGACTATTCCACTGCATTCATATACCAGAATTTCCTTAGCTATTCCCCAATCAATGGGCATCAACTCTGTTTCCAACACTTTGCTATCACAAGAAGTACTGCTACAAATTTGGTATATATAGGAACTTTCTTCTGATCAGTGGCTTCCTTGGAGTATAAGCTTAATAATGAAATCTCTGGAACAAAGGGTATGGACATTTTAGTCACTTTATTTGCATAATTCCAAATTACTTTTCCAAAATGGTAACACCATTTCACAACTACTGCAACAAGGTATTAATACATGCCTATCATTTCACAATTCTTATGTGGACGACCGCTATTTGTTGTTATTGTTGCCCATTTGCAGGGTACGAGATAAAATCTCAGGGGTGTGTTTGGTGCCTGATTTTTTTTTTAGCAGCAAGGGAGAGACAAAACTGTTTCTATATAACTATGGTGGATGTGTATTCATTATCTGGAGGAAATGAAATCCCTTAGCTGACGTAGTGGTCATCCTGAGTCCTTAATGAAGGTGAGGGAGAGACCTTACCCATTCCTTGTGAAAGTAGGGGGCAGATCCTTTGAAAAGGCCTCTAAAGGGATAAAGGTTTGGTATTAACCCCCTGATGAGGTTCCCAAGCAGTGGGAGATTTTGGTTGGTGAGGTAGGGAATATGTGTCAGTATGGTGAAAGCTTCAGTATTAGTTCAGATCCCAAGATATGCTGCCTGCAAGAGGCTTCTCATCTCCTTGTCACTTGACTACAGATAACCCTGGAAACAGAATGAAGAATCAGTGACTGTGCTGGAGGCGTCATCATCTGGTCTACAACCCTGATGTTCCTTGTACTCCTCCTACTCATCATAATGGCTTCATCACCTGCAAGGATTTGTCCTTGCCTACCACAAAAGATCAGAGAGCTAAGATCTGAGACTCTGTCATTCTGTAAGTCCAAAGAAAAACCTAAGATTTCTGGACTTTGTTTTCTCCCATATTTTCTGTCATGCCTTCAGGGAGCTTTAAAATAATGGTTTTTGGTTGTTTTTGCTTTTGTTATCTTTTTAGTATAGCTTTTTTTTTTACTCTCTCTTTATTCCCTTGGTACTGCTTATGTCAGGCTCCTTGCAACATCAAGATTATGATTTTACAGTAAAAATTCAATTTAATGGAAGGTATTACAGAAGATTCATTCTTAGGACACTGCCACTGAGAGATGACATATGACAACATCTCTATCAGAGTTCTCACTTCCTACACCAAATAAATTAAGCTAGTTTTCTTTTCCCTGAAAGACAATAACATCACAAAAGCTTGACAGATTTTCCTTGTGGCCTCTGGCCATACTGGCATGGATGTCAGGTCACCTAAAGACATAAAAAGGTCCACTTATGTGGAGGCAGAGCTCGTTAGATCTGGCAGATGTCCTAATACTGTGTGCGTCATCATACTTTGCACTGATGACCAGACAGGGTCTCCATAAAGCAGTAAGGTGAGCTCACTTCTACCTGAGCTATGTGTTACAGAAACCTTGTCGATTATTCTTTTTATGTTGTGGCTAAGTACACGTCCTTTTGTTAATTGCTAAATGACCTACAAGTATGTCATTTTATTCCAATACTGAACTTAAACTAACTGGCTTGAATTAGACCCACTCATTAAAACATCATACTCTCTCAGTCACATGAAATACTACTGTTTCTACTCCCCCTCCAAAAAAACAAACAAACAAACAAACAAAAAGAAACCCAGATTAAGAGCTGCCTCCTTTACTTCCATAAAAATAAATTTCATCAACTTTGATTTGATACTTCTCCCAAGGCCTAGAATTTAAGTGATCCAGAACTAACTCTAATCAAAAGGCATCTGTGTGGGCACTCACAGCAATACCAGTATATTAGACTATATGTGTTAATGCAAATCAAAAATTTCCCAACCTGCATGCTACTAGAGAAGACAACTTGAAAATTGCTAAAGTGTATCATGAAGGGGGGAGGGGAATAGAAAGGAGTAATGTTAGTAAGTTGATCAGAAGTACTTAAAATGTCAATTTTTTACTTATCATATAACATGATAATAATAATAAATAATTATTGTGTGGTATATGAGATAGAAAGCTGGAGAAAATCAAAGACCTAGATTCAAGTCCTTCCTTTGATACATTAGCTGTAAAGCCACAGGCTAGCTGCTGGACCTCTCAGCACTTCAAGCAATTCTCTAATACTATAATTAGAGCAAAGCTGTGATCTGCATGAGTAAAGAAAATTTAAAATACTGGTTGTTTCAAATGAGTTAACAAGTTCTTTGCAAACCTTAAATTAGCTATATAAATATTAGTTGTTGCTGCTATTGTTGTTGTTATCATCATCATCATCATCAACCTACTCAGATGAAATCAAAAGCACAACCAGACCTACACAACCTGGCAGTAGGTAGGGGCCAAAATTAAAATGGGCTAAATTTCTTCGGGCTGCAGAAAGGCCTTTAGTGGTTCACTTTCCAAGTAAAAGTATAATTAATGATTAAATTATTTTGCAGATAAATGTTATTTTTAAAATGGAAATTTTCAACTCATATCAATTAATCACACTTATTACTTAAGATTTTTATTTATCATGAAATTGCTCCTCTCAGACTAGAGACTGACTGACGATGGTGGGTTGCCATGGGTCAAATGACAAACAAGAGAGAGTGCACAGTGGCAACCCACCCATCAAGTTACATGACAGGCACAATAGTGACTAGTGGAAGGCAGGTTAAGAAAGGCACAGACAAAGCACTTGTTACATCTTTACTTTCTTTCATATCCTCTACATTTTTCACAGGTCGTCTGAAATCCTTTGGTGGGCCACAAGTGACTTGCAGGCCATATGTTATGAAGGCCTGGTCCAAAACATAAAACCAATAAACAAACAAAAAAATAGCAGTTCCTGGATTTTTATGATGCAGTGTGGTATATACAAAGCACTTTCCTCACAATAATTCATATTTATATAAAGTTTACAAAACAATTTTCTCTTAAAGAATCCTTAGATATGTGTGTATACACATACATATATGTGTGTGTATGTATATATATGTGTGTGTGTGTATACATATATATACATACACACACACACATACACACATATAAAATTCTCCCTATTTTACACTAATGCTAAGCAAAACTATGTGACTTACTGAGTGAGGGTCACTAAGGTAGAAAGCATCAGGACCAGAATTTGAACCTAGGTTTTGCTGCTTTAAATCCAGTATTTTTCCCATTATAACACGATTTGTCTCCACAAACACCATGTGAAACTAGCAGAGAAAATGAAAGGAGCGTGGAGTGATAAACAGAAAACAATTACAAGTATGACTGAAGAAGTGCAGAAAAGGAACTAAAAGGCAGACATGGTTAAAAGAGAGTTCAATGCAGACTCAGAGGAATAGTAGACAGTATGGGCCAAGCTCAGTACTCCCCAATAACAGAATCACAACTTACTTGAGGAGGGGGAAGTGAGTGTCAATCAATGTAAGCAAAACAAATGTGTAAAAGTCACTGTTCTCAAGGAACTTACATTCAAAAAAGTAAAGTGCTTTAGCCCAATTTAACAAAGCCCTAGTAGCAGGGATGGGATTAGAATTAAGGAGGTTAGACAGTGTTCTTTCTACCAATCCTTATATTCAAAGATACTCTCTATTATTCAGAGGTCTCCCCATCTCATAACAACCCACTGACCCAACAATTTCTCTCTAAAGTGAATTTGCACCTATCACTTAAGGTATGTTAAGACATATTTACAAGTATGCCATGTAATTACACAATCTGAGAAGTACAGTCAGTTTTACTGTAATGTGATACATGCATTCCCAAAAATGGATCATACTATGCAATAATGGGAGTAAATGGGTAAGGGGAACAACATTCAAAAATCTCACCAGTAACATATTTAAAAAAAGAGACCTAAAAAAAATGGTACCACACTTTTATTTTTGTTTAATGGTTAACTACAATAAACAGTGGCCCCAGCCACTGATGCGAAACTAGGGCTGCACAAACAAGTTGGGTGGGCTGTAACTCCAGGCCTCTGGTCACAAGCAAAAGGGTAAAGAAGGGGCAGGGTGCTGCTGACCAGCCCTTCTCCAAACACTGCTCCTATGGGACCAGAAAATACACAATGAACATGGTACTTTGCCTTGAAAAAGGTTGTGGAAGTGGGTGTACGAAGGATTGTAGCTTGAGTTATTGTGAAGTGGCACAGTTTTTGCATTCCATTTCTTGTGGAAGAAAACATGCAGTAGCAAACTCAAAATCTGCTTTATCCTCAAAATGTTCCTTCATATTTTAATTGCATTAGAACAAAGGATAAACGACAACAGCATTAGAACAAATTTGCTTCTTCAAAACACACATTATAGTAGAACTGACAGAACTGGGATTGAAAGCAGTACAGTGAAAAGAGCACACATAGGGTTTTGGAAACAGAAGGTCTACCTCCAAGTCCTGGCTATGTTAACCTAAGTAGTTCAGTGACTTTGAGCAAATCACTTAACCTTTGAGGCTCGGTTTCTTGACCTAAAAAATGGGGATAATAATACATTTGTTAACCAATAACAGGACTGTTAGGATCAAACATAATAAACATAAGGCACTTTGAAAAGCTCTATAAATTTATTAGTGATTATTATTGTGGCCAGTAGAAAACAGTCTTTATGTGACTTAGAGATAATAGAAAACTATCAATGAAAAATGCTGGAATAAATTAGATGAACCAGTGGCCATCAAAAATTATTTTTGGCAGCTAAATACAGAACAGTTTGGAACAACCATTTCTCACCTAAAATATTTTCTTTCACAGTCCTGAGATACTGATTCTAAACAGATGGCACTACCAATCCATTAAAGCAGTCAGCCCAAGAAAACAGCACAGAAGTTGACAATTATTAGTACAAGTTGGATGAGGCAGACTGTGAGACACTCCTATAAAGAGGGTTCAGTTGACAAATGTTCTGGCAGTCCCTAGCAAGAACAAAACATGACAGTCTCCCTCTTAGTATACCTGGCTTCCTTGAAAATTATCTGAAAAATGACAAAGAACAAGCATGACACCAAATAAGAGATATGAGAAGATATTCCCAGCCCAATACTTTTCAGGGGTGGAAGGTCTACAAGTGTAATATATTGCATATATTTTCAGACTGTTTCTATGTATTGATCTGTTTTACTAATTTTTTTCCTCTTCCTCCTCTTTTTCTTTTTTTATTTAAAAAAAATTTGTCATGTGGAGTGGCTCACTGGGAGTGGTGAGGGAGTTATACCCAAAGAATTCTGTTGTTGTAAAAAAGATTTAGCTGAAGTGTCACCTCCTCCAGGATATCAAGTGAAATAATGAGAAGAGGCAGAGGACAGCGGGGGCAATATCACTTTCAAACTTGAGTCACCAAAACCATTTGGTGAATAAAAAATAGTAAGGAGAATCAGTAGAAGAGACTAGACAAGAAATAATCAGAAACAATGAAATGCAAAAACAGTGTTTGAAAAACCAGAAAATATAAATTACCTAGAAAAGTACTAGATATTTGATAAAAACTGCTGGGGAAAACTGGAAAGCAGTCTGGCAGAAATTACTCTTAGATCAACATTTTACACCATATTCCTGAATCATTCTAAACGGATATAATACTTAATATCAAAGGTCATATTATAAAAAAGATTATAAGAGAAACAGATCATATACCTTTCACAGCTATGAGTAGGAGATGTATTTTTAACCAAACAAGGACTAGAAGCAATTGCACAAGATAAAATAAATAACTTTGATATGGGTTAGATAGCCAAGATATACATATATACAAAACAAATGATAGAGAGACAGAAGAAAAATCATTCCCCAACAATAGTTAAGGGTTATTATTAAGGTTATTAACAAATAGTTCCCAAAAGAACTGCAAACAACAATCATATAAGAGAATGCTCCAAATTTCTATGAATAAATATGAAAAATGAAAATCCAAACAACTCTTGAGTCTTCATACCTTGCAAACTAGAAAAGATGACAAAAGATGAGAACAGTCGATGCTGGAAGGGTTATAGAAAGATAGATACACTAGTACATTATTGGTGGAGTTATGGATCAGCTTTTTAGAAAGCAATTTGGAAGTATGCAAATAAATGTCTGTACTTGTTGACCCAGAGAGTTGGCCAAAGAAGCCACTAATAAGAAGAAAGTTCCCATATACACCACAATGTTTATAGCAGCACTTTTTGTAATATCAAAAAACTGATGAAGTAGATGCCTAGTGACTGGGTAATGGCTAAATAAAGTTTGGTACATGAATATAATGGAAAATCACTGTGGTACAAGAAATGATGAATATGACATATATAAAGAATCATGGAAAGATCACTCAGAGGTTCCCAAACTTATATGGCTTACTGCCCCCTTTTTAAAAAAAAATTACTCAGTGCCCCCCCCTGAAATATTTCTTTAATCCTTTAATTTTTTTTCCAATTTGTGTCACCCAAGGCTACTACGACACTTTGGGAACCTATGACACATGAACTGATTAAGTGAATTAAGAAGAGGCAAGAAAACAATATATACAATGACAATAAAAATATGAACAAAAAGAACCAGAAAAAAAACCAAAAGAACAAAACCAAAACCGTATTTAATATCCTAAGGAACAAGCATGCCTCAAAGGAAGAAATGAGAAGATATACCCACACCATCCCTTTAGAGAGCTGAGAGGTCCACAAATGTTGTACATTGCACATATTCTCTGATTCTTTTTAATGTACCGATCTGTTATGGGGGGCTTGTCCTCTGTTTTTGTCTTTTAAAAAAATACTATTTATTATATCATACAGCAGTAGATGGTGCAGTAGATAGAGCACTGGGCCTGGCGTCAGGAAGACTCATCTTATGAGTTCAAATCCAGACTCAGAAATTTATCAACTGTGTGACTCTGGGTAAGTCACTTAACCCTGTTTGCCTCAGCTCCTCATCTTTAAAATGAGCTAGAGAAGGAAATGGCAAACCATTCCAGTATCTTTGCCAAGAAAACCTCAAAATGGGGTCATGAAGAGTCAGACATGATTGAAACGACAACAAATTTATTTTATCAGATGGTCTCTCGGAAGGGAATGGGGTGGTGTTTTTAAAAAAAAAAAAGAGAAATCAATAAAAACTTACTAAAAATCCACAGCAAAACAAAATAAAACAAAAACTTAAAGGACCTATAATTTCCCTTGGTGTGGATCTTGTTTCATTGACACAGTGAAGCTTTTCACTACCTTAGCAGATACAATACAGTGCAGTGGAGAGCTGAACTTGGTGACCTATGTTCAAATTCCAACTCTAACAATGTAGCCATGGACCAAGGGGCAGCTAGGTGATGCAGTGGATAGAGCACCAGCCCTGGAGTCAGAAGGACCTGAGTTCAAATTTCACCTCAGACACTTGACACTTACTAACTGTGTGACCCTGAGCAAGTCAGTTAACCCCACTGCCTAGCAAAAAAAGAATAAAAGAAAAAAAAAAAAGACAAGTCACCAGTCTCTCTGAGTCTCATTTACCTCATATACAAAATTCAGCTTATACTCAAAAGACCTTATAGGGTTATTGTGAGACTCAAACTATATGTGAAAACTTCACATACTTTAAAGTGAAATATAAATATAAGTTGTTATTTATTACCTTTATGTGGTACTGTGGCTGAAAAAATGTAGTCAAATATTTAGCAATTACCTTCACTTTACTTAGAGAGGCTGGTCCTGAGAGATCAGACACAACCTGTTACTGGATCTGTACTTTCTGGCTTGGTAAAATCTGCCCAAAGACATTCTCTATCTCGCACAGGTTTTAAGAACACAGCAACATTAGCCACACTTCCCAAAATGATGAAGTCTAACACCTCAGAGAAAAAGAACTTTATGACCTCTATTTATTATATTACTACAATAGCGGAAACTTTAAAAGTATCCTGCTTTGAAATCTAATACACACACATAAATATGAAGACATATATGGAGATATGTGTGTATATGTGTATGTGTTTATGTATATGGAGATACATAACTGAAGGTTTACGTATATACACGTGGAGATATGTGCATATCTCACACATGTGTGTACATGCATGTGTGGAGCAAGTTTATTATCTTAATTTTGTTTACTTTGGTTAATATTAACATTAATCCTAATTTCTTAAAAACTGGAGCCCAGCAATGGAAGATGGTAGTTTTCTGCCGTTGTAAAAAGGAAGAACAGGAGTGTGAATGACACAGGAATCAAAATTCTTTCCAGAAACAAACCACAACATGAATATCAATATTTGGATAACTGAGAGTTAACGCAATACCTCAAGTACGGATAAGGAAATCTAATGTGGGACAGGCAGCACTAAGCTATATAGTGAACTTGTCAATTTGCTCTTTGTAAAATGTCACCACTTATGTTTAATAAAAACAAAATTAAACATATTTTTCCATTATGAAACAAATCATATACTGTTACCTAGTAAAAGTAATTCGGCAGATCTGAGGAAACAAGAAGTCAGAAACCTAGAATTATTCCTAGACAGAGATTCTGAAATAAGTGGAATTTTATATATATTATGTGTGTGTGTGTGCATATATATATATTAAAAAAAAGAAAGTTAAAATTAGTCTGCCTTTTTTTTTTCCTACTCTGCCCCTTTAAAAGATAAGGCCTGGAACTGGATTCGTTATTAGAATTCAGTCACAGAATGGTAGGATTCATTAACTTTCATAAAAAAGGAGATAGTTCAGAAACATATTCGATTACAATTTCTATTTCCATTTAAACAGAACTGCTTCACAGCAACAACCCTCCCAGCAACATTTTTGGCAAGTTTCCAAAGTAATAATCAGACCATCCTTACTATAAGTTCATAGGATAATAACTCAAATTTATAGTATACAATACTTTTACGTGTGAACAGTGACATCCTCACAGCCCTAGGAGGTAAAGAGGGCAGGTATTATTATGCCTGTTTTACAGATGAGGAAACAAGTTCTGAGAGTTTAAGTGATTTGTCCATGCTCACACAGCTCAAACCTAGATTTCTTGACTGCAAGTCCAGCACTCTGGACATCAACTCTGGCTCTCTCTTAGATTAGAGCCAGAAGGGATCCTGAACCCAAGATCCTTGGAAGTAGCAATACTTCCAGTCCAGGTACCCGCTACCATCATCCTGAGGAAATACCACTGAGGAGATGCAGCCAGACATTTCTCCCGCAGGTGCTACAGACACACTGGCTAAAGACTCAAAAATTTTTTGGCATTGTCATGCAGTTCAACATCAGAATAGAGTGGGATTTGATCAGTAGAAATGACATTACAGAAAGAGCACTACTATGTGCTTTGCTGCTGCACCTTAAGGGCCTTTCCATTTGACTTACAGCTGAAAGAATCCCCAAACGTCTTTCTAATGGGGGACTCTGTCATCATCCCCATTAGAATATGAGCTCCTAGAGAATCAGCACTTTTCTTATATGTATTCCCAGAACTTAGCATGGGACTTTGCATATAGCAATTTCTTTATAAATGCTTTATTCATTTATTTATTTACCAAGGGACTTCAGATGCCTCTTAATCTCACCTAATCTCATTTAAAGAGGAGAAAGGTGAGAGGTTAAAGGACTTGCCTAATGATGTCACACAGTAAAGTAACAGAATGGGAGTCTGTGAACAAGTATTAATACCCAGACTAGGAATTTCTCCTAGTTCTTTTAATTATAAGGTATACGAACCTCAATAAAATAAAGGTGATAAACTCGATGATCATGAATGTCCCTCCCAGGTCTGAGTTCTAGGCAAATCTCCAACATCCTATCGATGGGGAGTCATTTATGTAAGAATTACTGATAAGTGGGACACTTGCATGCCTGTCTGTAAAAGCATATTGTGGGCACCACATATTCTACACAGGCCTTGAGACCTGAAGAGTTGAGCAAATCACATGATATCAGTGATTGGAGGCCAATGTATAGACCTAGAACAGTGTCTCCTAGGTAGCAATAATATCCAGCACTCTAATTCTGGTTTAGTGTTGGAATAAAATGAGGCACTCACAAGTCACTCAAAGGTTAACAAAATGAAACTTATTTTGCCTTAATACAGCAAGGACAGGCAGCAAGGACATTGGCACTTAGCTTCTCTGAAATGATGAGAGGGGGGTAGGTCATCTGGGGTGAGGATCCCAATCCCAATCCAATCTTGTTACCCAAGGAAATAGGAGCTATTAGGTATAAGTCAGAGGAGAAGCAATGGAACTGAGATGAAGAGGACTTCTACTCCATTTCCTACCACCCATCTTGGACAGAGACTACCCTACTATCTCTTGGGTCTGGGGGCCAGGAAGATAAAAATCTGATCTGAGTGAAAAGTTGAGGGAGTTAACTGAGGACCCCCTATCACCCTATGCAATCAGGATAAGAGAGTTATATCTCTGTTGTAGTGAGTTTAGGTGGGAATTAGGCAGGTTTGACCCTCTAAAAATAAGTTCCTTGTCTACCCTGTTGTAATGCAGAAGTCAGGTGGGTTAGAAATAGAAACCCCAAGGAAGCAGGCAATTTGGAATAAGATATGAAAGATAAATCTCAGGACCATAGGACCAAAGATTAAGAGTCAAAGGGGGGGGTCTCAAAAGTCCAATTCCCTCATTTTACTGATGAGGGAATTAAGGTATGAAGACAGGAAGTGGCTTGCCTACAGGTACAAAGGCAATGAGTGGCAGAGTCAGGATTATGACTCTGGTCCCAGGATCCAAGTCCAGAACTCTTTCTATTGTACCACAAATATTCAGATAAGAGATGAGAGGTCATCTGGTAGTGTTGGGTTTGTGGGGAGTGGTCCTAGTTAGGGTAGGAAAAAATAATTGGAACCCCAACTCCCTTATCTGTTTAAAACATCCCATACTTTTAAAACCCCACTTAGCTCCCCAAACTACTGCTGAAATCCCTACACTTATAGCATACATTAAAAACACCAGAATTCTCCACCATGCCACATCTTCATATAATAATCAGGGTGTGGCCAATGTAGAAGGTCACATTGGAAGTTGGTGCTTTATGATGGAATACGGGGAACTGAATACGATAGTCACCCCCATAGCTTTTCTAATATGGCGGTAATAGTTGGGGATGTCATCCAGCCCCCAGGTACAGTGTCACTGATTTAGCTAATGCTTTCCCTGCTTCCCACCCCCACCCCAACCCCCTCACAATCTCCATTCTCTAGGAGAGTCAAGAGTAATTCACTTCTACCTGGAAATATTTTTACAGTGTTCCCACATTGGTACTGCCTGGGACAAATGAAAGTTTCTCACATGAGATGTAAGCTATGCTCCATAAATGTAGTGAGGCTTCAGCATGAGCTGGGCCTAAGTTTCACTTTTGTTTCTGGGGAAGGGGGTTGTGCACCAGCTGCCCACCCCCCTCCCTTGTTTTGTAACCACCCCCTCTGTTGGTTTGTGCCTTAACTTTACCCAAATAAGGCAATCCTGTAGCTTCCAAGCTAGTTTTGAGTAAAATGTATCTCTTGGATTCTGAAAATAGACTGTGAGGTCTCTTGCCTCAGTCAATGAGTATAAAGAGATTGAGACAGACAGGTGGGAAGGGGGCTTTTTGGAGTGGTTTGTCTAAGACTATATATACTGCTTACTGTTGGTTGTGCCTCACGTCTCTACACCAGTCTGCTGGGTAGGAGATGCCCAACTCTAGCGCGAGACTTGCTAGAATAAAACCTTCTGTTTTCTACCTGGAGATACCTCTGAGCTTTTATTTGGGTAAGTGGTCTTTATTCCACTCAGTATCAAATTCTCCTACATATTGTCATGATATTGTTTATTATTATTATAATCTAGACAATGTGCACCCTGTTATGGTTTCCTCCATTATGATATTGATAACATCACGTTGGTTGAAGATTCCTCCAACTACTCCCACTGCTATTAAGGTATGCAGTCATTTCCCATCTCCTCTCTCAGTGAGCAGAGATTTAACCTTCAGTCTTTCAAGGCTGATGAAATTTGAGCCTAGTCCATGTCTACTACAATGCAGGATAAACTCCTGCTAGGCACTGAGCTAAGTACTTTTAAAAATATTTTCTCATTTGATCCTCACAATAATCTTGGGAGGTAAACTCTATTAGTACTCCCAGTTTATAGTTGAAGAAACTGAGACAAACAGAAGTTAAATGAACTTGGCCAGGATCACAAACTAATAAGTATCTTAAGGTCAAATTTGAACTTGGGTCTTCCTGATTCCAGGCCCAGTTATCTATCCCCTGTGCCACCTGGCTGCCTCTATGAGGCACTCAAAGCAATGGCCCTTGAAGCTGTAACTTTTCTGAAGCTACCATCTAATATACTACCACTGGCAGTCACTGAGCACCTAACCTAAAAACATTCTCTGTTGTTGCACTCTGAGATTTCCATCCTTGGATTATTAAAAAAATCTAAGCATACAGATTAGTGGGATCCATAATGCCTACACTGTTAAGTGGAAATGGTATATTTAAGAATAGGACAAGTCTGTTCACTACCATCTTAAACATCTTTATTGTAAATAAAGTCTCTGGTCTCCCTGTGGGTAGTGTCTTTATTAAACCTCCCATCCCCGCAACAAGGCCAACTCTCACCACCTGGGCATTTTCTAATTTACTTGGACACTTCAAACATCTCTGATATTTGGTACAAAGATGGTTCTACCTATTGTAAATAGGATGTTCACCCCTGGTCTTCTACCAGTTTCCAGTAAATACCTGAGCAACAAAGTATTTGGGCAGTCCTCCCTACAAGCTGAACTCTAGCCTACCTAATGGTCTGTACAGTTGCCCTCCAAGGAGGGAAGGAGCAAGTCATAATTTATAAGGACTGATAGGAATTCTTAGGCTGTTACCTTGGCTTCATCAAGGGACTGAGAGTCTAAAAGCTCTAGATTATCAAGACTACCCCTAGTATATTTTTGAAAATATGAAGAAGGAAGTTCAGGAGGGATTTATCGACAAGTTGGACAGTGTTGGACTTACCATTCAACATGTTACATGTAAGAAAATCAATTCCATATAATTCATCTTTATTATTAATATAAAGAAATATTCATATTGATATTTCTCAAGTTCATAATTTATTTCTAAAAATATTTTTTAAATTTTTTTTAAAAATCATAGGCAATGGGAACTGTGGAAGAACCAGGGAATTTTTATACTCCAAGCCAGAAAACACAGCTAGGAATGTGAACCTAGGTATAGATGTCCCCTAAAAGAAGGGTAGTAGCCAGAAGCCTGGGAAAAATGGTAATACAAGTGAATGGGAGATATTATGTTAGGCCAAAGGACAAGTTACAAGGAAATGGATTATAAACTCTTAGCTTCTACTTATAGATATAATTTTGCAGATGTTTTGTAGTGGACATACTCCTAAAGTTAGCCTGGTTTGAGAAGTCAGTCTTCTTTTCATTTCTGTTTGGTGCTATCTTCAATAGACCTCTGGATATATTACAACCTACTGATCAATTCATGATCCTGGCATTACCATACTTGCTCTAACTTTAAAGAGTTGCTAGGATTTTTGTCCTGACTGCTTTCTTTTCCTCTTTTTTATTTTTATTTTTTTAAAGGTGCTTCATGTGCTGTTCCCCCAAAACACACCATCTATCAGTCCAGGTCATTTACCACTAAGTATAAAATATGGTCTCCATGCAGGAGGGAGTATGCCAGGTTTAAGACCAAAAGCAGACTGATGTGGACAGCACTGGGCCCTTACTAGGCCACCTGGTATAAGTGATTCAAGTCACATGCACAGGCCCCCTTAGTCAAAGAGCCCTGGAACACAACAAGCTACTGTTCAACAGTCTAGTTGGCTAAATGTATTAGGACCTGTCTTTGGTGATTTGACAAACCCCAAGTAAGGCAGTGACAAGAAGGAAGTATAATTCTTTAGACCTAATGGACTTCTCATTCCACTCTGTGCTTAGCCCAAATCCTTAATTTTAAAGATGAGGAAACAGAGACCTGGAGAAGTCAGTTCACATGAAACAATAAGTGGAAGGTGAAGGGAGAGTTAAGAGGAAACAATTTTCTGTATTAGGTGCCTTGAATATAGAAATATCCTATCCTCCTTCTGTTCTTAAATCTCAATCAGTGTTTTTTGCACTAGATTCAAAGGGTTTTAGCCCAAATCTCCCAACTATAAGTCCATATAGCATTCAAACATCAGTAAGTAATATAATGTTGTTAACATAAAATTAGAAGCCAAAGCTAAAAAGGACCTTAGAGATAATTTAGTGATATATTCCAGAACTAAAAGGAACCAGACAGATCATCAAGTCCGGGGGCCCGGATTTGTTTGGGCCTTCAAGCTAAGAATGATTTTTATATTTTTGAATAAAATTTTGCTATTATGTTAAAACTGTTAAAAACCATTCTTAGCTCATAGCTGCTGATTCCTGACCTAGTCAAATTTCTTATTTTTCAGAGGAAGAAACAGCCACAGGGAGATTAAATGATCTGTCTAAGGTCAAACTGGTGACAAGTGGAAGAACCAAAATTCAAACCCAGGTCTTCTAAATCCATATACATGTTCTTTCCACTACACCATAAAAGGGAAAGAAAATGAGACTCCAAAGGAGAAGTAACAAGCCTAGGGCTACACTTTATCTTAATCCTGTTTGTTTTATTTGAGGTTTCTATATTTCTGAAAAAGGATCATCAGTCTCTTTGTCCACGGAACATACAGATCTAAAATTATCAATTCTACCCTGTCCAAGCAAATTTTAAAGTCAACTGCTTCCTGAGGTTCAGCCTCTTTTTCTCTCAGCAGCTATTTTCACTCATTATACAGTTTATGCTTATGATTCACATTTAAAAAGAAATAAATCAGATTGCCTGTTAATCATCTCTTGTATAATTCTGACGTATTCCAAAGCTTCTTCCAGTAGCACCAGCTTGTTATGTTGTTAACAGAGAAGACAGTTTACCTTGAACCTTTAAAAGCCAACTTAAAATCTAGCTGGAAAGTTCTGGTCCACCCTTTTCCGCCCCATTACAAAAAATGTGCTGAGACTATCAGGAAATCAAGAGGCTCGAAGAAGGAAAAATACCCAAACCTACCAACTCATTACTTGTGGATGTAAGTCGTAGTTTTTCTTCAATCTCCTTCCCGATTTTCTGAACAGTCACCTGAGTCTGTTTAATTGCACACTGAGCTCTGTGAAGCCTGCAAATAAAAGTTACAGTGAATGAAACCCAGCTTCTTGACCCAGCAGAGGAAAGGAGAGGAGAACTCATGGTTTTCCTACCCTTTCAAGTTTACAAAGAGAGCACTTTTCTCACTACAATCTGCTGTGAGGGAGCTGGTTCAAGGATTATTATTCCTATTTTGCAGGTGAGAAAAATGAGGATCAAAGAACAGGAGTCAATGAGCCAACTGAGAAATGCCAGATGTAGGGCTCCAACCCAGGGCTCCAGACAAAGCACCTCTCACAGGGTTGGGCTCATGTGGATATGATCATTTATCCCACTGACTAACAAAAGGTACCAAAGTCAGAACAAAGATAATAATACAGCACTTAACACAAATTTTTTCATAACAAGCCTATAAAGATGGTGAAACAAGTATTTTTATTTCCATTGTATAGATGAAAACACTGAGACACTGTGAAGCTAACTTTTATCCTAGGTCGTACATAAACATCATGGTGCATCAGACCCCCAACTCAAGTCATCTGACTCAGAAACCAATATTGTCTGCACTATTCTATTTCATAAGCTAAGAAGATATAAACGTGGCAGAATAGTACGCCTATTAATTCAAGGAAACAAAATGATCAATTTCTTCAGTATTCAGCATATTTCAATGTATTCATTATGGATATAAGAATTATGGGGGGTAAGAAGGGGAAGGGAATGGCTAGCCTGAGAGAGTCCAACATATATAGTTCATTCCCAATGACAGAAATAAAATTATAGGGGATGAATTTTAAAGTAATAAAACTAAAAAAGGCTTCAGAAATTATCTGATACAACTCCCATCTGTCACAAGAACATATTCAATGATAGCACCAACAAGAGATCACCAAGCCCTCACTTGAAGACTTCTGGAATAAGTAACTTAAGTAATACTCAGGGTACAACACTCCATACTTAATAGAAATTTAATCTGAGAAATTAGCTAAATATGAGTTGGGGGGGGAGAATTATTGTTAAAATGAAAAAAAAAAAAGGATTTTCATTTAAGTACAGACCTGGGTTGTACTAAATACCTTCTAACACTCATTCCAAATCTGAGATTCTTTAACTTTATTATTGTTAGGAAGCTCTTCCATATATTGAGCTTAAAATCTCTATGTAATTTCCATTTGATGGTCTTATTTTTGTCCAGTTTGGAGATGAGTATCTAATCCTTCTTTCATATAACAACCTCTATGACCAAAATATAAGCAGTAATGTTCATTAATAGGTGACACCATTATAAAATTATAAACCTTAAGAATTTTAAACCTGGAAAGGATGCTAGGTGTCAACTAGCCTACGCCCTGCACTTTGCTGATGAGCTAACTAAAGCCCAGAAAAGAGTAATGACTAATTATTATCTAAAGTCAACAGCTAACAATGTGACTATTACTGATAATATTTACTTAATGCTAAAAAATAACATGCTCCCACACTAAAGTTCTGAGTAAGACAGCTAGGACTTTTACCAAAAAAGGGAGTGGAGTGAAAAAGAAAAAGTCCAGTAGAAAGGGAGAGGCAACAAGAGGTAACAAATGTAAAAGGTGTTGGTACACAGGAATAAGACTAGGTCCATAGTAAAGCCTCATCTCAACATTTAGCCAAAATCAAGGCTAATTGTTAAAAAGGTAAATCAGGTGAGAACTCTGATTTTAAGACTTCCCTATTTCATGTATTCTTTATATACTTACACATCAAAAAATGATCACCACTCCAGATCAAATGCTATTTCTGCAACAAAGATGTCTTTACAACAGATGTAATAAAGCTGATTGCTCTGCCAACAATAAGATTATAAAGCCATTTCTACAGAACTTTACATTTTCATAAACTGCTATATGGCCACAGATAATTCCTTAGCTCATTACTACTCATTATCCCTATTTTCCTAATGGATAGAGACATTTAACAGTTTTCTCAGGATTCCCAAGGAAACTCATTAAAGAAGCACTACCCTACTCTCCAAACTTCTGGCATGGTGTGGTTTTTTCGTTTGTTTGCTTTCAAATCCTGCAACAACTATGCTATCTCTCAATGTTGTACTTTAGCGTATTTAAAAGAACAGAATTCAGGTTCCTTACTGTAATGACACAATGGTCCCCAAATACATCTAGATCCACGAGTACAGAGTTAAGTCCGAAAAAGGTAAAGAAAAGGTGGCTGGCTGGCTTCTCAGCTTCCTCTCATACAATTCCCTCTCACGTATTCTCTGAAGGAGTTCCTCACCCAAACTAGATTGATGAATGGAAAGATTTCTAAATTCTCTAGAAATCATCCTACTCTCTGCAGCCTTACCACTATCTTGGGCTTCTCAGAAACCTGCAAGAATAGGGTACAGGGGAAGGAAAAGAGTCAGATTTTTAAAAATTTTTGTTTTCAAATGTAAGGATCTTTGGCAGTTAAAATCCTATGACCTAGTAAAATTTTACTGCAGATCAGTTATTGGGAAGAACTCTTCTACCATCCCAGAACACAGCCCATACTTTCCCTCCTCCACATCTTCTGTAAGCTCTATATACAGAATGGCCTCTTTCCCTTCTATCATTTCTTCAAGACCAAGTTCAAATGCTACTGCTTCTATAAAGTCTTCCTGGGTAGCATCAGTTAGAAGTGTTATTTCCTTCATACAACAGCATAGCATTTTGCACTCTTCTTATTCATATTACAACTAGTATTTTATATCTGTATGGATATATGTATATTTTGTGTCACAGCTACAAAATTATAAGTTTCTTGAGGGCAATGTGATGTAACAAAAAAGTACTGGAAGTAGAAATGAACAGACCTGAATTCAAATCCTACCTATGACATTCATTAGCACTGTGACTATGAGTAAGTTGCTTAACATGGCTGTGCCTCAGTGTCCTCAACTGTCAAATAATAACACTTAAAATAATAACACTTAATAACAATTAAATAATAACACTTAAAATCCTTGTGACTAGGGCCTCTTTTTTTTTTTTTGGCCTTTTGTATTCCCTTCACTTAGCACTTGGTCTGGCACATAATAGGCATTTAATTAAAGCTTGCTGACTAGATAACTAAAGCACCTACTTCCTAGGAATACTGTGAGGAAAGTGCTTTGTAAATCATGAAGTCATACAAATACAAAAGATTATTAGTATTTTTAACTCTCTCAGTGACAAGCATAACAGATAGCAAAGAGAAGGTACTTAAAAAAATGCTTGTGAAATGAATGAGTACATTGATTTCAAAATAATCAATAATTTAACTTTTCTAAGCTATGCAAACCATTGCATTAAAAGATACACTTTTTTGATATGGTAAAGAACTAGAAACCAAGGGGTGCATGTCAATTTAGGAATAGCTGAACAAATTATGGCAAAAGAATGCTATGGAATATTATTATGCTATAAGAAATTAAGATCTGGTATCAGAGAATTCTGGTAAGACAGGTATGGAATGATGCAGAGTGAATGGAAAAGAATTAGAACAATTTATACTGTATCATCAATATTGCAAAAACAAATCATTTTTAAAAGATTTAAGAACTCTGATCAATACAATGATTAATTGTGACTCCAGATGACTGATAACAAAAAATGCTACCAACCTCCTAACAGAAGAGTAATGCAGTAATATGCAGAATAAGACACAAATTTTTTGAGATATCAATTTGGGAATTTGTTTTAATTACGAATATTTGTTACAAGGGTTTTGTTTTTCTTTTTTTCATAGTTGGAGGAAGGTGATATGGGGAGAAAAAAATATGTGCTTGATAAATGAAAATTTTTAATTTAAAAAAGATAACTATATTCTAAATAAATGGCTAATAAATTAAGGAACACTAATCTAGAGAAATAAAAATCATCATAGGTAAAATTCCTGGTAATCAGTAAGAGTTTCAAGGCATTCCTAACTGGAATATCTGCTGATAGAGGAAACAACAAAATAGTCTATTGCTTTAAAAAGGGAGAGGGAAGGAAGAAAGTGCTGTCTGAAACTCACTGGTACTATGCAAACAACCTTGTCAAATGGTTAAGACTTTGAAAATAAAAATGATTCATGACCATAATTAATGTATGACTTCAACTATTTGGCTCTTACTGCCCCAGACGATTTCTGATCTTACCTTAGGGGCTTAAAACACACAGACAGAGTCACATTTCCTCCAATCTTCAGTGTTATCCAAATAAAATTTCAGAGCCCTTGCTACATCAAGACAGTGCAATAACGTTCCCTTTGTAACTTAGCAGGAGAATAAAGTTTTGGAGTTCTGGGGCTTTTAAAAATAACACAAAACATCTCGATTCCACCTAGGGAAGGGAAATAGTCACCCTATCTCTATAACTGGCTGCCTGGTTTCAAGAATGTTCCTTGATTTTGCAAGCCTGGGAAAGGAATCCATAAAGAAAGAGAATATTATCCAGTCCCTTTGGTAACTGAAGAGTCACCATAATGCCAACTCCAAAGTACAAAAAAAAAAAAAATCTTGCTTTCATTAGTGCTGGGGGACAAAATAATACTGCATGGTCTATATTATGGTCAGAAAAATGTTATTTCTGACAAGGAGAGATAACAACAGTCTGTGTGAAAAAAGACCTGGGTTTTGTAACGCAATAAGAATCAACAGTGTAATATGGTGCTCAAAAAAGTGAATTCATTCTTGGACTGCATTAGAAGCACAGTCTCCAGAACACAGGAGGTGACAGTGTCACTGTCCACTGTCTGGGCAAAACTACATGGAGAATACTGGATGACACAATTTAGAAAGAACATCAACAAAGTAGAATACACTAAAAGGAAGGTAGTAACCAAGATAGCAAGGGGCTAGGGTCCATGCCCTATGAGGATCTCTATGAGAAAATATAGAAGTAGGACAGTCCCTGCTTTCAAGGAGCTCACATAATAAGGGGGAGATAACATATATGGAAGGTTTTAGCTGCAAGGCAGATGGGAAGGCCTCAAAGTCTTTGGCATACAACAAGAGATGGTAATGCCTCTTCTTCAATGTCATTTCCATTGATAAAATGATACCAGTTTCTGATGTTAAATCATCTAACAATGCCAAGGACTCTGGCAGCAAGAACTTCATTTTCTGGCTCTTTAGTAGCTGGGGCTACAGCATCTACAGGAACCATTGCCAGGCTGCATCTCCATAGGGGTTGTTTCCCAGGATGATGGCTTTGGACTACAGACTTGCATTCAGGGTCCTGGGCTATCTCCATTGGGATGTGAGAAGGGATAGTAGTCATGGTGGTAGTGGTAGTGGTTTAACTTGCCTGGCATGTGCTGCCTCCTGTCTCTCTCCCAGTGTGTGCCCTGCTGCTTCAGGTAAACTAGTTTGCCTGCCTTGTATCCAATAGATGGCTGACAGGTAGTCAGGATGAGAGGTCCTTTCTCCATAGGAGTTGGTTCCCCAAAAAATGGCTGAGAGGGCTGGGCTAGACAGCAGAAGTGATCTGACAGGTACTGCCACTGCCAAGCATCTTGCACAGTAGCTGGTATTGATGCTGATGCTGGTGAGGAACCCAAGCCCCTTCACCATAATGATGTCTCCCCTCAATGACGGCTATGGGGGTTGGGATGGAAGCAAGACTGGTAGTCTGGGGTGGCTGATAATCTCAAGGCTCTTGGGTTCAGGGTCCTGGGCTGTCACCATCAGTTTCTGAAGAGTTACCATTGAGAATACTTGAAAGTAAACAGGGAATCGGCAAAGAATGTGCTTCCCTAGTCTTCCCTGCCTGTGCAATTTCCCTACCTTTGGTTTGTCCCCTCTCCCCTCTCTCAAATCATGACTATCCTATCTGACATCCCAATCAGATTAATTTTAACACTCCCCTCCTCTATAAAATAAAAATTATTTTCAGAAATAATCACGAAAGTGAAACTAATAATAATGACCAAAAAAGAAACGCAATGAATATGTTCTTATACTGAACATGGTATACATGTCAGTAAAATAAAGTAAAATAAAAATTACAGTATAAAAAATGAAAATAGTAATGGATTACTATTTTAATTACATTAATGTATTTTTTAAGAGGGGAAAAGTTCTATCTACATACTGTTTTGTTGCAGCTATGAATAATAACACAATAGTTTCTGTTTTCAAGCCTTAATTTCTATAAAATTTGTCAGACTTTATCAAAGTAATCTGCTTTACATATTCATATTCAATAGACAATATGGTCAGATCTGTCAATCTATCTCTGCTCACAGAAGGAAGAACATTTTTGTTCATTTTAATTTGAAAAGCCTCACATGAAACAACAGATATACAAATAGAGAAAGTCTTAATAACATAGGTATCTTTGATAGCTTCATAAAATTCTATTTCATAGGTAAATTTTAATAAAAATGAAATGATTACAAAAGGTACAATTTAAACAATTACTAAATCATACCAATGATGTAACACTGTATTTTCTTGACATATTCTTTAGTTTCAAAACAATTTAAAAAGAATAAATTTCCATTTCAAAGAATTATTCAATTTCAGTAAAATATTTCATACATGAACTGAGATTTTCATTTACCAAACGGAAATACTATACCTCTAAGTTCACACTATCTCTATTTTAAATTTAAAACACAAGTATCTAAATGATTATACATAATGAAACAAATTAAGTACTTCCAGTTGTCTTTACCATCACTGTACTATCATTGGTCACTTCTTCAGGGATGTGTGATACCACAGGATCTAGAGAAACACAGTGCACCTAAAGTGACCACCAATGATTCTAAAACATGAAGAATTTACTCTGGAAATAAATTCCTCGACTGTACAACTGAGAATTCTCTGAATTAACTACCACAAAGAACACAATATTTACTGTTTTTAAATTCTCCACAAATATTGTCTAACCAGAGGCAGACTACCCCCCCGCGTTGATATTCTAAGTACATCTTACGTTGGCACATGGCCACAAGACATACTATTTTACATGTGAGCACCTTCAGCACAAGGACCATAAATCCTTTTTAATATCTGAACCATGCTTAACGTCATATAGGTTCAAGAAAGAATTATGGCCAAAAATCAGATGACCTACGGATTGAATTTCAGCTTCCCCATGTCTGAGCTGTCCAACCTTGGGAGACTTGTTAACCTCCCTGGGTCTTTGTTTCTTCCTGTTAAATGAAGAGAGATAGCCTCTAAAATCCCTTCCAGTTCTAAATTCTGTGATTCCCATGATCAGTACATGGGAGGCATTCAATAAATACTTGATGGATGGAATATGATTTTGTCCTAAAAGACCAGAAGCCTACTTCCACATTCTTCGTTTAAACCTTTCAGAGTAGGATACAATGTCCAGCTCTTGCTTAATCCCCAATGTTAGCAGGGTTGAATCAGACAGGATACTACTGACAGTCACAAAATTGCCCATACTCTAATGGAAAAGTAAATAGTACAATGGTGGGTGGGAAATTTATTGAGCAGGCTGAAGTGGGAACAGAGGCATGTGACACTCACTGTGACAGGTTAAACCAAGAGGTGCCCTTAAAAACAAACACAGGAAAAGCAACACAGTTACAGAACAACAGTCAACTGCTGGTATTTCCAAACTGCATCTCAAGTAACAGCTCACTTCAGGAAAATGAAGTTTCAAGCGAACCACATTTGGCTTAACAGCAGGCTAAATTACTCCCAGATTTTCTCATAATAATGTCCATGTGCATTTTAGTAAGCTTAATTTAAAATATATGCCTTATATATTAAATGACTCTTATAAAATACACTGAATATGTATATATAAGACACTTATAGCAAGTAGCCTAAACTTAGTTTCCGTTCAAAAGTCCTTGGACCATTCTGCCAAAATATCATCAACAACACTTGAAATAGATTTGTGACTCATATTTCCATTTGTTTCAAAATATTTCTTCAGTGATCATTTATGGTACACTAGCTGGGTCAGTAGAAGAGAGGGAAAAAGAGAGAGGGAGAGGGGAGGAATAGAGGAATGGAGAGAAGGGGAGAGATAGGGAGGGAAAGGATGAGTGGAAAGAGAGAGAGGGCAGGAAGATACACAAAGAGGGAAGAAGAAAGGAGGGAGAGGAAACAGGAAGGGAAAAGGTGGAAAAGGGAGGAGAGAGGAAGAACATCTATTTTAACAAGTGACACTTAACACACGTATACACATATATATGTATGTATGTATGTCTACACACAGATACACACACAAAACAGATATAACGTAACCTTAGGGTAGTAAACATTAACAGCTGGGGCGGAGGGCAGGACAGTTTAGGAACAGCAGGAGGCTAAAACCAGTAAAGGCTTTCCATAGTCAAAACCTTATCTTACCCATCCAAATTTATTTCCTACTATTTCCCCAAGATATATGTTATCCACTATCCAAGTTATTTTCTTTGCTCATGTTGTTTTCTGTTCTCATCACCACATAACAACAATACCTTCACCCACACATTTTTAAAGACTCAGATCAACTCCCATTTTCTTTACCTCTTCCCTGATTATTTCACATTAATCTAACCTCTTTACACTTATTACTGTACTTCCATATGCAAACAGTACATGTTAAAGACTGTGACGGTAACTTATCCAGTAATTATTTTATGTGAATGTTCTTGGCTATACAATAGATTGCATGCTGCTTTTGACCTTAATGCTTCTCACTCCCTTCTTAATCCCATTCCACATTCCCACTAAGCCTAGTTCAGGGCTGGACACAGTATATGCACTTAACATACTTGTTAACTGAGTAATATTTAAAATCAATTCAAAACATGGCAAATTACATGATTTAAAATAGCATTTGCTTTGTTATGACTCGTCAGGTCCAGTATGACTTGGAATTGCTCTGGAGTCAGAGGCTTTGTATTCAAATCCCATTTTTTATGCTTATTACCTGTGTGACTTGGGATGAGTAATTTAACTTCCCTAGAACTTAGTTTCCTCATCTGTAAAATGAAGTGGTTGAACTAGACAGAAAGCCTCTGAAGGCCCTTCTATTATAGCTTTATAATCCTATGATTATGCATTTGTAAGTAAATAAAATTAGTTTTTTCACAAGGAATTATCATATCTTAGTATTAGAAAGGACCGAAGAAATCATCTAGCACAAACTGTTAAGCTGACCAAGAGTGCCTTCTATAGCATCCATGACAAATAGATTCAGACTCTGCATGTGATAAGGAAACCCCCTATCTACTAACCTACCTCATTCCACTTTTATAAAGTTCTATATATTAAGCCAAATTTTGCCTTTCTGCAACTTCACACTGCCATTAGTCTTGCCTTTCCGGGCCAAACAATATAAACTTAATCTTTCTTCTTTGTAAGCATCCGTCATATACTTAAAGAGTATTCTAACAGTGCAAAATTCAAAGAGTTATTGAATGTTTTAACTACAAAAGACTTTTAAGATCATGCTGTAAGAATGTGGTTAAAATTTAAAGTGATAATATGTCTTGATCATGTTCTCAAGTAAAAATGAAAATTACATGACATACATAAAATACTTTAGAACCAAAAGACCTGGGTTTGAATAGGGAGGGAAAGAAAGAGGCAAGGAGGGAGAATTTATTAAGTGCCTACTATGTGCCAACTACTATGCTAAGCATTTTGCAAATATTATCTTATTTGATCCTTACAAAAACCCTGGAAGATAGGTCTTATTATTATTCCCATTTTACAGCTGAGGAAATTGAGGCAAATAGAGGTTAAGTGACTTGCCTAGGGTCACATAACTAAGTGTCTGAGTCTGGATTTGAACCCAGGTCTTCCTGACTCGAGGCCCTGACTCTACTGAGCCAACCAAATGCCTGTAGGTTCCTGTTTCCCTACAATAGAGATTAGTTTTCCTTAAAAGAGGACAAAGCTATCCTAAAATCTGATTGGTCTCTACCTTCCTTGTCACCTAAGGGGCACAAAAAGTCTCACCCATATGACTCCAGGACCCTCCAACTTCCTGGATGACTATACCAAGACTTTAAAACTACATCAAGTCAGAACACCTTGTCTTGCTGAACAGGTTTGTTTCCACCTGGAAACAAGTGGGGCCATATCTATAGAAGCTAAGTAGCACTGTTAAGTATATAGCCTTGCTCTGTTGGAACTAGGGGGACCTTTTTTTGTTTATTGTTCCATGACATGCGTGCCTCATTTCATCCCAAAATTGAAGCTTCACTTAAAGGATGCTGGTGGCAAGCCCACCCCTACCAAATCCAAACTGTGTTCCTCATTAACCAAGACACAATGAACAAATCAATTTGGCTCTCTGAGCCTCATGTTTCTCATGTGTAAAATGGAAATAATACTCGTGCCACCTAACTCCCAGGGCTATAAAAGATAAAGTACTTTGTTAACCTTAAAGTGTTACCGGAATGGGGTTTTTTGTTTGTTTTTTAACATTTAATGTATATTATTACAGATGGCTTATAAAATCTTGGATTCTAGGGCAGCTAGGTGGTGTAGTGGATAGAGTACCGGCCCTAAAGGCAGGACCTGAGTTCAAATCCAGCCTCAGCCCACATACTTGACATTTACTACCTGTGTGACCCTGGGCAAGTCACTTAACCCCAAATGCCTAAAATAAATAAATAAAGAAATAAAATTAAAAATTGAAAAATAAAATCTTGGATTCCTAGAAGTGGAAGAGACCTTTAGAGGTCATCTAGTTCAACCTTCCGCCTAACACAAAAATCATCTTTACAACACCCCTTACAGTCATCTAATTTCTACCTAAATATTTCCAACGAAAGTTCACTATTGATGAAGCATCCTGCTCCAGTTGGACATTTCTGGTTATCATGAAGCCATTTCTTAGACATAATTGAAATCTGATTCCTTAGTCCTAGTTCTGCTTTCTGAAGTTTAAAAAAAAAGTCTCTTTTATAGTACTTTCATATGACATATGAGTGTCTCACTTCATCCCAAAATTGAAGCTGAACTACCAAATATAAACTATGCCCCTCATTAACCAAGACATAATGAACAAATACTTTCATATGCTTGAAGACAGGTATCATTACCTCCTCCTAGTTTTATCTCCAAGCTAAACATGTCCAATTCCTTTAACCATACCCCTTAAGATGATTTATATAATCACAGAATATAATAGACCTTAAAGGTCAATCATCTAATGAAGAACATACTTGTTTCGCTTTAATTAGCAGACTGCCTTGCACATATCAGGCACTTAATGAGCATCAGATATGAGACAGATAGACAGATAAATACATAGAGGGAGAGAAGAGAAAGAGAGAACATTTATTAGCCACTAAGCACTGTGCAAAGCAGTTGAGGAGCCATTACATGCAAACAAAATAGTCTCTCAACCCCAAGAAATTATACTGTAAAGGATGGAAAACAACACATAAAGGGGAGCCGGAAAGGGGAAGAGATAGGGTACCCAGACTGAGGCAAGACAGCTAGTGAGAAGGTGAAAAAGTCCAGGGTGAGTCGAGCCTGGAATGAAGACAACATGGCTCGAGCCCCTCATGAAATAGTGGCTCAGGCTAGAAATGAGCTCATCAACCAAGACAGTTTAGTATTCCATGACAACTGAGTTAAATGGCACACTATGACAATTTCTCTTTTCATGATACAGCAGCTGAGAGCACTGTTCCTGCTGACTAAGTCAAAGACCACTCAGTGCAATCAACATTCTTGCATGAAAAACCTGCTGCCCAATCATCTAAGTTAAATAATCTTTGTTTCTGAGATATTGTTTCAGAGCTGAGTGGTCCTCCTTGGCTCAACAAAGTTTCTATGGGGCCAACTATCTGAAGAAAATATACAAACACAAAATTCCTTTTAGAGTGGCAATTTTGTTGTTTTAAGTGCACACAAATCTAAACAGAAGTGAACCCCCAAAGGAATGTTCCCACCACCATGCCAATGCTAAGAGCCCTTGAAGTTGGTTCCAGAAAACAAAGCAGCACATCACAAAGTTCTCCTTTCTCCTGCCTGTTCTTCCCTCTGCCTTCCACTAGGCTGCCAGTCTTTTGAACACACTATATAATATCTCTAAGATCCCGAATGTACTTTACACTCAGTAGCAAGCAAAAAATAAGGAAAGGACAAAAGAGAACACCCCCTTAAAGCAGGACCCACTAGAATAGGTGTCTTTCAAGATATGCAAATAGTGTCTACACAAGGGTGTTTAACTCAGAGGGTACAGACATCTCAGGGCTAGCCACAGAAGGAAAGACATGCCCAAAGGGAAACACTCTGAGCATTTAAGATCAGACAGGATGATACCACAGGATGTAGTTTGGGTAACCACCACAGTCCCACTCTGATGCTGACCAAACCACAGCTCCTTTTAGAGGAAGGAAATCTCTGCAAGCAGGACAGCAATTCTATTCAACATTCACTCACTTACCAAAGGTCCAGCCCAGTGCTAAGTGCTTAAAGACAAACAAAGATAAATAAGGCATAATCCCTGTCCTCAATGAGCTTGCAAACTAATAGAGAGTGATAAGACAAGTACCCACAGACACTCACCAAAAATAACAAAGGGTGGTAATAATGTACTAGCTTAGTGTCAAACAAATCAAAACAAATGGACTTTCGAATAAAAAGGATGGGGAAGGGAGAAAACTGACTATGTATTTCCATCAGACCTGACCACAGAGAGTAGCTACGATGAAGAAAGATGAGCAGTTCACACACCCATATTTATGGGGGACAAAATTCAAGAAAGAAACCACTAGTAAAACCCATGGCCTCAAATGTCTATACACAATGGCACAAACTTTAGGCAATGAGGAAGAGGAATTAGAGGTCCTAATGAAAAGAGAAAAATGTGAACTCACAAGTATTATGGAGGCTTGGTGAGGAAAGACCCATGCCTGGAATACGGCTCCACATGGGTATGTTTTATTCAAAAGAAATGGGACAGCATAAAGAACATGTACTTACATTAAAAAATTAGGAAAGAGAAGAATATGGTAGAGAACATCTGGGAGGGAGAAATGGAAGAGATTTTTTTTCCAGAATATTCTACATTCCACTTAGACAGAAAGAATTCATTTTAAGAAAGATGGCAAGCATGACACATAGGCATGACAAAGTAGTAAAAGGGAGAGCTTCAATTATCAAGAAATCTGCTGTAATTCATGCAAAATTTATATCATAAAAAATTTAATCCAACTTTTCTCCCTTAAAATCATTAATTTTTAAACCCTTCTTTTCTACTAAGCTGACCTCCGTTTTTTCAGAGGACAGTTATTCCTATCTGATTGGAAGTACTTTCAGCTCTTTGGTTTCTCAAAAACTATTATAGCTATCGTGACTAGTAGTTCCCTTTTGTATGCATGCACAGATACATATAAAGTTTGAAGAATTTATAGTAACCTATATTTATGTATTCTATATAGCAAAAGCAATAGAATGCAATCTGCTTAGGGCAGGACCTGTCTTTCTTTCGTTCTCTCTTGCTTGCATTTATATTCCCAAGGAATAAATAAATGCTTGTTGACTGACAATAGAAAACTCGAATGCCATACTGCCAAATTAAAAAGCAACAACACTACCCAAAAAAATCCAAAAAATAAAAAAGTACAGTAGAAACTCTAGATTCCATTAAGCAGCAAATGAAAGCAAAAATCAAAAGCGATGCAAAGCAATGCAAACAAAAAAAATCAAACCCAAAGAACAATTCAACATCAATAAAGAAACTTCAGAGATTTGAGAAACAAAGAAATCAGAGAGAGAATGTGAAAAATGCATCTCTGATCAAACAAGAAAAAGTTTACACACAATTAAATATAATGAATGACTTTTAGAATAGATATACCAAAAGAGGTGTACAGTTCCAACTTCTCTACAAAGCTGAAAAGCAATGCCTTCATAATTATTGTGTCAAAAACTTCACAACAGCACATGAATTATTAGCAAAGCACTGTTTCCTCTGAAACAAAAGCCTAATCATTTTTCTTATCACAAAGCATCACATTATTTGCTACCAAAATAAGAAAACACCAGTGATCTTTCCAAATATAGGTGAATTATATGTTTATGTATTTTCTATAAAGTATTCACAGCCTATAATCACTAAAAGCAACAACAACAACAATACTATAAACTCTACTCAAGAACTCCAGTAGCTACTTAGTACTTATCAAAATGCTTTGTTTGGCCTTTAAAATCCTTCACAACCTGCGTCTTTCTTACCTTTCCAAGGCTTCTTACACTGTATCCCTGACCACACACCTACTCTCCAGCTACTCTGGTCTACATGTTCCTCACACAAAACATTCCTTCTCCCAGTTCCATGTATCTGCAATACCGGTCCCCAATGCCTAACATCTCTCTTTCTTCACCTCCAAATTCTAGTTTCCTTGATTTCTTTTAAAATTCAGCCTACATCTCATCTTCTGCAATAAGCCTGTCCTACACACACACATACACACACACACACACACACACACACACACACACACACACCCCTATGCCTCTATAATCATTTATTTACATTGTATGTATCTTGTATGTACATAATTACTTATATGTTATCTCCCTCATCAGAATATGAGCTCTTTCTAAGAAGGGATTGGGGGTTTTGCCCCCTTATTTGCATCTCTTATTACAGAGACTTGGAACAAGTTTTCATATGAAAGACTATTAATAGTTGACAATTCTTTTGAGAACTGCTTGCTCACATCTTTTGGCTACTAATCTACAAAGGAATGGCTTTTGGGCTTCTACATATCTACTAGTGGCACACATATCTTGATAACTGATAAAAAGGGCTTTATTCCTCCCAATAGATAAAGAGTATTTTTTAAAAGCCATTTGCATTAGGACACTTTGCAATATTTTCTCAATTGGCTTGTACCAAATGTATAATTGACTCAATAACACAAGCACAATGAATCCATTGCCATTTTAAATGATCATGAAGTAACAGCAAGCAATTTAGAAGAATAAGATCATCTGAAGCCATACAGTCAAGGTAGCTGTCCTGTTATTGATAAAAACCTATTTCCTTTATTACAGGAAAAAAAGATCACTGATCTATTAATTAAGACATAGTTTTGAAAGATTAGACACTGTCAATCACTATTTTTTCCTTAATACACTCCTCTCTAGGTTTTTGTGACACTTCTCTCTCTTGGTTCTTTTCCTACCTGTATGACTTCACCTTAGTCTCCTTTGCTGGATCTTCATCCAGGTCACACCCACTTCTTATTCTGGGTCCTCTTTTCTTCTTTCTCTATATTATCTACTTCCAAAGATTCAATTATCTCTATGCAGATGATTCTCACATCCATTTTTATTCAGCCATAACTTCTCTCCTGACCTCTGGTCTCATTATTTCTATCTGCCTATTAGACATTTCAAACTGGATGCCTCACAGACATCTTAAGCTCAATATGTCCAAAACTGAATTTACAGTTTTCCCCTCCAAAACTCACCTCTTCTTAACTTCTCTATTACTACTACAGATACCATTAACTTCCCAGGTACCAAGCTCACAACCTAGCTGTCATTCTCAACTCTTCATTCTCTCTCTCCACTCCCATATTCAATCAGTTGCCAAGTCCTGTCCATTCTATCTTCGTAACCTCTCAAATATATCCCTTTTCTCCTCTGACACTGTCCCCACCCTGATACAGGCCCTCATCATGCCTAGACTATTGCAATAGGATTCTGGTTGGTCTCCCTACCTCAAGTCTCTTCCCATTCCGGTCTATTTTCCAGTTAGCTGCTAAAGTAATCTTCCTAAAGCACAGTTCTGACCATGTTACACCCCTACTCCATAAACTCTAGTGGCTCCCTATTACCTCCAGAATCAGATATAAAAGCCTCTGTTTGGAATATAAAGCCATTATAATCTATCCTCTTCTCAACTTCCCAGTCTTCTTAAACTCCATATAAATGATGATCCAGCCATATCGGCTTTATTGTGGCTCCTCAAATATAACATTTTATCTCCTCACTCTGTGATTTTTCAACGGCCTAGAATGACCTCTCTCTTCATCTCTGCCTCTTGGCTTCCTTGTCTCTTTCTACTAAAATCATACTTCCTGATCTCTTCTCTCCTCCCCCGTCTCTAACCCCAGTATCTTCCTTCTCAGTTACACTGTATAGATGTTTTACCTACGCAGTGGTTTGCACGCTATCGCTCCCATTTGCTGTGAGCTCCTTGAGGGCAAGGGAAACTTCTGGCTTTTCTTTGTATCCTCAGTGTTTTAGCACAGTACTTGGCACATAGTAAGCCTTAATGCTTATTACTAATTCACTGATTAAATAATAATAATGACAAGTCTAACTCTTATAATACCTTAAGATTTACAAACTACTTCCCTTACAAAAAATCCTGAGGTAGGTAGCGAAAGATCTCTATGTTATAGCTAAGGAAATTGAGGCTAACAGAGTTATGTGGCTTATCTAAGGCCACATAGGTAATAAAAGGCAAATATATGACTCAAACCCAGGTCTTCTGAATGTAAATTCAAGGCTCTTGTCAATATACCATGATGCCTCCCTAAGAATAAACAATGGAGAATCAAGAGAACTGTTTTCTGGTTTCAGCTTTGCTACCAACTAGGCAGACAGCCCTGAATAGGACATTCTACCTTTCTTGACTGCAGTTTTCTCTTCTATAAAATTTGTGGGGGGAGGGGGGAATCACAAATTAAGGAATTTTGAAGAAACAGCTTAACTGAATAAAAAAAAAACATTGCTTTTAAGAATTAAAAGGCCTAAACTTAAGTTTCCCTGAAATCTTTACTAGGTATGTGATCCCGAACAAAGCATTCTTCTATTTAATGTCTGTGTGATATACAAAACACCTCATTTTTTTTGTTAATTTCTTACTATGCTGGTCTAGACTCCTAGTAAGGACCCTTCCAAAGAGAACTCCAACTCCTGCTATGTGGACCATGCAGATTGGTGAGAGATCATTCCATCAAAAAAAAATGTAGATAGATAGATAGAGGGCACGGGGTGACTTGAAGATATAGGGGTGATAGCTGGAGAATAAAATTAAGAGATGAGAGGGGATTATACTAGGAGAAGGAGAAAGGGAGAAGTAGAATGGGATAAATTATCTCACATAAAACAGACAAGAAAAGGCTTTTACAGTGGAGCGGAAGTGGGTGGAAGGTAATGGGGGAATGAGTGGATCTTATTCTCACTGGATCTGTCTTAAGGAGGGAATAACATACACACTGAACTGAGTATGGAAATCTATGTTACCATACAGGAAAATAGGGAGGAAAGGGATAAGGGGGGAGGGGAGGGAGATTGTAGAGGGGAGGGCAGATTGGGGGAGGGGATAATCAGAAGCAAACACTTCTGAGGACGGGCAGGGTCAAAAGAGAGAATAGAATAAATGGGGGGGGGAGGCCAAGTTTGGATAAAGAGAAATATAGTTACTGTTTTTCACAACATGACTACTATGGAAGTGTTTTGCATGACTACACATGTATAACCTGTATCAAGTTGCTTACCTTCTCAATAAGGGTGGGTGTGGAGAGGGAGGAAGTGAGAAAATTTGGAACTCAAAGTTTTGATAACAAATGTTAAAAACTGCAACTGGGAAATAAGATATACAGGCAATGGGGTACAGAAATCTATTCTGCCCTACAGGAAAACAGAAGGGAAAGAGGATAAGAGAAGGGGGCGGGGAGGGGGGAAAGACAGAAGAGAGGGCAGATTAGGGAAAGGGGCAATGCCATCTTGGGGTGGTGGGAGGGATGAGATGGAGAGAAAATCTGGAACTCAAAATCTTTTGGAAGTGAATGTTGAAAACTAAAACTAAAAAAATTACACAGAAAAAAAATACACACACACACACACACACACACACACACACACACACACACACACACACACACACACATATATATAAAAAAAAGAGATCACTCCATCTAGGGCCCATTTACCTAACATGGAACCAGAACCATAAGCATACACTCTTTTACCTCTTACTCTTCTAACAGTAATCAAGTCAAAACTATCATTCCTTCTGCAAAGGGAGAATCATTTAATTGCCCCATGATTTCATTAAGCATCCCTGTAACTGTGCCACTCCCTGGCAAGAGAGGGTGAGGGCAAGTGTGGGTCAGGAAGTCTCTACCTACTAGAATGTAAACTGCTTGTGGGTCTCTTTTGTATTTGTATCTCCAGCAATCAGCACTGTGCCTAGCACAAATTATTTAAGAAATGTTTTTCATTCAGTCATTCATTTTCATTCATTCATTCAGTCAGTCAGTCAGTCATTGTTGAACCTCTGTTTCATCCTCTATAAAACAAGGTAGTTGTATTAAATAATCTCTATAGTCCATTCCTACTCTGAAATTCAGCAACTTTATGGTGCTGGAAAAATAATAACAAAATCCAGATTGCTCTGGTAAATAAAATTAAGCAGGAAGTTCAGGAAAGGAATATTTACCTCAAGTCAGCAGGGAACAGATATATTCAAGAAGAGCTTCAAGTTGTAGGATGCAAGTTTACTTTTAATGTACCCTGGAACTTTCTGTTTCTTCCAACAACCTCCTTCCATCCATGACTTCTTGAATTACTCCTCACTCAGCTACCTCAAGACCAAATAACTACCAACTCTTCACATGGAGAATTCAGCATTAAAGCAAATAACAATACTTCATATGCTTCTATCAATTTCATTTTCACTGGAAATTGGTATATTCAGGTCACTGCTTATATCTCATAAACAAATTAATTTTAAGAGACACTTCTGATTGAAAAAAATTTATTTGGTTCCATATGTTCTTTCCACTGAAGGCACTTATCTTCACCTCCTAAGCAACACTTTTAAAAAATTTAGAGCTACAGCATTCAACACTAGCTACAGGTATATGCCAACACATACTGTACCTTGTCAAGATTTTTTACGCAGGGTGATGAATTTATTTATGTATAAATAATGTTTTGAGTCTATTCAAATGGCTCCACAGAGTAATTTTACATGACAATTTTTTCCATCATCAAGATCTACTTATATTAAAAGAGAAAGCTTTATTTTAAAACTGGCATTTAGGAATTATGATTCTCAACTCTAGAAGGGAAAGCTTAGTGGTGAAGCATCAGACTTGGAATGCCTAACATGTTTACAGTAGGTGAATTTTTTCCCTACCAATCATGAAAATTTCTTAGCTCTTTGCTCCATACAACAAAAAAATTCTATGATGTGATTTTTTTCACATGAGAAGTAAAAAATTTAGCCATTTATTTTTAAACACAGACCTTAATAGTTAGAATACAGTAATATTATTAGTTCTACAGCTTATTTTCAGACTTCAGAAGTCCATTCAACTGACCATGCCTTGCAAAGAATTAGCAAACAATGAGTACTTACTAAACATCCTATGTTAGTAGATACAAGAAAGGCTTAAATCTAGTTCTAAGTTCAATCTAGTTCTAAGTTCAAAGAGTTTAGAAACTAGTTTATAAACATAGAAACAATAATACACAGACAGCAACAACTGACATTACAAGCAGTAAAGAGAAGGACTAAATAAATGGGACAGACAATAAAGTACTATTTAAACTTGAGCTACTAAGCGTTCAGAGGAAAGAAAGATAATGGACAAACGGTACCTGCTCAATGAATCCTTTTCTAGTTCAGTCCTGTTGGTAGTAACCTTTAATCCCTAGCCCTGCACAATATAACTTTACTTGCACCTCTTATATACTTAATTTCCTTCTTGAGCTAATTATAGCATATCCCACTATTACAATGAAAACAATTTTTGTATTCTGAGGAAGGAAGACTTATGTCTTTATCTAAATCTCGCCTAACTAGTGCAGTATTCTGCTCAGAGTGGGTACTTAATAAATGTTTGCTGAATAAATTAATTTCTACGACAGAAAAAAGTTGTGCCTCAGAAACGTTAATCTGGTGGTAGGTGGTAGTATGTAGAATCAATCAATCAAGAAGCATTTATTAAGTATCTACTGTGTTTAATACCTACTATTTTCAGAACACTATACTAGGCTCTGGGTATAAAAAAATGAAAAAATAGACATAAAAAATATAAAAGAAAAATGAAACTTTCCTCAAGAAGCTTACATTCTGTCAGAGGAGATAAGTCATACATAAGTGTTCGTTCATAAGTCATTCGCAGGTGTTCCAATCATGCTGGACTCTTCATGACCCCATCTGGGGTTTTCTTGGCAAAGATACTGGAATGGTTTGCTATTTCCTTCTCCAGCTCCTTTTACAGGTGAGGAACTGAAGCAAACAGGGTTAAAAAGCAATTGCCCATGGTCACACAGCCAGTAAGTGTCTGAGGTTAGATTTGAACTCAGAAACATGAGTCTTCCTGACTCCAGATTCAGGAGTCTATCCACTGTACCCCCTAGCTACCACATCCATATAAGTATACACAAAGTAAATCTGTGAAAATATACACATAACAAAAATAAGTTAATTTGTGGAAAAGGCACTAGAACCTAGGTAGGATTCAAGTATTAAGGGGAGCTTGAGCTGAATGTTGAAGGAAACTAGGATTCTAAGAGGCCACTATGTTCCAAGTTCCAAAAACCTTTTAACCTCTCTCATTGTCTCTTCTTCCACAGTCCCTTTCAGCTGCGTCAATCAGTCAATCAACTCATCAGTCACTCCATCCCTCAGTTTTTTTCATAGGCCTTCATCCCTCCCCTGGTTACACTCTACTCCTTTCCCTTTCCTGACATCTTGGTGAACCAATTCAACTCTACATTGTCTTCTTCTCTGGAGTCCCTTGCCCTTTAACTTCTCTCCAATTTGCCTTGTAAGTCTCAGCTCTGAATCACTTCTACCATCTACTGCCTTCACCCTATTCATATACTACTGAAGAAAGCTGGAGAAAATCATGAAATCATTCTGAGTTTACTACAAGTTTCAGTTACATAATATCAACTGCGCTTTCCCAGCATCAAGGCAATCTTTTTACACCTCCTGAATCAATTCACAATCCCACTGACCACAGTAGTTTGTCCAAACTTATTCATCGCTCCTCAAACCTACTATAGTTTCCTCCTCCCCCCTAGGTAATAATTTTGCCTCACGCTTTACTAAAAAAATTGAGGTCATTCACCAAGAGGTCTATCTTCTCATCTCACATTACTCAAATGCCTTCCACTACTATCTTCTCCTTCACTTCATTTCACGTGAAGAAACAGCCCTTCTTCTTGCTAAGGCAAACCCCTCCATGTGCACAAGCGATCCCATTCCATCCAAAATTCTCCAGGACATTGCCCTCTTATAATCCTTACTCTAATATTAATCTTCAATCTCTCCCTGTATAATGGTTGCCCCAATACTACCAACAAATATGCCTATATCTCCCCCATCTTCAAAAAATCCTTACTTGATCCAGCCATCTCTGCTAGCTTTCATCTATCTTTCTATCTATATCCTCCCTTTCCTAGTTAAATTTAAAGGGCCATCTGCAATCAATGTCTCTCTCTCTCTCTCTCTCTCTCTCTCTCTCTCTCTCTCTCTCTCTCTCTCTCTCTCTCTCTCTCTCTCTCTCTCTCTTTCACTGTTTGCAGTCTAGCTTCTGCCGTCATCACTTAACTGAAACCCAGACATAGCAATGATCTTTTAATTGCTAAATCTTCATCCTTCAACCTCTAAGTAGCCTTTAATATATTCAGTCTCTTCTTGATAATCTCTTCTAAGTTTTTGTGACACCGTCCTTTTCCTACCTCTCTGACTTTTTTAGTCTCCTCCATTGAATCTACAACCAGGTCATGTTCTTTAACTGCAGGAGTCCCCCAAAGCTCTGTCCTGGGCCCTCTGCACTTCTACATGATTTTTCTTGATGATCTCATTTGCTCTCATGGATTCAATTATCACTTCTGTGCAAATGATTCTCAAATCCATATGCTTTTTGGTTCCTCACCCCTGGTCTAGCCCTAACCTCTCTTCCAAACTCTAGTCTCTCTTCTCTAATTGCTTACTGGACATCTCAAACTGGATGTCCTAAAGACATCTCAAACACATGCCCAAAACTGAATTCATTTTCTTTCCCTGCCAAAGCCTTCCCTCTTCCTAACTTCTCTATTATTGTTGACAGCACCACCATCCTCCCAATCACCCAGGCTCATAACCTAGGTGTTATCCTCTACTCATTCTCTCAACCCCCAAATCACCTGCCAAGGCCTGACAATTTTATATATGCAACATTTCTCTTTTACTCTCCCTTCTCTGACACTAGCACCTGGTGCTACCAGGCACAGTGCTGGTACAGTACAAGCCTTCAAACTCCCCTAAACCTGGACTATCACATCAGTCTTCTGTTGGGTCTCCTTGACTCAAGTCTCTTCCCACTTCAGTTCATCCTCCACTCAGCTATCAAATTTATCTTCCAAAAGTGCAGGTCTGACCATATTATTCCCCTACTCAATACACTCCTGTGACTCTTTTTAACCTCCAAGATAAAATATGAAATCCTGTTTAGTTTTTAAAGCTGTTCACAACCTAGCCCCATCTTCTTACACCTTACTTCCTACCACATACTCTGTGACTCAGTACCCTTAGCCTCCTTGTTTCAACACTGTATCTCACAACTCTGCATTTTCAGTATTCTCTCTCTCCTCATTCTACTTCCTGGCTTCCCTCAAGTTTCAGCTAAAGTCCTGCCTTCTGCAAGAGGACATTCCCAGACCTCCTTGGACTTCTCTCTAAGACTATCTCCAATTTATCCTGTGTACATGCACATCTTGCTTGTACATAGTTGTCTACATGTTTTCTCCCTCATTAGATTGTGAACTCCTTGAGAATAGGAACAATTTTTTGTCTTTCTTTTTATTGCCAGGGCTTAGCACATTGACTGTCACACACTGTGTAGTTAATAAATACTTGCTGACATGACTGAACTTGAAAGAAGGGCAAGTTACCAACTACTATATGAAAAAAATGCTCCAAATCCATAATAAGAAATATGCAAATTCAATCAACTCAAATATTACACCTCACAGTCATCAGATTAGGAAAGATGAATATTCCTCCTTCTCTCCCCCCAAAAAAGGAAAATAATTGCTGGAGGCTCTGTGAGAGAACAGTCATAATAATGATCTACTGGTAGAACGGTGAAGTGATTCAAACATTATAGAATGCAATCTGACACCCTGCTTTGAGAATTCTAAACTGTATATACATTATTTGACATATTACTAAGAATACACACCACAGAGATCAAAGAATGAAGGACAGAACCATATGCTTAAAAAACTAGGAACAAAATAGGTACCTATCAATTGGGGAAATGGCTAAACAAATTTTGGTTAATTTAATGAAATATTACTGCGCCGTGAGACGTGATTAAAAGGTTAGGTCTTTTATGAACTGAATAAGAATAGAATTAAATAAAATCTTTAAAAAAAATGAGAACATTCCTGTTCTAACAGTGATTTGGCCAAGAAATCTGCCTTTCTGAGAGATTATTTTGCAATAAGAGTTTCACTGAAAATAAATGAGTAGGAGTATTTCCTGCTTGCAGAGAATAAGGCAGAGATCTCTACATTAAAAAGTCTTTGTGAAAAATTAATCATAAAATCAACAGATCTAGGATTAGAAGCTGGCTCAGAAACCATACAGTCAAACCCTCATTTTATAGAGAGAAAAACTACAGTCCAAGAAGGCAATGACTAGGCCTAGCTCACATGAGTGTCACATGTCAGGAGGCCTTGGACTCCACTGTCACTGTCTCCACTGTCTCATGCCACCTTTTCCTTTAAACATGAGGACTTATTTATACATATTCTGAACTGTCTACTGAGTTTTGAAAAGTTTAACCTACCGGGAAAAAAAATTCATCAGATAAACAAGAGAGGAAGGAAGGAAGGGAGAATAAAAGTTGATGTTTTAAAAAGTTACACTAACTGAATTTCTATTTCAGTGTACGGTAACATCGTTCTCACTTCTATATTCTCAGGGTCCTTTCCAGCGTGTGGACACTACAGACCATAAAATCCAATACACTGAATCTGCTTCTTAAAAGGTAACAGCAACACCTTGTGAGCAATACCATATACAGAAATACAAAATTTACTCATCAGGAATACATTTTCAATTAAAGGTCTGCCTACATCATGCTGAAATTTCTAACACTTTATCTGGAGATTTTAAGGACTAAGAATCCATAGAGTTCAAGTACATTATTTTGGTATTTCAAGGATCCTCAATTTTGTTGTTGTAAGTGCTTCCTCCACAGATACAAATCACAATCCCATTTACACCTCAAAATAGTTTTGATGAGTTACTGTAACAGAAAAATTCAACATCTGGCAGCCAATCCTCTCGTAATGAGACTGTGACAAAAGATGCAGTCTCTTCTTGGATCCATATATGAAGCTTTTCCAATCACAAGAATAACAGCCAGAGCTGGAGTTGGATTGCCATCACCCTTCACAAAATGGTATCCTCTTCCAAGGCAGAAAGAATAGTAACACAAAGATTTTAGTGAAAATCAAAAGATAAAGAGATTTAGAGCTAAAAAGCCAAGAAAGGACATCTAGCTGAACCCCAGTATTTTTGTAGATAATAAAAACTAGAATACTGATGTCCAACTATAAAATAGAAACAGGGGCCACTAAAACCATACATAAGGATCCCCGCAGATCACATATTGATTTAGAAAACCACATATTTACATTTTTTATGTTCTATTGTATTTTTCTACATTTTGTTAAATACTTCCAATTAGATTTTTATCTGGTTCAGCAGCACTTTGGAGTGTTTCAAGTGGCAGTGGGAATGGGAGCTGTATTTGCCATCTCTGGTCTAGAGGGTAAAAAACTTCATAGAATCATCAATTTAGAGCTGGAAGAAACCTTAGAAGCTCTCAAGACAAATTCCTTCATTTTACAAATTAGGCACAGAGAGGTGACTTGCCCAAAGTCACACCACTAGACAAGTGAGAAATTATAGTAACGAGCAACTAGAAACCAACCTGATGCCTATTGCCTAGAGAATGGCAAGGAAAGGGTGACATCTGAATGTACTGGAATGTTACTGTCCTCTCAGAAATGATGGTGACAAACACAGAAGCATGGCTAGAGATAACAACTGAAGCCAACTGAAATAAGCAGGACTGGAAACCAACAGGCATAACAACATTAGAAACTAAACAAACAAAAAAGTGACAGAAACTAAAGGCTATGAAATGGCCATAACCAAGCTACACTCCAAAGAAGAGATATCTCCACCTCTTCCTCTTCGTTGCAGAAGATGGAGGCTATGGGTGTCAAAAACTGTATACAGAGCTCTGTCTTCTCCTCTCTTCATTTCAAATCACTCAGATGCTTTCTGCCACTCTCTCCTCCTTCGTCCTTGTCTTACATGACGAAGGGGCCTTTCTTCTTACCAAGGATAACCCCTCTACCTGCACAAGTAATCCCATTCCATCTCATCTTAAAATCTTACCCCTCTACCATCTCCATTCTCTCATTTATCGTCAATCTCTCCCTGTCAATGGTTGTTTCCTTCCTATATACAAACATGCCCAGATCTCCCCATCCTCAAAAAAACACTCCCTCAATACATCAGCCATCCACACTAGCTCTGGTCCCCTATCTCTCCCCACTTCAGTGACTAAACTTCTTAAGCATCCCAGGTGCCTCAAAAGTTACCAATGACCTCTTAACAGCCAAACTCAAGGGCCTTTTCTTAATCCTCAACCTTCTTGACATCCTTCTCTATAGGTTTTGATACTTTTGTTTTAAAATAAATTTATTATTACATTTTTACTTTTATTTGGGGGGAATTCTCTCTCTCCCACCCAATTGAGAAGGAAAATAACATGATATCAATTAAACATGTGAAAGCATGCAAAATATATTTCCATATTAGCTATGGAACAGGAGGAACAGGAGGAGGAATAAAAAAAGTGAAAAAAACTATGCTTCAATCTGGACTGGTTCATCAGTTTTCTCTCTGGAAGTGGACAGCATTTTTCATTGTTAGTTCCTTTGAAATTGTCTTAGATCATTTTCTTGATCAGAATTGCTAAATCCTTCACAGCTGATCACTGTCACAAAATTACCATTACTAAATACCATGTTCTTCTGGTTTTGATCACTTTGCATTACTTCATATAAGTCTTCCCAGATTTTTCTGCAACCATCCTGCTTGTATTTGTATTGTATTGTATTGTAATACAATAGTATTGCATCATAATCACATACCACAATTTGCTCACCAGGTGATGGGTATTCCTTCAGTCTCCAATTCTTTGTCACCACAAAAAGGCCTGCTATAAATATTTTTGGACATATAGGTCCCTTCCCTTTTCTTTGATTTTTGTGGAATACAGACCTAGTTGCTGGGTCAGAGAGTATGCACAGCTTTGTAGCCCTATGGGCAAAGTTTGAATTTGTTCTTCAGAATGGCTAGACCCATTCATAGCTCTACCAATAGGGCATTAGTGTCCCAACTTTCCCACATCCCCTCTAGAATTTGTCATTTTCATTTTTTATCATGTTAGCCAATCTGATTGGTGTGAGCGAATCTGATCAGAGTTGCTTTCATTTGTATTTCTCTAATCAATAGCAATTTAGAGCATTTTCTCATGTAAACATAGCCTTCTGAAAATATCTTGTTCATATATTTTTACCATTTATCAATTAGGGAATGGCTCTGATTTGTATAAATTTAATTCAGTTCCCTATATATTTGAGAAATGAGGCCTTATCAAAGAAACTTACTGTAAAATTTTTTTCCCAATTTTCTACTTTCCTTCTAATTTTGGTTTCACTGGTTTTGTTTGTGCAAATTTTTTTTTAATCTCATATAATCAAAATTGTCCATTTTACTTCTTGTGATCCTCTATATTTCTTGTTTGGACATAAATTCTTCCCTTATCCATATATCTGACAAATAAAATTTTCTACACTCTCCTAATTTGATTATGATATCACTCTTTGTATCTAAATCAGATAACCATTTTGACCTTATCTTGGCATATGGTGTGAGATGCTGGTCCATATCTAGTTTCTGACAAATCGTTTTCCAGTTTTCCCAGAAATTTTTGTCAAATAGTGAGTTCTTGTCTCAAAAGCTTAGATCTTTGAGCTTATGAAACACTAGAATACTGTGGTCATTTACTATTGTTCGTTGTGTACCTAATCTATTCTACTGATCCACCACTCTATTTCTCAGCCACTATCAGATTATTTTCATGATTACCGCTGTGAATGTAGTCTGAAATCTGGAACTGCTAAGCCGCCTTTCGTTAATTTTTTTTCACTGATTCCCTTGTTATTCTTGACCTTTTGTTCTTCCAGAAGAATTCTGCGATTATTTGTTTTCTAGCTCTATAAAATAATTCTTTGGTGGTGGAGCCAAGATGGTGGAGTAAAAGCAGTGACTTGCTTGAGCTCTCCCTCAAACCCCTCCAAATACCTGTAAAAAACAGCTCTAAACAACTTCTAAAGCAGTAGAACCCACAAAAAGCCACAGTGAAACAAATTTCCAGCTCAAGACAGCCAGAATAGTTGATCAGAAAGGTCTATCACGCCAAGCGGATAGAGGAGCACAGTTCGGCATAAGCACTCAGGCAAACCAGGTCTCAGTGAACCTGGAGTAGACCTCAGAGGACTGAATCACAAGTAGCTGTGGTGGTTTCCAGACTTCTCAACCCATAAATGTCAAAGACAACAAAGAAGATCAGTGGGAAAAGTCTGTGATTGCATTGAAAGAAAGAAGGTCAGTCCCAGCCCCAGTCCCCACGTATGGCCCCTGGGTGGCGGCTGCATCCAGAGCTTCGCACCCACAGCCTGAGAAAGAATCCAGTGGCTGATCAGAGGGGGATTACAGGGATCTCTCTGCCAGTGCTGATGCAGGAATTCCTTGCTTTTGCCTTGCTTTGTGCTTGGATCTAGGTCACAGTTCTGGATGAAGGTCCTGGGGCAAGGAGGAGTGCTGGCGTGGTGGAGTTTGTAGTGGTGGTAGAGAGAAAATCCTCCTCACAGTTCCAGGGCAGAAAAGAGTGCTTGTGGTCACTCATAGATCAGAACACAGGCCAGGAAAGGAGTAAATACCTCACCCCTTATCATACCACCTTGGAAGAACTGAAAATTTATAGGTCCCTAGAAGTATGTCTGGAAACAGCTGAAAAAACCCCCCCGAAGCTTGGGACAGTACATTCTCCACACTGGAAGCAGAACCCTACCTTAACAAAGAGTTTAAAACTCAAGTAATTGGCTGGGATCATGAACAAACAAAGGCGCAAAAAAGTAAGACTACAGAATCTTTCTCTGGTAACAAAGAGGATCAAAATATACCACCAGAAGAAGACAAAAAAGTCAAAGCTCCTACATCTAAAGTCTCCAAGAAAAATATGAATCAGTCCCAGGCCTTGGAAGAGTTCAAAAAGGATTTTGAGAAGCAAGTAAGAGAAGTAGAGGAAAAACTGGGAAAAGAAATGAGAGTGATGCAAGAAAATCATGAAAAACAAGTCAACAGCTTGCTAAAAGAGAACAAAAAAAATACTAAAGAAAATAACACCTTAAAAAACAGCCTAACCCAAATGGCAAAAGAGGTCCAAAAAGCCAATGAGGAGAAAAATGTCTTAAAAAGCAGAACTGGTCAAATAGAAAAGGAAGTCTAAAAGCTTACTGAAGAAAATACTTCCTTAAAAATCAGAATAGAGCAACTGGAAGCTAGTGACTTTATGAGAAATCAAGACACTGTAAAACAAATCCAAAAGAATGAAAAAATAGAAAACAATGTGAACTATCTCACTGGAAAAACAACTGACCTGGAGAGATAATTTAAAAATTATTAGACTATCTGAAAGCCATGATCAAAAGAAGAGCCTAAACACCATCTTTCTAGAAATTGTCAAGGAAAACTGCCCTGATATTTTACAACCAAAGGGCAAAATAGAAATTGAAAGAATCCACCAATCACCTCCTGAAAGAGATCCCCAAAGGAAAACTCCAAGGAATACTGTAGCCAAATTCCAGTGTTCCCAGGTCAAAAAGAAAATAGGTGCAAGCAGCCAGAAAGAAACAATTCAAGTATTGTGGAAACACAATCAGGATAGCAGAAGATTTAGCAGCTTCTACATTAAGGGACCAGAGGGCATGGAATATAATATTCCAGAGGGCAAAGGAGATAGGATTACAACCAAGAATCACCTACCCAGAAAAACTGAGTATAATCCTTCAGGAGAAAAAATGGATATTCAGCGAAATACAGGACTTTCAAGCATTCTTGATGAAAAGACCAAAGCGGAATAGAAAATCTGACTTTCAAATAAAAGACAAAGCATAAGAGACTTATTAAGGTTGAACTGTTCACATTCCTGCATGGAAAGATATTTGTAACTCATGAGACCTTTGTCAGTATTAGGTAGGTGGAGGGAAAAAATTATATGTTATGTATACAGATAGAGGGCACGGGGTGAGTTGAAGATGAAGGGATGATATCTGGAGAATAAAATTAAGGGGTGAGAGAGGATTATACTGGGAGAAGGAGAAAGGGAGAGGTAGAATGGGGTAAATTATCTCACATAAAACAGACAAGAAAAGGCTTTTACAGTGGAGGGAAAGTAGGGGAAGGTAAGAGGGAATAAATGAATCTTATTCTCATAGGATTTGGCTTAAGGAGGGAATAACACATACATTCAATTGGTTATGGAAATCTATCTTACCCTATAGGAAAATAGGGGGAAAGGGGACAAGAGGGCAGATTGGGGGAGGGGTTAATCAGAAGCAAATACTTCTGAGGAGGGACAGGGTCAAAAGGGAGACAGAATAAAATGGGGGGTTGGATAGGATTAAGGGAAACAGTTAATTTTTCACAACATGACCAATATGGAAGTGTTTTGCATAACTACACATGTATAACCTGTATCAAGTTGCTTGCCTTCTCAGTGAGGGTGGGTTGGGAGGGAAGAAGGGAGAAAATTTGGAACTCAAAGTTTTAAAAACACATGTTAAAAAAAAATTCTTTTCACACGCAACTGGGAAATAAAAAATACAGGAAATGGGGCATAGAAATCTATCCTGCCCTATGGGAAACTGGAAGGGAAAGAGGATAAGAGAAGGGGGAGAGAGATAGAAGGGAAGGCAAATTAGGGGAAAGAGTATTCAGAATGCACGCCGTCTTGGGGTGGGTGGAGGGGTGAGATAGGGAGAAAATCTGGAACTCAAAATCTTGTGGAAGTTGAAAACTAAAAATAGATAAATTTTTAAAATTTCTGAAATAGAAAAAAAGAACAATTAAAAAATACATAAAATAATTCTTTGGTATTTTCTTTGGTATGGCAATGAATAAGTCAACTAATTTAGGCAGAATTGTCATTTGTATTATATTGGCTTAGCTCACTTATGAACGCTTAATATTTCTCCAGTTATTTAGATGCCTTTATTTGTGTGAAAAATGTTTTGTAATTGTGTTGATATAGCTCCTGGGTTTATCTTGGCAGGAAGACTCTCAAGTATTTTATACAGTCTGCAGTTATTTTAAATGGAATTTCTCTTTCCACTTCTTACTGCTGGATTTTGTGGTAATATAGAGAAATCCTAATGATTCATGTGGGTTTATTTTATATCCTGCAAATGTGCTAAAGTTGTTAATTATTTCAATTAGTTTTTTTAGTTGATTCTCTAGGATTCTCTAAATATAAAATCACATCATCTGCAAAAAATATGTTTGTTTCCAAACACATTGCCTATTCTTATTCCTTCCATTTCCTTTTCTTGTCTTATTGCTATAGCTAGCATATCTAGTACAATACTGAATAATAGTGGTGATAATGGACATCCTTGCTTCACAACCCTGATCTTACTGAGAAGGCTCCTAGCTTATCCTCATTACAGGTAATGATTGCTGATGGTTTTCAATAGATACTACTTATCATTTTAAGTAAAATTCCATTTATTCCTATGCTTTCTAATAGGAATGAGTATATATTTTATTAAAAGCTTTTTTTGCATCTATTGAGATAACCATATGATTTTTGTTGTTTTTGTTACTGACATAGCCAATTATGCTGATAATTTTCCTAATACTGAAGCAGCCCTGCATTCCTAGTATGTATCTTACCTGGTCACAGTGCAATTTTTGCATCAATATGCATTAGGGAAATTGTTCTATAGTTTTCCTTATCTGTTCTGCTCTTCTCGTTTTAGGCATCAAAATCATTGCCTATTTTGTCCTTTCTATGCTGGTGTTTAATTAGAGATTTAGGATTTGTTCTTTCTCTACTTTTTTTAATTCCATGCCCAACTGGCCCATTATTTATGACTAGATTACTTTCCAATTAATTTTTAACTTAGGCTTCCATTTATTGAATGTAATTTTTATTACATTATGGTCTGGAAAGGGTACATTTCATACTTCTGCTTTTCTACATTTGTTTGTGAGGTTTTTACGTCCTAATACATGGTCAATTTTTGTGAAGGTGTCATGCATAGCTAAGAAAAAAGCACACTCCTTTCTATTACCATTCACTTTTCTCCAGAGGTGTATCATATCTAACATTTCTAAGGTTCTACTCTTCTCTTTTTTAAAATTTATTTTATGGTTAGATTTATTTAGCTGTGAGTGGAGAAAAGCTGAAGTACCCCACTAGTATAGTTTTACTGTCTATTTACTCCTGCAACTCATTTAACTTTTCACTTAAGAATTTGGGTATTCTGCCATTTAGCGCATATATGTTTAAAACTGATATTACTTCATTGTCTATGATACCTTTTAGCAAAATGTAGCCTCCTTGATTATCTCTTTCAATTAGGTCTATTTTTCACTTTTGCTCTGCCTAAGATCATAAATGCTACCCCTGACCTTTTTTTTTTATATCAGCTAAAGCATTAACAGATTCTTCTCCAGACCCTTATTTTAGCTCTGTGTGTGTGTCTTTCTGTTTCAAGTATGTTTCCTGTAAACAACATATTGTTAGATTTTGATTTCTAAGCCATTCTCCTATCCATTTCCCTTTTACAGGTGAGTTTATCCCATTCACATTCACAGTTATGATTACTAACTGTGCATTTCCCTCTATCCTATTTTTTTCTGTCTCTTTTTACTCTGTCCCTCTTCAAAAGTCTATTTTGCTTTTGACTCTTGCCTCCCTAAATCACATCTCCCTTCCCGCCTCTCCCACTATATCCCTCTTTCTCACTCCATTATTTTTTGAGGTCATCTCAATGTAATTGATTGATACAGGTGCCTGTCTATGTAGACTACTTCTAATTGCCTCAATAATGATAAAGTTCTTAAGAGTTAAATATTCATCTTTCAATAAAGGAATGTAAACAGTTTAACTTCACTGATACCCTTATGATTTCTCTTCAATGTTGACCTTTTTATCCTTCTCCTAAGTCTTGTGTTTAATGTCAAATTTTCTATCCAGCTTTGGTCTTTTCCTCAGGAATGCTTGAAAGTCCTCTATTTCATTAAATATTCACTTTTCCCCAAAAAGACTATACTCAGTTTTGCTGAGTAGGTTATTCTTGGTTATAATCCTAGTTCCTTTGCCTTCTAGAACTGCATATTTCAAGTTCTCCACTCCTTTATCATGGAAGCCACTAAATCTTGTATGAACCTGGCTGTGGCTCCATGACATTTAGATAATTTCCTTTTGGCTGCTTGCAATATTTTCTCTTTGACCTGAGAAGTCTAAATTTGGCTATAATATTTCTAGGAGCTTTCATTCTGGCATTTCTTTTAGGAGGTGATATGTAGGTTCTTTAAATTTCTATTTTAACTTCTGGTTCTAAGACATCAGGTTTTCCTTTATAATTTCTTGAAATATGATCTCTAGGCTCTTTCTCTGATCATGGCTTTCAGATAGTGCAATAATTCTTAAATTATCTCTCCTCAATCTATTTTCCAGGTCAGTTGTTTTTCTAATAAGATACTTCACATTTTCTTCTACTTTTAAAACTCGTGTTTTTGTTTTATTGTTTCTTGATGTCATTAGCTTCCACCTGCTCTATTTTAATTTTTAAGAAATTATTTCTTTAGTAGGCTTTTGTACCTTTTTTTCCATTTGACCAATTCTGCTTTTTAAGGACTTGTTTCTTTCAGTCAACTTTGTACTTCTTTTTCCATTTGGCTAATTCTGTTTTTTAAGGAGTTCTTCAGTGAATTTTTGTGCCTCTTCTGCCTTTTGGCCAATTCTGTTGTTGTTTTCTTAAGGCATTATTTTCTTCAGTATTTTTTTTAAGCCTCCTTTACCAAGCTGTTAATTGTCTTTTCATTATTTTCTTGCTTCATTCTCATTTTTACCCCCAATTTTTCCTCTACCACTCTACTGTTTTTAGTTCTTCCAGAAATTCTTTGTTAGGCTTGTGTCCAATTAGCATTTTTTTCTTTGAGGATTTGCTTAGAGCTATTTTCACACTGTTGTCTTCTTCTGAATTTGTGTCTTCATCTTCCCTGTCACCATAATAGCTTTTAGTGGTCAGTTCTCTTTTTTGTTGTTTGTTCACTTTTCCAGCCTATCTGTTGACTTTTAACTTTGCATTAAAGTTGGACTGTGTTTCTATGGTGGGGTGAGGCACTTTCCAAAGCATCAGGATTTTTAGCTACAGTTTTGAGAGCTACTCTGGGAGGTCCGTAAGTTTTTCAGTACTTCCAAGGTGGTGTTATCCAAGGAGAGATGTGGTCACTGCTTTCCTGGCCTACACTTTGGTCTTCACCCAAAAAGGGACTCTGCTTCCCTACTGCCACAAGTGCTAGCATTTCTCTTAGCCCTGAACTTTGTTGACCTGGTGCCATGTTCTGCTGGAATCATAAGCACTAGTGCACCTCTCCACTCTGAAACTGTGACAAGGGCCCCTATTATCCTATGGAAGAAAGCACATTCCTCTTAGCCCTGGAACTGCATATGGTCAATGCAACAAGGTCCTGAGTCTACTGTTAGTTGAGGGTCCCCTGTAATTTCTTTCTGACCATTTGCCCAATCCCCTTTCCATCTCTGGGCTGGGAGCTCCCGAACCTGCTGCTGCTGTTGCTGTCTCCAAGGCATTTCCTTTATATATTATATTCCTTACAGTCTTTGTCAACACTAAATAAGAAAGTCCTTATCACCAGAGGAATTGATGATGGGGAGAAGCATAGACAACAACAGAAGAGTAGTGAATTTAACTTTGTATTTTTCTTTACATGGCAGGGTGTGGGGGTGGAGGGAGAGGGGTGCAACTGAAAAGTAATGTGGAGATATTAAGAAAGGGGCCAGGGCATTATTTTTTAAACATAATTTTAAGTTTCAGCAACACTGCAGCAGGATAGCTACTGAAAGCTATCAAGATAATCAACAGAGAGAATACAGAATACAGGAAAACTTCAGAGGTAAAGAAAACTTGTGAGGTATGGTATGCCACACTCTAGGAGGCAATTTGGAATAACAGAAAAAGCCCTGGGTATGCAATCACAGGATCTGGGTTCAAGTACAGGCTCTGCTAATAATTAGCCACAATGACCCCAGGGCCAGGTACTTTAAGTCTCTAAGCCTAATTTCCTCATCTCTACCCATAGAATAAATATAGGTGACACTAGCAAATTAAAATGTTTCTGAAAGAAAGTAACAATAAGAATATAGACTGAAGAATAACACCAACCATGGAAGCTAGTTAGGTTTAAACAAACCACATTTGGAAGAAAAGGTTTGGCCTATCATCAACCTAATGCAAATAGTACCTGCACTCCCTATGGTCACAGAGTTCTCATGACAGAAGTATTCGTGTAGAGTATTATAATATTATCTTTTAAAGAGACCAACAAATGCACATCACTAGTGAGAAACTGCCCTGGAAAACTGAAGTGATTAGTTTGAACAAAAACCACTGTCTTTTAAAAGTTACTTACAAAGTCCATACACTCAACTTTTCTATCACTCTGCACATGAGAAGGCGTATTTGGCAATGACACAGATCTCAATTTACAGTATTTGTAAAGTATTTCTTTCCAAGAATCTTTTAAATGGTCTTCCTTCAGTCAACACATGGAAAATAATATAGAAACATTAGGAAAATCAACTGCCAAAATACAATTTTGATATACAATATGACTATCCCAGGAAATTACAGATTGAATGACTCAACTTTATTTCTAAATTGCATTTACTTTGGTACCAGACCTACCTAATCAATATCCTTCCTGATCAAGCACAAAACAAAACTGAACCTTTCAAAAGCAAGTCTATGTAAAATGAAGAAGAGCAAAGCTATCTGGCCAAACACAGGCATCAGAGCTCCCTGCTTGCCAAGTATCACTATCACCTTTAGGATGAGCAGCCAGCCAAAACCACAAGCCATGTTTGTGGTTGTTGGAAGGCTTTTCTAGTTATGCTGGAGGTGTTAAAACTTTGATAAGACTAAAGTCCTCATCCATATTTGTTGATCTCCACAGCTCAGAGGAAACAAGAATGTTCTTGTCTCTGCTTTACTGCAATTGGCTTCCATCTACTCTCTCCCACTGTCCAGAGAAAGGAAATAGGTTTTCCAAAGGCCTTATGTAAGGAGATAAAATGAAATCACCAGGGTTACAAAATTTATGGAGCCCTCACTAAAGAATGTTAAGCTTGATGAAGTTTTTAAAGTTCCCAGAGACATTTCCTCACATTTAAATGCCATAAAATCAAGGAAAGAACGGCTCTTTAAAATGTTCAGTGGGGGAGGAGGGGAGATTTTAAGTAGTTTCTTACCGAAGCAGAGAGAAGACATCGTATGAATTACGAACACAGTTCTGATCTACCTGGAGAAGACTGCTCTTCTGGGCATTTGAACAACCCTGAAAGACATCAATCAACATTTAAAATTAACAATGACCTCAAATTCTCCAGTTAATACAAAAACAGTAACCTTCTGCCTATGGGATAAAATACAAATTATTTTGCCTGGCATCCAAAGCTTTTCAAAATCTGGCTCCAACCTACCTCTTTCACCTCATTTTATATTATTCTGAATTCTAGCCCAAATGTACCACTAATTCCCAGAATTCATCCTGCCTGCCCTCTCCTACTGCCTCTACACAAACTCTCCTCCATTCTGTGAATGCACTCCCTCATCTCTTCCTCTTGACATCCTTTTCTCACTTCAAGTCTTTTAAAGTTCAGTGCCACTTTCCTTCAAAGAAGAAAGCCTCCCCCAATTCTTTTCCCTCCTGACCTTGAAGCAAAAAGTTACATCTCACACCTCAAACATTCTCTAAACCCACATATGGATTCTCTTTTTTGACTTGATCATAGTCTCCTTTATATCTTACTTAAAGTAAGACCTGTACTCGTCCTGTCTTCTATATTCTAATCTCCTTGAGGGCAAGGCCTATGTTGCATCTCTGCAATCTTTAGCCTTGGTACTTACCACTCTAACTGCCACAAAGTAGATGCTTAGGACGTGCCTATTTGATTTAATATTACTGATGTACATATTTTTTAAGTTAGCCAGCATGGCTGGATATTACAGATAAGTGAGATTTCCAGATAACTAATGACTTAAACATTTAACACAAAGACAATTTCAAAAGTGGATCTGGACTGTCATTCGCTTTCCTATCTAATCTTCCCAATTTCATATCATCCATATATTTTAATACATGTCTTCATTCAAAGCATGGGTGAAAATGTCAAATGGCACAAGAATAGAAGCTTGAAGTACTCCATTAGAGACCTCCATGTAGAATAGCCCTGATCCACTCAACATTTTCCCAGGCCAGTCCACAAAATCTTATTTAGAACACCATATGTCTGAATTTAAGAAATTGCTCTTAACAGCCCCAAGCTGCTCCCCAGAACAAAAGATTAGCTTTTAAAAACACTAATGTACTCCAAATGATGCTATATGTATCAGAAGCCTGAAAAACCACAATCTCCAAAGATTCAAAATTATGGGCAACACAAAGGTCAATGGAGAGAAACTAATGGGGGCAACTAGTTAAAGTCTATCTTCAAAGATAATCAACACTCAAGAAGTAGAGTTAAAGACTACTATTCAGAAACAAATTCTAAAGGAGAAGAATCCACAAAAAGCCAGAGTGAAACAAATTTCCAGCCCAAGACAACCTGGATGATTGATCAGAAAGGTGTACCGCACTGTGGGCGTGCAGGCCGCAGCAAACTTAGAGCAGGCTTCAGAGTACTGAATCTCGGGCAGCTGTGTCGGACTCCTCAATCCACAAATGCCAAAGACAACTTAGAAGGCCAGTGGGAAAAGTCTGTTTCTGTCGGTGCTGAGACAGGAAGGTGGGGTTTCAGTTCCATTACCCAAGAGCATGGCCCGGGGGGGGGGGGTAGCTGCTTCCCAAGCTTCCGGCCCACAGACTGAGGGGGAATCCAGTGGCTGATCAGAAAGGGACTGCAGGGATCTCTTTGCCAGTGCTGAGGCAAGAATCTCTTGCTTTGCATCTGTTTGGATCTGGGTCACAGTTCTGGGCGCCGGTGCTGGGGTGAGGAGGAACACTGGCATGGTAGAGCTTGGAGTGGCTGTGGACAGGAACTCTTCCCCACAGTTACAGGACAGAAAGGAATACTTGTGGTCACAGGACAGGAAAGGAGTAAACACTTCACCCCTTATCATACCACCTTGCAAGAACTGAAAATTTACAAGTCCCTACAAGTATCTCTGAAAACAGCTATACAAACCCCTGAAGCTTGGGACAGTACATTCGCCACATTGGAAGCAGACTCTTACCTTAACAAAGAGTTTAAAACTCAAGCAATTGGCTGGGATCATGAGCAAGCAGCACAAAAAGAGTCAGACCACAGAATCTTACTTTGGTGAAAAAGAAGATCAAAATATACAACCAGAAGAAGACAACAAAGTCAAAGCTCCTACATCCAAAGCCTCCAAGAAAAATATGAATCAGTCCCAGGCCTTGGAAGGGCTCAAAAGGGATTTTGAGAAGCAAGTAAGGGAAGTAGAGGAAAAACTGAGAGTGATACAAGAAAATCATGAAAAACAAGTCAACAGCTTGCTAAAGGAGACCCAAAAAATACTGAAGAAAATAACACCTTAAAAAATAGCCTAACCCAAATGTCAAAACAGGTACAAAAAGCCAATGAGGAGAAGAATGCCCTAAAAAGAAAATTGGCCAAATGGAAAAGGAAGTCCAAAAGACTTACTGAAGAAAATACTTCCTTAAAAATTAGAATAGAGCAATTGGAAGCTAGTGACTTTATGAGAAATCAAGACACTATAAACAAATCCAAAAGAATGAAAAATTAGAAAACAATGTGAAATATCTCATTGGAAAAACAACTGACCTGGAAAATAGATCCAGGAGAGAGAATTTAAAAATTATTGGACTATCTGAAAGCCATGATCAAAAAAAGAGCCTAGACATCATCTTTCAAGAAATTATCAAGGAAAACTGCCCTGATATTTAGAACCAGAGGGCAAAATAGAAATTGAAAGAATCCACAGATCTCCTCCTGAAAGAGATCCCCAAAGGAAAACTCCTAGGAATATATAGCCAAATTCCAGAGTTCCCAGGTCAAGGAGAAAATATTACAAGCTGCCAGAAGGAAACAGTTCAAGTACTGTGGAAACACAATCAGGATAACACAAGATTTAGCAGCTTCTACATTAAAGGACCACAGGGCATGGAATATAATATTCCAGGGCAAAGGAGATAGGATTACAACCAAGAATCACCTACCCAGCAAAACTGAGTATAATCCTTCAGGGGAAAAATGGTCATTCAGTGAAATAGAGGACTTTCAAGCATTCTTGATGAAAAGACCAGAGCTGAATAGAAAATTTGACTTTCAAATACAGGACTCAAGTGGAACATGAAGAGGTAAACAGGAAAGAGAAATCATAAGAGACTTATTAAGATTGAACTGTTTACATTCCTGCATGGAAAGATGATATTTATACTCATGAGACCTTTGTCAGTATGGGTAGTTGGAGGAAAAAAATATATGTATGTATATGTAGATAGATAGATAGAGGGCACAGGGTGAGTGAATTAAGGGGTCATATCTGGAGAATAAAATTAAGGGATGAGAGAGGATTATACTCGGAGAAGAAGAAAGGGAGAGGTAGAATGGGGTAAACTATCTCACAAAAAAAAAACAGAAAAGAAAAGCTCTTACAGTGGAGGGGAAAAGGGGAAGGTGAGAGAGAATGAGTGAATCTTATTCTCATAGGATTTGGCTTAAGGAGGGAATAAACAAACATTCAATTGGGTATGGAAATCTGTCTTACCCTACAGGAAAATAGGGGGAGAAGGGGACAAGAGAGCAGGGGGTGATAGAGAGGAGGGCAGATTGGGAAAGGGAGTAATCAGAAGTAAATACTTCTGAGGAGGGACAGGGTCAAAAGAAAGAATAGAATAAATGGGAGGGCAGGATAGGATTAAGGGAAATAGAGTTAGTTTTTCACAACATGTCTACTATGGACGTGTTTTGTATAACTGCACATGTACAACCTATATTGAGTTGCTTGCCTTTTCAATGAGGATGGGTGGAGAGGAAGAGAGAGAATTTGAAACCTAAAGTTTTAAAAACATATGTTTAAAAAAAATGTTTTCACATGCTACTGGGAAATAAGAAATACAGGAAATGGGGTACAGAAGTCTATCCTGCCCTACAGGAAAATAGAAGGGGAAGGGGATAAGAGAAGGGGAGAGAGATAGAAGAGAGGACAGACCAGGGGAAGGGATATTCAGAATATACGCCATCTTGGGGTGGGAGGAGGGGGGAGATGGGGTATAAATTTGGAATTCAAAAACTTGTGGGAGTGAATGTTGAAAGCTAAAAATAAATAAATTTATATTAAAAAAAAATTAAAAAATTTTTTTAAAAAGACAACTATTTGACATCACCACTTCTTGAGGAGATTGATGAGACAAGTGCAGAAGATGAAGGTTGTTTCCCACAGGAAGTTTCAGGATGGTGATGAGCTTACATTGGCTAATTGCAACCTACTGCCCAAGCTCCACATTGTACAGATTGTACGTAAGAAATATCAGGGATTTCTATCCCAGAGGAGTTTCAAGGGGTGTAAAGATACCTGTGAAATGCTTACGCCAGAGAAGAATTTGCCTCTACCTGTCCAGATGCTGAGGAGATAGAGCTGGCCTATGAGCTAGTAGCCAAAGCCCTACAGTAGCCATGGACAGAGCTTCTTTCCTCCTCTACCCTGCTACTTCTTTCACAAATGGCTTGATAAGGCCAATGAACACATTTCAAGATGGCCACTGAGCACAGAATTTTGAAATAAAGTACAGAAGGGCAGAGAAGGTTGTTGCGAAGCAGGGTGGGGAGGGAAAATGAGTGGGATTTTTTTTGAAAGGGATAGGATGAAAATATTTCAATAATGAAATAGTTAAAATACAAAAAAAAACAGAAAAGAGAAGAAAAGAGAAGAAAAGAAAGAAAAGAAAGAAAAGAAAAGAAAAGAAAAGAAAAGAAAAGAAAAGAAAAGAAAAGAAAAGAAAAGAAAAGAAAAGAAAAGAAAAGAGCACTAGATGGGAATGAAGAGCCCAAATAAAATTCCTGCTTTGATATGAATTAGCTACATATCTCTGAACAAGTCACATACCTTTTTAGGCTTATGTTTCTTCATTTGCAAAATAAAGGGGTTAGAGATCATCTCTAAGGTCCCTCTTCCAGCTCTAATATTTTTTGACTATATGAACACTTAAGAAAATTATTAAGGTATCTTTTCTACTTCAGCTAGCACTTACCACTTAGTACTTGAAATGTACTAGAAGGAACGTTCTCAACACTATCTAATTTTACCAACTGAAAAGTTCCAAAAGATGCCTGATGAAGGATTTTGATGGAAAGAAATAATTCATTTATCGGTCATCCAGTTATCTATATGAGATGCTGACCAATGCCAAAACCTCAAGGGGATTTATTTTAAGTGTACGTCACTCAAAATTCCTCCAAGATGCCAGGCCTACCAGTCCTCTTGTAAGAGAAGGAATGGTAGTCAGCAATCAGGAATAGTAACAACTAATAAGCTTAAGAAATTGAAGCCAACAGAAAACTGAGTTAATTTCAGTCACTCTGCCTCTACTGCCTCAGCACATAATCAATTAATGTATCTAGAGCAGTAAGGAAAGACAATTTTTAAAAATGCAAAGGCACATTTTGGTGGATTTCTTATTGCAAGCAAGTACAAGACCAATAGCTTTGAATAAGAAATAAAAGCCCTCCTACACATTTAACTTTCTTTTAGGTTTCTAATTTTTCCATTTTATCTGAAAATACAGCTACAATACATACATTATACATATATATGTATATATATATATATGTGTGTATGTATCTGTACATACACACACACACATATATATATATAGATATAGATATACACACATGTATCTGTATACACATATATGGCTATTAGTCATACACATATATATGAGACTAATAATTATTCCCCAACAGATAAATGGCCAAAGATATGAACAAACAGTTCTTCAGAAGAACTGCAAAGTATTCCTAACCACATGAAAAAAAATTTCAAATCACTAATAATAAAAGAAATGCAAATCAAAACAACTCTGAGGTTTCACCTCATACCTCACAAATTGGCAAAAACGACAAAAAATGGCAAAAGTCTATGTTAGAGGGCTTGTGGGAACACAGGCACACTAATATATTGTTAGTGGATCTGTGAAATGGTAACCATTTTGGAAAGCAATTTGATAAAGTGACCAAAATGTCCATATTTCTAAACCAGAGGAAGCCATCAATAAGAAAAGTCCCCATTTACTCCAAAACATTTATAGCAGCATTTTTTGTTATAGCTAAGAATTGGAAACAAAATAGATGTCCATCAATTGGGGAATGCGGTATATTAATGTAATATATATTAATGCGGTACATATTAACGTAATGTACATTATTGTGGTACATAAATAAATCGTGGTACATGAACATAATGGAATACCACTGCACTGTGAGAAATGATATATGAGAGGAACACAGGGAAGCATGGTAAGAGCTATGTGAACTGATGCAGAGCAAAGTAAACAGAGTCAAGACAACAATATACACAGTAACTGCAATAACATAAACAGAAGGAACAATGATGCACCAAAAAAACCAAAAGTAGATACAACAAAAATATAAAGATTGAGTGGGATTTAAATTAACAGATACAAGAAGACACTCCCAATCTATCCCTTTGTGAAAGTGAGAGGTCCACAGATGTTAAACACTGCAACATGTTTTTGGACTGTATCAATATATCAATCAGTTGTGCTCAATTTTTTTCTCTTCTCTTAAAAAAAATCCTACTATTTGTCATATGGGATGGCTCTCAGGGAAGGGGTAAGGAGAGGGATACATGGCATACTGTCGTAATATCAAAAACAGAAAACATCAATAAAGTTATTTAAAACAACAATAAAACCAACTGTGAAGTACCACTTCACACCCATGAGATCGGTTAAAATGACAAAACAAGGAAATGACCAATGTTGAAGGGCCTAAGAAACGCAAGTACATTAATGCACTATTTGTGGAGCTGTGAATAGTCCAACCATTCTGGAAAACAATATGGAACTAGGCCCAAAAAGCTATTCAGCTGTGCATACCTTTCGACCCAGCAATACCACAACTAGGTTTACACCACAAAGATATCAAAGAGAGAGTAAAACGACCCATATGTATAAAAAAATTTATTTAGAGCAACTCTATCTGTGGTGACAAAAAAGTGGAAACTAAGGGAATACTCATCAATTGGGAAATGGCTGAACAAGTTATGGCATATGAATTCAATAAAATACTATTGTAGTATTAAAAATGATGGATGATTTCAGAAAAATCTGTGAAGGCTTCTATGAACTGATACAAAGCTAAATTAGCAGAATAAGCATAATTTATAAGATAATCAACTTTCAAAGACTTGGTACCTTTGATCAACATAATGACCAAACACAAGTCTAAAGGAAGCATGATGAAACAAGCTATCCACATCAAGATAGGAAGCTAATGGACTCACAGAGTGCAGACTGAGACATATTTTCTTCTCTTTTTTCTTGTTCTTCAACATGAATAATGCAGAAATTTGTTCTGCATGACCATACATATTTGTAATGTTTTTCTTGCCTTGCTGTATGTTTTTCTTGCCTTCTCAATGGGTTAGGGAAAGATAAGGGAGGGAGAGAATTTGGAACTGAAAATAAAATAAAATTGAATTTAAAAATAAATAAAAATAACCCCAGCAAATAGTTACCCATCATTTACTTGAAAACCTCCAGTGAGGTGGAACAGCCACACAAAAAGTCCCCAATTCTTTCAACTGATTCTCCTACAGCCCAGATGACAGGCCCCTCATCACACCGGATGGTTCTACTACTCTAGAGACTTTATCAATGCCCTTCATAAAAGGTGACATCTCACACTAAACAAAATACTTTGTGTCTGATAAAGACAGAGGACAACAAGAATATCACCTCACTTTCTCTACTCCATGTCTCTTAATGCAGCCTGAAATCACATTAGATCTTTATACTACCAGGTCATACTGCTGATTCTTGTTGCCACTTTATCATAGAAGATGCTGTCTAGCCAAACCACTTGCTATCTTATATTTATGAAATTAACTTTTAACTCAAATATTTGACTTTGCATTTTGGATCCTGACTGTCACCCAATGTGCTATCTACTCCTCAGTAAGCATGCCACTTAACTGTTTCCTTCAGGTCATGGATAAAAATGCCAAACAGCAGAGAAACAAGCATTTCTTAAATAACCGTTGCATTCAAGGCAGTGCCCTATGTATCTTGGTACATTTTTTTGGAGACCTCCCTCCAAGTTAACATGGAACCACTAATGACTACTCAACTAATTCTAAATATACTTTAATTAATAATAGCCAACATTTATTTAGTAACTAATATGTGCCAGGTACTATGCTAGGTGCTTTACAAATATTATTGTATTTAATCCTCACAACAACCCTGGCAGGTAGGCCTTATTATTACCCTTATTTTTACAGAAGAGGAAACTGAGAAAAATAGTTGTTAAGTGATCTTAATCTTGCCCAGGATTACACAATAAGTCGGTATTTTTGAGGCCACATTTGAAATCAGGAAGATGAGTCTTCCTGACTCCAGGCCCAGTCTTCTATCCACCATGCTACCTAGATGCTCCTAATAAATTTATTTATTTCACAGAATCTAGTACATATGTCTGAATCTTGTCAAAAAAAATGCATGTAATTGTGTCAAAAGCTTTCCTAAAGTATTTGGCAAAATTTTGCTATGAATTAAAAGTCAAGCTATAGAACAATAAATTATAGTCCATAAACCGAAGTCTCTAATCTCATCCTTTCTAAAAAAAAATTTAAATCATGAAATTTTCCTTTCTTTAGTACTGTAACACCCCTCTCATTCTCCAAAATCTTTCAAAAATCACTAACAGAAGCTCAGCAATCACACTGGCTAGTTCTTTCAATATTCTGGGATCTTGTTCCTCCAGGAAAGGTGACAATTTCAGAATTCAACTAAATGTTCCCTTACGATAACCTTAAATAACTTGTATTTTGACTCCCCATTAGCCATTTTTGTTGTGCCATTTCTAATGGCTTCTCTATTGAAGAGAAAATGAAAACAAAATAGTCAAACAGCTAGTTACCTTCACTCCATCATCAATTATCATTATCTCACCTAACCAAAGTCGTAATCACTTCTTTTACTTTTACCAACATCCTTTTTTGTCAACCTTAGTATTCACTGCCAGCCTCAGCTTATTCTGAGACTCAGCACTCCTGACAATATTCTTGCAAGACTGTATTATGCTTTTATACTCATTTTACATTATCTATTCTCACTTCCATCATTTATACTCATTTTTTTAAAATCTATGTCAGTCAATAAGTTCCCACACACAACCTAATCAATCTATTTACCTAGCTCTCCTTTTCCTTCCTTGATGGAATTGTTTTCTATAGCATCTTCTGAATTTCATTCTTGAGAGCATCCCATACCTCCCAGATTGACTAATTTTACAGAATTTTATTTGGTCTATAGATTCTCTCCAACCTTTCTCTGAAAGTTTTGAAATATTCTCTCAAAATCTAGACCACATACTAGACTACACCCAATTTTTCTCTTCTCTATTAAAAATTTTAAGATGGAGTGGTCACTTCCTCTGAGGGGTTCCATCATTTACATTTCAGCAATCAATTTTTCCTAGTTGATCAGAATGATGTCCAGAACAGGAATTTTCTTCATCGTTTTTTTCCACCTTGCAAAAGAAGAAATTATCACTAAGTCAAGCCAAAAATTTATTAATGTCTTGATTTTAACATAAAAAAAGCTTCAACAGATTAGCAAGGAGACAGAATTCAAGAAAGGAGCCAACAATAAAACTTGTGATCTCAGATGTTTATATGCAGATGCACAGATTTTGGGTAATAATCATGGTATACTAGACATACAAATGCCAGTAGAAAAATCTGACCTTATAAATATGCTTATGACTTAATGGAATGGATTTATTATAGATATAGAAGGCTATACCTTATTCAAAAGGCAGAGAATAGATAAAAGGGAGGGTGGGGTAGCAATGAATATGAAGAAGCTATACTTATGTGAGGAAATTTAGGAACTGGGATAAGGGTGGCTTGGGGAGGATTTCCTATGTTGTAGCTGTCACTCTTCTATGCCATTTAGACTAGCAAACATAGTGGGCGGTTTCTCCCTACCCTTCCCTTTTCAGTTTCAAGTTCTTTTGAATGGATTTGCAAGGCCCTAGTCAACTCTTTTTTTTTTCCAGTTCGGTATACTTAATCCTTTCTCAAGGGCTAATAATTTTTATATCTTAAAATTGTGGTTTAGGAACCTAAATTCTCTTCTCAGACACCAATTTCTTAACCAGATGCTCACTCTGCAAAACTGCCATTATCTCCCAAAGCCCCTGCTTTCAATCACCAGCAGTGTTGAAACCACCGCCCATGTCCCTAAGATACTCAGTTTCTTGCCAAGGACTTCATAATCACTAGTAATGTTTTCTAGGCTCCTTCTGCCAGTATTGCTTGTCCTTGTGTGAAATGGGTGTGTAGTGATCAGGTTTGACAAATCTCCAGGATCTGTCATATCCCAGATACATTCTCTGAGAAGATCGACTTCTTTTAATGTTAAAGCCAGGTCAACCAATAGCTGCCTCCATCCCCTTCAAGAAAGTCACTCTTCATCTCTTCTATCGACCTTTACAGAATATTAACCTCTTTCTTTGTGCTGTCTATGGATCCTCATCATTACTTTTTGGAATGCTAGCAGGTGTTTTCTCCACAGAGTGCTCAGCCATCCCTTCCTATAGAAAGGCCTCATACCAATTACTTACTTCAGAGTGATCAATGATCCTTCTTCCTCTCTTCCTATTTGTCCCATTCTTCTACCCTCCAAACATCCTGAGACAGGTTAAGACACTCTTTTGCTTCCTCAGGTCTTTATTCTTTGCTTTCACCTTGAAGCCCCTCTGTTTTTTCCTACAAAGAATACTTCATTCTCTATGATAATCTAAGAAGTAATGAATCACCTAGCCTAATACCCCTCCTTTACAAATAAAAAAACTGAAGGCTCACAAAGTACCTTATCTTGGCAGATGATCTTCAGAATCTTCCTGTGACAATTCAAATGGAAGTGATTCAGTTTCCTAGCTTGATGCTGGTAAGCTGTCCAGGTTTTTCAGGCATGTAATGGATTTGTAGACCTTCAGTTTGGCAGGCATTTTAATACCTCTTCTCTTCCACACTTTCCTTTGGAGCCTCGCAAACACTGAGTTAGCTTTGGCAATGCATGCATCAGCCTCATCATCTATGTGTACATCTCTGGAAAGTATGCTGCCAAGATAAGTGAGCTTATCCACAGCATTCAATATGTCTCCATTAGTTGTAACCAATGGTTCTTCCTATGGATAGTGTGGTGCTGGCTGATGGAGCACCTGGGTTTTCTTGGTGTCAATTGTCAGGCCAAAATTAGCACCAGCAACAGAAAATCAAGACATACTTTGTTGCATCTCAGCCTCAGAGGTTGCATTGAGTGCAAAATCATCTGTAAACAAAACCAAGCTTTCCACCTTTTCCTCCACTTAAGTCTTGGCTAATAACCTTTTCTAGCTAAATAACTTACCACGAGGATGGTAGCTGACCTTGATGCCCCTTTTGTCCTTGTTGAAGGTACCTGGCAACATTGTTGTAAACATCATGAAAAAGCACGGGAGCAAGCACATAGCCTTGCTTCACTCCATTGGCGACTGGGAAAATGTATGAGCATTGTTCATTATCCAGAGCCTGTGTAAGCATGTCTGTGTGAAACTGCTATATAATACTGATGAACTTCTCCGGGAAATCAAATTTAGCCATAATTTTCCACAAGCCCTCACTACTAACAGCATCAAAGGCCTTGGTCAGACACATGAGCATTGTGTACAGACCTCTCTTCTTCTGGCATTTCTCTTAGTGTTGTTGGGCAGCAAACACCATATTGACCTTTCCTCAGCCCTTTCTGAAGCCACACTGACTCTTGGATAGATAACCATCTTCCAGTTCAAATAATATATCTCGAAGAGTGTTTGTAAGAGGCTACCTGAGGGAGTTTTTTAAAATTATGCTCCTAAGCTATTGCTATATACTCAACAATCAGAAATGACAGAATTTATACTAACTGAAAGTAAAAGAGTAAATCTGCAGCCGATGCAAAGGGCAATGAAGGAATGTTGGAGGCTATGGACCTGAAATTGAATAGGGATCAGGAGGTAGATATCAGTAATCCCTGAATTTGAGTGGGGGGAAAAAGCACACTGAGTGTTATTGGCCTCTAACTGAAATTTAGGATTTCTTTAAATTATTAAAAGTATTCTGAAAAGAGGTTCACAGAGTTTCATGATATAAGGGGATCCATGATACAAAAATGGTTAAGAAACTCTGAGCTAGAATTAGGTCTCCAAGCTTTGGGTAGAGCCTCTCTGTGGAGAAATTTGTTATGGCAGAACACTGTAGAACATGGACAAGAATCGTACAGAGTTTAAAAAAAAAAGTTTAGGTTCAGTAGTGATCTGTCAAAATGAATAGAATAAATACCTACATCAAAAATGTTAGCTACGTACCCATTGAGGTATTCAGACATAAAACAGTCATGAGATTAAAATGTCTCTAATGGTTTTGATTAGTGAAGATATAATGGCCCTGAAAATTTTAGGGGAAAAATTTAAACAAAAAAAATTTTGTATTACAGAGAAGTTATCAGATTAATGAATACATTTTTTTAAAACTAAGGTGCTCATTTATCAGTACTAGACCTTTTTCAAAATTATTTCTAAAAGCTCCATATTGAGAAAAAAATGATGCATAGTGTCAATAGTGATTATTGTAGCTGAACTAGCGTTTACACTTACATTCATTGCCAAATGACCTACATCAAATATACCATTTTTTAAAAAGTAATGAAAGTGACTAGACTTCTGATTTCATTTATACAGGGAATTCCCAGCAAGGAAAGCTCCTCTTTCACTGAAAATAAGCAACTTTTCTACAACTTATAGTCTTAAGGACATTTCTGACTCACTGAGAAGATATAAGGCCAGATCATTATGTTTCACAGGTGGAATCTGGATTCAGGTCTTCCTGACTCTGAGGCAAGTTCTCTACCTACTACTAGCCTACTGCCTCCAGAAAAGAAAAAGGAGGGATGGAGGAAAAGGCTTGTTGCCTCCAGGAAAAAAAAAAAAAATATATATATATATATATATATATATATATACCACACACACACATAACACACACACATGCACACACATATACACATACTTTATTATGAAATGAGAGTAAGGAACCTAGGTGGCACAGTAGATAGAGTGCCAGACCTGTAGTCTTGAAGATCTGAGTTCAGACTCAGCCTCAGACAGTAGTTTTGTGACCTTGGGTAAGTCATTCTAACCTCTGTCTCAATTTCCACATTTATAAAATGGAGCTGATAATATCCGTTATCTCCTAGGATCATTATGAGGACAAGATGAAATAACAGAAAGAGGATTCAAATCCAAGTCTTCTGACGCAAAGTACAGCACTCTTTGCACTATAATATACTGCCTAACAAACAGGAAAGTCTTCTTTGCAGGGAGGCAAGAAGCAAGATCTAAGTGCTTCCTATGTGCCAGGTACTGTGTTACATTCTTAGGATACAAATACAAGTTGCTTTCTAGGAGCTTATATTCTAACGTGAGAAGACAACACACAGAAGGAAGCTTAGGAGGTACGGTAGCAAAGTCCATAGAGTGAGAAGCAAAATTGAGAAGGTAATGAAGCATGGCTGGCTTGGGCCCATCCCCAAAATGAAGCCCTACTCCCCCAAAGGACCTCAGATCCCAGCCCTTGCCCAAAAGAATACAAGCAAAGGTTAGGACCAGTCCTAATAGGTGAATAAACATGGAAAGAGTGCCTGATCACATACTTTTTGGAACACTGGAGTCAGGGATGATAGGTCAACTGAGATTCAGTGGTGCAGAAAGTGTGAGGTAATGACCTCCATGATCAGCCTGGGGTCTGTTAGAACCACAGAAGAAAGGAACCAACTTCTGATTGAGGACTGTGCAAAGAGAAAAAAAACTGACTAGTTGAGGACTGAGCCCATGTTGGGCCACCAGGGCACTGAAGAGTCATCCTTTACTAATCACAATGTAGTAAAAATTATCAGCAATAATGTGCCTCTGAAGGACTCAAATTTAAATGGAGACTAATTTTATCCTAAAGACTTGGTGTGCAAAGAACAATAAACAGAAACAATTAATTTCATCTCAAACTGTTTTGGCTGCATCTCAAAAGTTCTGGTATGATATCTCATTATTGTAAATTATCTTAGAACTATGACCACCACAAAGACCAATCACATTCTAGAAGACTGATGATGAATGATACTCTGCCCCTTGGCAGAGAAGTGATGGACTAGACGTACAGAATGAGACATTTGCTTTCAGACACAAGGAATGTATTTTCTATGGCTATGTTTATTTGCTACAAAGAAGGGGTTGGGGGAGGAAAGAAAGCTGGGATGGAATGGACAGATAATGATAGGGATGCTAAAAGAAAGAAAAAATAATGAATCATTTAAAAAATACACAGAAGGGAGCAGAAGTTCAAAAGAGGTCACAGAACAGCACTGGAATTATCATGCTGAATTACAAATTTTAAAACCACATTTTAAAATTTTAAATACACAGAGATTCACAATTTCATATATAATTTCTTTTTTCTGTTTTTTATATTGGCAAATGTTTGTGTTTGTTGATATTTGTCAAGCTCATAATAATAAAGAAGAAAATGTTTAAATGATATGTAATGTTTCCCCAATGACTACAGACTACTATAAAAACATGAGACTGCCATAACATCTTATATTTATATTGCATTGTGAGCTTTGCAAAATAGTTTATTATCTCACTTATAGCTTTATTAAGTAAGCAGTACAAGTATTACTATTCCAAATTTACAGATGAGGAAACTAAAGACCCAGAGAACTAAGATGGTTGTATGGTCATGGTAAGGTGGCTTATCAGTGAAAGAGCTAGAATTTGAACCTATATTTTTCTAACACAGAGCCAAGTAGATAACCATTTATTGAGCACTTACTATGTGCCAGGCACTGCAGTCAACACTAGGAATAGAAAGAATGGCAAAAGACAGATGCTCATATCAAGGAGCTCACAGTCTAATGGGAAAGACAACATGCAAACCATGTACAAACAAGATATATATAGTAAATATAGGTCAATCTCAGGGAAAAAAAAGGCACCAGCATTAAGTGGGAACAGGAAAAGCTTCATGCATAAGGTAAGATTTTAGGTAGGACTTGAAGGAATCCAAGGAAGTCAGGAAGCAGAGGAGAGAAAAAAATCCCATGCACTGGAGATCTTTCAGTGAAAAAAACATGAGAGATGGAGGGTTTTGTGTAATAGGTAGGAAGTCTCGTGTGAATAACAGACCTCCTGTCCCTGGATCAAATCACAGATTATGTGGAGGGGAGTCTGGTATAAGAACATTGTAAAGGTAGGATATAAAGGGCTCTAAAAGCTAGAGAGGATTTTATCTTTGATCCTGAAGATAACAGAGAATCACTAGAGTTTAGTGAAAGTGGGTGACATGGTCAGACCTGGATTTAGGAAGATCACTTTGACAGCTGAGTGGAAGATTGCCTGGATAGGGGAAGAGACTTGAGGCTGAGAAACCAACCACAGACTACTGTAATAGTCCAGGCAAATAGTGATGAGGACCTACACAAGACTGGGGCAGTGTCAGAGAGAAAGGGATATATTCAAGATGTGAGAGATGCTAAAAAGTAGAAAGGACAAAAAATGGCAACAGATGAGGGAAGGGGGTGAGAGTGAGAAGTCAAGGTTGACAGACTGTTGAGAGTCTAAGAGACTGGAAGACGAACAGCAATAGGAAAATTTAGAAGAGAGGAGAGTTTGGGGGGAGTCATGGAGAGAATAAGTTCAGTATCGAACATACTGAGTTTAACATATCTATGAGAGATCTAATTTGAGATGTCCAGTACACAGTTGGAGACGTGGGAGTAGTGGACAGGAAAGAGGTTAAGATTAGACAAGTAGATCTCAGGACCATTTGCATAGAGATGATAATTGAATCTATGGGAGCTAATGAGCACCAATCAAAACTGTGTAGAGCAAGAAGAATGCCCAGGAAAGAGCCAGGGACAAGCACAGTTAGCTAGTACAACATGGATGAAGATCCAGCAAAGGATAATGAAAAGGAGCCGTCAGACAAGCAGGAGGGAAAAGAGGAGCATAATGAAAACCTAGGGGGAAAAAAAAATCTAGCGTTCTTTTCATACCACTGCAACTTAAAATAGTCTCCCCCTCAAAGTTCTATTTAAAGCCCTGCAAATAACCATTCCTTCACCTGTCCAAGCAGGTGTTATTATTTCATTCATTCTAAGTGCCCTTAAAGTACAAATAAAAAGTATATTCGTAAAAATAAAAGGCAAGGACCAAATTTATTTGCAAAGATACTCTAAAACAAATGTTTATTGAATCAACAAACAACTCTCTACTCCAATATATGCTCACTTGGACATAGTGTAAGTGTCCACCAGTCTCAGCCCAAGAAGAATTCAGAAAAGAACTCTTTCTGCTGAGCACCTTCAAGACCTGGACACCCTTTGCTCTAAAGTCCTGACAAAACCCAGATGCTAGCACTCCATTATGGAGGAAATATAAGATATCTCTGTTCAGCCTTTCTTTGTACAGCCAGTGCTTAGCATCATGGCTGGCACATGGCAGGTATTTAATAAATGCTTGCTGATTGACCGGATCACAGACACTTGTCATAAGACAAATGAACTCCCAAACACTTATTACCACAATTTCTGACCCAGGAAGCTGTTCTTTTCCTTCCATAGTCTTAAATTGACCAGAAATTACATAGTTCTTTGAGAAAAGGCAGACAAACCTTGAATCTCAAAAACAGAAGTCACAAAAGCACAAGAGTAACTAACCACAAACTAAAGTACAGTTTTTCATTAGAGCAAGCGAAAAATCTGTTCTTCTCCTCATTCTTTTGAAGCATACATAAAGGTAGTAATGAAACTGGTCAGTGAAATGAACCTCCCCAGCATGTAAACTCCTTAAGGGTGGGAATGATTCCGTTTTGTTTTGTCCCCAGCACCTAGCACAATGTTTGCCCAGAGCAGGCATTTAATAAAGACTGCTGAATTAGTGAATCATTTATTCAGTAACAAATAATACACAATACAATAAGACACAGGTAAATCTTGAATTAAAATGACTCTTTCTAAGTACCGCTTTCTTCCCCCACTCTACTCCCCACAAAGAGGACCCATACAACTCACATAAAAGGGTAATAAAGAATTGGAACATAATGCCACCATGGGGGAAGTTGCGAATCTAAGGCCTAGAACAGGTTCCAAGTCATCGCTATTAAAAAAGCCCTAGACATGTTCTAACATGCTGTCTTACCAGAAATACCACAGTCAGTCTCACAACTACCATTAATGGACTCATAATGCTGTCTGCAATAACCACCCCCTTACAAATAAATGACCTCAAATGACTGATGTCTCTCCCCATACTCTCACGCTTGCTCACTCACACTGACAGCTTGTATGCTAATGCTGGGAAAGCCTAAGTCCCATGTCATTTGCTGTATGGTGCCCTTATTTAAGAGCCTCACTTATATAGTGACAAATATGATATATAGATATATATAGATATATATAGATATATACACAAATATACTCCCATATATTTCCCATATATTTGGGGGGCAAAGAACATAATTCTTATCTCATGAGATTGAAATATAAAATATAAAAAGCAATTCAGTTAAAAAATATCCCTCAACATTTCCAGATCCAATGATCAAAAGAAGGTATTCATATTCATCTAATATATAACAAATCTGGTGATAGAGTAATGAAATGCTAATTTATGCTTGTGGAAAGATAGATAAGGACAAACTAAATAAAAGATAAAGGATTCCCAGATGTACTAAAGAAATTTTTCTTTCAGGTGACTACAATCCTTTATAGACAGTAGCTATTTAATACAAATTTATTAAACTGAATGCTACAAAGCAGACCAATACTATGATTACTTACTGACAGTCACAGATCATCAGAGCTAGGATGTTCCTTAGAGATTATCTAGTCCAGGAGCCAAGATGGTGAAGTAGAAAGAAGCAATGCAGCTGTTCCTGTGCACTACTTCTCCAAATAGACGTACAAAATGCACCATATTAAATGTGGATGGAAAAATCCAGAAAAAGTCACAGTGAGTTTACGGTTTCTCAGACCCAAACTTAGGTCAAGAACTTGCAGATATCAGACCAGGGGAGAATAATAAGATTTTGCTATGCATCAAATCTCTTTGGAAGCAATGAAAGCTTACAGGTCTCCAGCCTCTCCCTGAGATCCTAGAATAATACAACACTCAACACTTCAAGAAAGCAGCAGCAGAACCAGCCCAGAACTTCCCTCCAGAAGTGTGGAAGAGCCTAACCCTAACATCAGGTATGAAGTCAGGAAGTAGGCTAGAAGAGTACGCAACAAACAAACAAACAAAAAGAACCCCAGCATAATGAGCTATTATGGTGTTAGGGATGCTAGAGACACAAATGCAAAGGAAAATGACTCCAAAACATCTATAAGCAAAAGTTTTGGGTTTTTTGAGAGTCAAAAAATGTTTTATAAAAGGAATGAGAGTGCTTGAGGAAAAAAATTGGAAAAGAAATGATAGCTATGGAAGAAAGAACTGGAAAGGGAATTTAAAGTTTGGCACAAGAGGTATAAAACTTTGCCCAAGCAAGAAACTACTTGAAAATTAGAACAGATCAATTAGAAGCCAATGACTCCATAAGGCAATAAAAATATTAAAACAAAATCAAAAGACTAAAAAATTGGAAGATCCTGTAAAGTATCTCACAGCAAAAACAAGTAACTTGGAAAACAGATCAAGGAGAAAAAAATGGAAAAATCATTGGACTATCTGAACACCATGACCATTAAAAAAAAAAGACTAAGCCTAAACATCCTATTTCAAGATGTCATAAAAGAAAACTGCACAGATCTCTTAGAACCAAAGGGCAAAGTAGACATAGAAAGAATCCACTGGTTACCTCCTGATAGAAATCTCAAAATGAAAACTCCCAGGAACATCACAGACAAAATCCAGAACTTCCAGGTCAAAGAAAAATACTGCAAGTACTAAGAAGACACAGTCAGGATCACACACAATTTAGCAGTCACCACTACAAAGCAGCAGGATCCTGGAATACAATATTCCAGAAGGCAAAGATTATAATCTTATAGCCAAATATAATAACTTAGCAAAACTGAGTATAATGTGGGGGGGGAGGGGGCGCCGCGAGTGGACCGTTAATGAAATAGAAGATTTCCAAGCATTCCTAATGCAATCACTAGAGCCAAATAGGAACTTAAAGGTTCAGAGATAGGAGGGAAGAGAAGCATAAAAAGGTAAGCATGAAAAAATAATGATAAAGAGACTAAACAAGGATAAATTGCTTATTTTCAAATATGGGAAGATGATGCATGTGTCTCCTCTGAACCCTAGCATCCTCAGGGTTCATAGAAAGAGTTCAATTACAGAAGGCCTGGGAATAATTCTGTTGCTTTCATGATCTTAAGAATGGAATAAGAGGGGGTGGGGGTGGAAGACAGAAAGGAAAGGAAGTTTAGGGAAAATTACCTCACATAATCAGAGTGGACAGGTAAATAGCAATACAATCAAAGAGGAAGAGATGAGCAGGAGTAGCTGACACCTGAATCTCACTTTCATCTAAACTTGTCAAAAAAAAGGAAGAATACACACACAGACACAGACACAGATGGGTACCCCCCCCAAAAAAAAATTCATCCAACAAGATAATAGGAAGGAAAGAGGTTAGAAGGGGAGAAGTTAGATTAAGGAAGGGATCAGTCTCATGCAAAGCAAACTCCAAGGACATACAAAACTACTTATAACTCTTTTTGAAGTGGCAAAGAATGGGAATCTGAGGGAGGGCTCATAAACTGGAGACTGGATGAACAAATTATGCAAATATAATGGAATATGATTTGCTCAACTCTTATGAGCATACTCTTATCAGTAATGAGCAACCAGGATTCCAGAGGACTAATGATGAAACATGCTACCCACCTCCTGATAGGTGAAAAATTCAGAATTCAGAATGAAACAAATATATTTTTGACATGGCAAATGTGGAAATTTGTTTTGGTTGCCTCTATATGTTTGTAGTTATATTCTCAGGGGGGATAAGGGATGAGGAGGGAAGATAAGAAGGTGGATCTTGGCTGATTAGAACAAAACATTTTTTTAAAAATAGAGATTATCTAGTCCAATCTCCACTTTAAAAATCAGGAGAAAACTAAGAGCAGAAAGGGAACTTCGCTTACTCAAAATTACACAGTGATTCAATAACAGAATACAAACCAGGTTTTTCAGTTCCAAGTTCAGTGTTCTTAGCCTACGCCATGATGCCTCAACTAAGGCTCTGGGTGTACTTCACTTTTTATAGGACCTGTTGGCTTTACATCTTACAAGATCTGGAAAAACTATAACTATGTGCTCTTACACAAAAGACAGCACGGTTTTGTCCCACTCATGAACAGGAACTATAGCATTTCCCCAGATTATCTTTTTGCCTAGGTGGATCATATGAACAGATGACTGGAGACCCCACGGCAGCGGCATGATTTGTAAACATAATCTTGAGGATAAATTGCTTTGAAATTTTAATGGACTTCAGTTGGTTGGTAAACTTATGGGCACAGCACATTTCTTCCAATATACTAAAAGCCCTGCTTTTGTCCCTCGGAATGCTGTATACATTTATCACCGCACTTACAGTCTATCTTTTGATTGTTACATAACCTACACTCAGGGATCAAGCTTCTGGGTAATGCATAAGCTTTAGCCTGGTCCTCTGAAATGACCAGACTGCACAAAGCAGGTAGGGTGGTTAGAATCTGAATGCTTTCTAGCCACCACTTGTGTGGAGCTAAGACACAATAGCTCACATGGCTAAGGATCAGAATATCACCCTGGATTTAGGTATTTTCAGGTATGTGTATTCATTATAATAGCCAAATCAAGTTATTACATGCAGAATTCAAGAATTCATCCAGTCTTTGTTGTTTCTTCTACTTTGAAAAAGAAAAATGACAAATGAATTTGAAGTACGTATACCCCTGAGTTATATTTATGATGTAACTCATTTTCACCCCGCTGCAGTGCCAGGAAACATAAACAAAAACTATACCACATCTTTCTCTCTGCTATTACAATACAAGCTACCTGGACACTTCACCCCCACTTCTGAATATACTACTTATACATATGAATGTGGAAATCAGTCA